>NC_134699.1:29105010-29443050 GCF_050947455.1 Rhinoderma darwinii
GTGCCTATTTTCAAAAAGGGCTCTAGGTCTTCCCCGGGTAATTATAGACCAGTAAGCTTAACATCCATCGTGGGGAAAATGTTTGAGGGGCTATTGAGGGACTATATACAGGATTATGTGACAATAAATAGCATTATAAGTGACAGCCAGCATGGTTTTACTAAGGACAGAAGTTGTCAAACTAACCTAATCTGTTTTTATGAAGAGGTAAGCAGAAGTCTAGACAGAGGGGCCGCTGTGGATTTAGTGTTTTTGGACTTTGCAAAGGCATTTGACACTGTCCCCCATAGACGCCTAATGGGTAAATTACGGACTATAGGTTTAGAAAATATAGTTTGTAATTGGATTGAGAATTGGCTCAAGGACCGTATCCAGAGAGTTGTGGTCAATGATTCCTTCTCTGAATGGTCACCGGTTATAAGTGGTGTACCCCAGGGTTCAGTGCTGGGACCACTATTATTCAACTTATTTATTAATGATATAGAGGATGGGATTAATAGCACTATTTCTATTTTTGCAGATGACACCAAGCTATGTAATATAGTTCAGTCTATGGAAGATGTTCATGAATTACAGGCAGATTTAAACAAACTAAGTGTTTGGGCGTCCACTTGGCAGATGAAGTTTAATGTAGATAAATGTAAAGTTATGCATCTGGGTACCAACAACCTGCATGCATCATATGTCCTAGGGGGAGCTACACTGGCGGATTCACTTGTTGAGAAGGATCTGGGTGTTCTTGTAAATCATAAACTCAATAACAGCATGCAGTGTCAATCAGCTGCTTCAAAGGCCAGCAAGATATTGTCGTGTATTAAAAGAGGCATGGACTCGCGGGACAGAGATGTAATATTGCCACTTTACAAAGCATTAGTGAGGCCCCATCTAGAATATGCAGTTCAGTTCTGGGCTCCAGTTCATAGAAAGGATGCCCTGGAGTTGGAAAAAATACAAAGAAGAGCAACGAAGCTAATAAGGGGCATGGAGAATTTAAGTTATGAGAAAAGATTGAAAGAATTAAACCTATTTAGCCTTGAAAAAAGACGACTAAGGGGGGACATGATTAACTTATATAAATATATTAATGGCACATACAAAAAATATGGTGATATCCTGTTCCTTGTAAAACCCCCTCAAAAAACAAGGGGGCACTCCCTCCGTCTGGAGAAAAAAAGGTTCAAGCTGCAGAGGCGACAAGGCTTCTTTACAGTAAGAACGGTGAATTTATGGAATAGCCTACCGCAGGAGCTGGTCACAGCAGGGACAGTAGATGGCTTTAAAAAAGGGTTAGATAATTTCCTAGAACAAAAAAATATTAGCTCCTATGTGTAGAAATTTTTCCTTCCCTTTTCCCTTCCCTTGGTTGGACTTGATGGACATGTGTCTTTTTTCAGCCGTACTAACTATGTAACTATGTAACACACAGCGGTCTAGGTTTTCATTCTGTGTGGTCACTACACCCACAAGGAAGACCCCTGGAGAGTTCATTATTTTCCAGTAGAACTTTACATTATCCATTCCTGACTGATATTTGTCGTTTTTACTAAGTACCTTGTATTCAGCACCATGGACAGCGCAGGTGCTGCTCAGCTCAGAGCTGAAGGAAAAGCAAACTCTTCTCTAATATAAAGGATTAGCTAACACAAATGTTGTTATTGTATTCTAGCCATCTAAAATAATATCCTATAAAATTTAGATCAAGATGTTGCACATATAAAAACAGTAAGAGCTGAATAGGCACAGAATGCTGGATGTGAGGATGACATGGTGTTAAAGAAAGTCTGTCATCACATTTTTACATTCCAATCCCCTAATACCGCTATATTGAGAAGGCTGATCATTTTTCAAATATACCTATGTTGATTAATTCAGCCCATGGTGAACCATAAAAGTGCTATTATTCCTCTGGGCGCTGTATGCAAATGAGCACGGAAGAGTCCTGCAGTCCAGGAAGTGTCCTGCATTCCAAGCAGAAACCACGCATAATCGAGGGCTGCGGGACTCTTCAGTGCTTATTTGCATATGGCACCTAGAGGAATAATAGCACTTTTATGGTTCACGATGGGCTGACCTGGGCAACATAGGTTTGTTTAAAAAACTGTCATCCCTCCCTATATAGTGTCATTAGCAGTTTGGGAGGTGAAAAAATGATGACCCACTCCCTTTAATGTCTAATATTTATGAACATATTTGAACACATTCATGCACCATGACGTAAGTGCACGTGGGTGTCAGCTGTGTTTTACAGCTGACACCATATAGAGAGGAGGGCAACTCCCTCTGACAGATCTTCAGTGACGATGGTTGGCATGGCAGCGCAAGGGCCTAATGAAGGCCCCAGGACTGCCTTCACTCTGCCTTTGTTAAGCCCTGCCTGTGGCTTAACAGAAGCCGATAAAAATAAACATTAGTATTGCAGTGTATTGTACCAGCGATCTAACCAGTGTACAGTGTATTGTACCAGCAATCTGATTGCTGGTTCAAGTCCCCTATGGGGACTGATAGAATATGTAAAAAAAAGTTAAATCTAGTTTTTAGTAGTTAAAAAAACTGTAAAAGTAAAAAAAAAACCTTTTCCCAAGTTTCTTCTGAAGTAAAGTATGTGTCCATAAAAGTCTGAACTATTACAATATAGCATTATTTAATGCGCACGGCGAACGTAAAAAGAAAAATATAAAACGCCACAATCGCTGTTAGATGGTAAACTTGGCTGTGAAAAAAGTAATGTGATCAAAAAGTCGTATAAAGAATGGTACCAATAAAAACAAAAGCTTGCGCTGCAAAAAATAAGCTCTCACACCGCTCAATCGACTACAAAAATACAAAGTTATGGCTTTCAGAATATGGAAAAAAATATGGAAAAAAAACAAATATTTTTTTCTTGGTAATTTTGTTACTTTGGTATCACCGTAATTGTATTATAAGGAAATGGGTTCCATCCCAAAAGTTATAAACGGAAGCCATGATGCTAGTGTGAACTTAGCCTAAAATATAAGCCACCGATAATTGGTCTTTAGAGAAACACCCTTAGGCCTTATTTACACTAGCGTGGCACATCTCGGACATGAAAAACTGCAGTTTTTCACGTCATAGGTGCATCCGTGCTCTGCGGGGCGCGATGTCTCGCATCCCCCATAGATGAGTCTATGGAGGGATGTGTGATGCGTGAAAAAATAGGACATGTCCTATTTTCTCACGGACCCTTCTCACGGTGCGTTGAAACAACGGCTATGTGAACGGCCACATTGAATTACAACGGCCGTCACGCGGACGTTTAACAGGCTCGTGTAAATAAGGCCTAAAAAGTAGTCAGCTGTTTTAAAGAACTGGCCGCTGTATTGTAACTGGCCGCTGTAAACTTTCTTATAGTATATCAGATAAAAAAAAAACTATTTCGGTAATCGTTTTCCTTTAACTCTCTCCAAAAGGTTAATCTTTCTACTTTCATAAGAGAAATGAAACAAGGGAGAGAGAAAACTTCTACTAAAACCTGTATCCGTTCAGCCACCAATAAAACGAGAACGGAGGCATTCAGAGAGAAGAGATGAAACACATGACATTTCCTAAAGCGATCATTACGGCTGGTTAGAGAAGTGATCATACTGCAGCCGTTTCTTAGCACTGATTACGAGCAAAGCAGCAGTCATTGGTAAACTGATAGGTATAATTAAAATACGAGGGCGGATGTGCACAGCGGAAACGTTAATGTTGGGAGATGATACAATTGCAACTTTTAGCAAATCTGTCTAATACCTAAAAGTAACGGGTCATTTCAGTCATTTCATTAGCGCTTCTTTGCATGAAGAAATAAAATCATATCTTTCTTAAATCTGAATGAACAGGAATTAACCATTCATATGTGTTTCAGTGAAAATGTTGAGTCTGAAATTTAAAGGGGTCATCCAATATTAAAATTAAAAATAAGAATATGGCATGCTATAATAACAGAGGGGTGTAGTTAGGGGATGGGTCTTGGCAGGGAATGTTGCTCAGGTGCTAGGTGCCGGGAGGGTGCCAACAATCCATGACTTGGCCAGTATTTGAATACGTAATGTTTAGCCCAGGTGAAGATCTCTGTTTATAGTCCGTGAATAGGGAAATAGGATAAGGCGTTGCCCTATTTCCCTCTGGTGGACCTGATACGCTCTTGTGTTACGTAATCTGCCATTTCCCCTTATTGCCTGGTCCGATTTACTTCATAAAGGTAGTGTTGTGATGAGACAATCCCTTTAAAGAGGCTCTGTCACCAGATTATAAGTGCACTGTCTCCTACATAATCAGATCGGCGCTGTAATGTAGAGAACAACAGTGGTTTTTATTTTGAAAAACAATCATTTTTGAGCAAGTTATGAGAAATTTTAGATTTATGCTAATTAGTTTCTTAATAGACAACTGGGCGAGTTTGACTTTTTACCAACTGGGCGTTGTGAAGAGAAGTGTATGACGCTGACCAATCAGTGACCAATCAGTGACCAATCAGCATCATACACTTCCCATTGTTACAGCGTGATTGTGCAGTGAAAGAAGCTGGGCTGGAACAATGAGAAGTGCAGGACGCTGATTGGTCACTGATTGGTCAGCGTCATACACTCCTCTGTACAACGCCCAGTTGGTAAAAAGTAAAAACACGCCCAGTTGTCTATTAAGAAACTAATTAGCATAAATCTAAAATTGCTCATAACTTGCTCAAAAATGATCGTTTTACAAGATAAAAACCACTGTTGTTATCTACATTACAGCGCCGATCAGATTATGTAGGAGACAGTGCACTTATATTCTGGTGACAGAGCCTCTTTAAGGCTGAAAATCTGTACAGACTTGATACTACTCATAGCTGAAATTTTGTGACATTTGAATCCAGTCTAGGTAATCCTCTGTGAACTAAATAGTCTGGACTCTGGGCTGATACATTTTTGATGCATTGTAGCAAACTGCCTTTGGATGCAAATAAGAATATTATCATTTACTGACAGAAAGCAGAGATCTTGAAAATGCTATTGCAGAACATTACATTTCACAATGATAAAGCTTAAAAAGTAAATAAAACTGCAAAACTTAAGTATGAATTGACCTTTAGCTTTCTTTTACTAGAAGGACATTATAGAATTTGGAAATTCTCTTATAATCCTATAGAACTTCTTTTAGGCTAAACAGAAAAGCAAATAGTAGAAGCAAAGCTAGACTTGGAAAAATAAAGTGGTGCAAAAAAGAGATATAGCATACAGAATAAGTGTCACCATTATTTAATCTGCTCTGACCTGTCACAAAGTTTGAAGTGCCAACTGGAGATGTTTGGCTGCACATTAGGCGGTACAGTAGCTGAAACAGCCTCAGTGCACTGCTATATGGCAGTATTGTGGTCAGTATTTTGCATCAGTATTTGTCAAAACCAGTAATGGGTCAGAATCACGGAAGAGGTACAAATCTATCTATTATACTTTTTTCTCTTGAAAATCACCAGGAAATAAAACTAATGTAAACTGATGTCATTTTATTTATGAGCTCAGATTAGTTTGGATTGGTGGTGACCCGTATTTAGAGGAGTTGTGCAGGAGAGGCTTTGGGCGGTGTAAGGCTGGGTTCACACGACCTATTTTCAGACGTAAACGAGGCGTATTATGCCTCGTTTTACGTCTGAAAATAGGACTACAATACGTCGGCAAACATCTGCCCATTCATTTGAATGGGTTTGCCGACGTACTGTGCAGACGACCAGTAATTTACGCGTCGTCGTTTGACAGCTGTCAAACGACGACGCGTAAATTGACTGCCTCAGCAAAGAAGTGCAGGGCACTTCTTTGCAACATAATTTGAGCCGTTCTTCATTGAACTCAATGAAGAGCAGCTCAAGATTTACGAGCGTCACAGACGCCTCGTATATTACGAGGAGGAGCATTTACGTGTGAAACGAGGCAGCTGTTTTCTCTTGAAAACAGTCTGTCTTTTCACATGTAAATGCCTGCTATCGTGTGCACATACCCTAAGGCCACTTTCACACAGCAGTATTTTGCTGCAGTATTTGGAAGTCAAAACCATGAGAGCAACCTATCCTCTCATGGTTTTGACTTCCAAATACTGCAGCAAAATACTGCTGTGTGAAAGTGGCCTTACACCGCCCAAAGCCTCTCCTGCACAACTCCTCTAAATGCGAGTCAACACTGATCCAAACTAATCTGAGCTCATAAATAAAATGACATCAGTTTACATTAGTTTTATTTCCTGGTGATTTTCAGGACTCAAACATGTAAGTTGCAACCCGACATATTCTTTTTTGTTGAACTGTGTGTTTATTATACTATATTCTACTATCAGTTTGAATCCCATAGAGTTTAATGTTATGCAACAATATGTCCTGATATGTTTTTCAGACAAAATAAATTTCTTTACACTAGCGCATACTAAACCCATTCAGCTGACTTGGGCAGTGATCCTTCTTCCCTATGGATTGCTGTCTGTAGCAGCCAAACTAAATTAAAATTTACCAAAGCATAGCAGCCTCATCAAAACTAAGATACCAAATTCATAAAGCTGTAGTAAAGAGTGTTACGAACTTGAGTTCTTATAACCTTTGCCTGTTATGTCAATCTATGTGCCCCCTCTAGATAATGCGGAAGGAGTACTCAAAAAGATCCGATCATATAGAATGGAGCAGCACTCATATGACAGCTGTTCTATTTTTTCTCATCCAGACCCAAAAAAAAAAATCACTGTTTGCATTAAGTTATCTTTCTGGTTAAAAACCACGCTGACTGTTACGTTACTAAACTGTTTTCTGTGTGTGAATGATTTACATCTTTCAATATTCACCTTAGACTATAACTTATATTGGCTGTATCACAATTACATGTAACATTTTTCAGCTGTGCCCAATAAAGCCAAATAGAATCTGGTTGTAATCATCTGTGCTAAATTATTTCATCTCCGCATCCTTTTACTATATTCTATTATGAATTTTATATTACGGGTTGTTTAATTAATAGAAGACAATCTTCTTAGTAGGTGACCCTTTAAGAAATCCCTGAAGTTTTTCATGAGAGGCAAGCTAATTGGATTATATGGCTTTTGATCTGTGCTTTTGAGTGTTAATTGGACATTAACCAAGGTAAGTGTTTCTGAAAATCACTTTTGCTAGCTCATTTGCAGTTAATGTGGGTTTCTACTGGTTTTAATTTTGTAATTCATTTCTGCTTTGGAATTATTTCCCTTCTTGGTACTTTTTTGTACTGCAAAGTATTAATTGTCCATTGTTGTCAGTGGGCGCCATGCTGTCCTAAAGTGTGTAGTCAGTAGGCAGTGTTCTCCTCCTAGTGGCAGCTGGAAGCAGCCAAAATGTTATTATTTAACGATCTCTATGCATATGAAAAATGGAGCTTTGACCGCTGTAAAGATATGTGAAGAAAGCACTGAACGTTAAACCTATAATCACGTGGTGTTAAAACGTTGACATTCATTTTAGTTCTTCTGAAAGACACCTTTTAAGCTTGAAGTTTTCATTGGGAGTTCTTAAAGGGAACCGGTCATGTTAAACAAGCTGTCCGATCTGCAGGCAGTATATTATAGAGCAGGAGGTGCTAAGCAGATTGATATATCGTTTTCTGGTAAAAGTTTAATTTATTCATTTAAATACGTGTTCACTGTAAGCTAAAGAGGTCAGTAGGCGGTCTCAGCTATTATTTTACAGCATTCCCTGTAAGAGTATGGATACAGAAATTGTTGTCATCAGATAAGTAGGACCGCCCACTTGACACTTAAACCCAGAGTTAGCAGGGATCTAAATCAATATATTACAAGTTATCCTGTATCTTTTCACACACAACTACTGTATATATCAGTCTTCTCACCTCCTCCTGTTTTTAACATGCTGCCTGCAGATCGGACTGTATGATTGACATGTCAGGTTCCCTTTAAGATTTGTATATTATTCGTCATTAAAAGTATGGCGATTTCCAAAAAGTCTCATGAGCTTTTTTTAACTGTTCTGTAAACCCTTTGATCAAACCTCCTGTATAACCCCAAGAAACTGCTGTAACTGATGTTGACCACAAGAAAATAGTTTTTTTTGTTTATTTTAAACTGGTGAACGCAAACGTCTAAAGGTGATTTTTTTCTGAAGCTCGATGTATTTTATCTCCCTGTACTGCCTGAAAAAAGACACCTGACATCCAAGACTGCTGACTATAACTGGAATTGAACTATATTGGACTTCTTCAGGTGTCTACAGTCTTTATTTGTAAAGTAAAGGTAGATTTTGCACACGTACTGAGAAGGCTGGAAGGTTACAGGGTTCAGGACTACAAATGGTTACAATACAGTTCTCAACTGAAAACCTGGTCCTGAACCCTGTAACCAAGTGACTTCCCTAAAAGCATAGACCTTGTAAAAGGTTACAATAAATATGTTTGATATAGTAGATACTACAAAGATGGTAAGAAGAGCCGTAGAATTGAGAACTTGGCACATTTTAGTCATCTTTGTGTTTCCTTAGTGTTAGATGACAATTTCTGTGAGCATAAATGAGAGTTAGTATATTTTGTAAAAGTTGGCAGCCATGGTCATCTATGAAGTTTAATATACTCCCACATGACTTCAATCCTTGATCTGCAGAAAGCCCTCTCGAATCCTTCTTCAGCCAAGAGCTCAGATTCCTGTGATGTCGCCAGGCTGTTAATCTTAGAATACATAATCGATGGACAAATGCATGCTTTCTGTTCCAATCTACATTTTCCTCGTTAGATCTTGTCCTTTCTAGTTCAGAGATGATGATGATTAGATGTAGATAATTCAATCCTGATTGATTTTCTAGTCTAGTTTGATATTTACGTTCTTTTGTATTCTTGGATTTTAGAGGGTTTGTGTTGGGTGGGGAGATTGGGAATTTTGCTCATTACAGCCCATGTATTCCGATGGGAGAGCCCTTATAACACACAGATATAGAATTCCCTAACTTAAGCCAAAGAACGTCCCAATCGATAAAATGTTACTTCATTCTTGTGGTTGGTGGGGGGGGGGGGGGGTCACAGCTCACAGACACCCACCAATACTGTTCTTACATGATAGAATGACATACTCTCTAAGCACCTTCCACTACTGAGATGATTCATGTTAGACTCTGTTCCCACTGGCATCATAGAATTTATTTTTCAAGGATCCATGATGGATATGATGGATCAGTTTTTATCCATTTTCGAACAGATTCTAATGTATCTCAATTACTTATAATGCCAGTTTATTTTTCATTGTACCAGGTAAGATAGTACAGAAAATTGCACTTTTCGGATCGTCAGGGGGAACAAAAGACGTACACCAGTGTGAACTGAGCTTCATTACATAAATCCCATAAAAATGTATATATATATATATATATATTATATATATATATATATATTATCATATTCTATACACTGTATTGTACTACATTTTATCCTTGATAGCAACACTTGAAAAATACTTCAGTTTCTGCATTCTGATAGTAATTGTTATTCAGTTGTACACTAATAAATTTAGAAAATAAATCTGTGGATACTAGAAGGGTGTTATTGGCCTCCTGGCTTGGTGAAATTCCCTGGATGCATTTGTACTTTGCACAATAAAGGAAAGCAATAGGGCACCATGGTAACAGCTGGCATTTCATAAGAAATACGCAAAGAATAAATTTATATTGTTGTTTTTATCTGCAGAGGATGTAAGATAAAAAAACACCAAAAAAGGCCATACTTACAAATGGACACAGCCAGGTCAGAAACGCCAATGAAGGATAGCGAGCAGGTGCTTTAAATAATAATAGCCACTCCCACTAGTCTTGAGGGGAGTGGTGTGTGGTGCATGGGATGTATAGTAAAAAATAATAAATGAATAGTGTATGTGCAAGCGTAATAATATAAGTGAAATATAGGGGGCAGTAATGAGTAAAGTGCCTCAATACCCCAGGTATTTTTCATTATTACTTATATTTGCTTCTTTTGGACACAGCCGGGTCTTTGATGCTGGGAGAGCATGGTGTGTTGTTGTTTGGCTTAGCAAGCAGGGTAGCCCGCTCTATGAATTATCAAGGCGTCACAAATAGGCTTCTACCTGGCTATACACGTTGCGCCTCATGACTTACACACTATCCCTCCATGTTTCACACACTTACACCCCATTATTAATTTATTTGTATTGAGGCACTTTACTCATTACTGCCCCCTATATTTCACTTATATTATTACACTTGCACATACACTATTCATTTATTATTTCTTACTACACATCCCATGCACCACACACCACTCCCCTCAAGACTAGTGGGAGTGGCTATTATTATTTAAAGCACCTGCTCGCTATCCTTCATTGGCGTTTCTGACCTGGCTGTGTCCATTTGTAAGTATGGCCTTTTTTGGTGTTTTTGTATATATGTCCCCTTGGTTTTATCTGTTTTGGATGTAAGATATTAGAGAACACTAAAAAAAAACAAAATAAAAAAAATATATAATCGTTTGGAGTAGCTATCTTGTTGAATTTTCAATAACAATTCTCAAAACACACACCAATAACCTACAGGCATGGAATACGTGCAGCGCACCATCTTACCTCTTATGCATGTGAAAAGTTCATAAAGATCAATGAATGTATTGGATGCAAGCAGGGTTCTTTATGGACATGTAAATTAAACAATTCTGCACTGTGTAGGACCGGAGTCCCGAAGACTCACCGCCATTTATACAGAACATGCGCAAGCCCATTTGTAAACTTTTTGGTCATTATTGTACGCACAAGACATATCAATACGGTGTATTAGGTTATTTGTGATCAAACCATCGTGTCCCTTTATACATCACGATTTTTCCAATCACTGACAAATGATGGCTGGCTTGAAAAATCACGGTGGACATTTCCATTATAACAATCCTCCCATCAGTTGGGAGCGCCAGTGTTGCCTCTTGTGGGGGCCATGTTCTAGGCCCTGTGTACATTTTGCTGCTAGCGGAATTTACTTTTACGGATCATACCACCAACAATGGTTATGTTTATGGTATCACGATCAGAAACGAGAGAATTAAAACAGACCCTAGTGGCAAGTGATTTGCTTCAAAAATCAGCTTCAATTGGGGTTGTTTTTTGCTCAATCTTTTGGGGACACTATAGTGATAGAACCAGGATCCGCTGGTACTCTTGAGGGCCAGCAGTTGCGATCCTCAAGATCGACATTTGGGGATCAAATTTTTAATTTAAAATGGAGGTCCTGGATTAGAAAAACATGGCTGCTTTCTTCCAAATACAGTATCACGCCTGTCCATGGGTTGTGTCTGGCATTGCAGTTCAGTTAAAACGAAAGGAACCGGGCTGCAATATCTCAGACAGCCTGTGGACTGGTGTGGCGCTGTTTTTGGAAGAAAGCAGTCTTGTTTTTCTAATCCTAGACTACCCTTTTAAAGTACAGAACCCCTTAAATTTGTCTTTCCAGTTGTCTCATGCTGTGCCCGCCGACCGCCGGAACATCCTACTTACCGGTAGCCGTGACCACAGGACACTCTCTTCATGCCGGCGTCTCCCTACCTAGAGACAATGGCACATACGGCTGCAGATTCCTACACTGAATCCTCTAGCGAGTGCTCGTTCATGGCCTTAAAGGGCCAGTGCACGAACCAGTGCAAACTTCTCTAGCCAATCCCTATACATCCTGGACTTTAAAAAGTGCTCCGCCCTTCCTCTCCTTGCCTAAGCATTGTTGTGTCTGCCCATGTTAATCTTTGCAAATGGTCTCTTAGTTGTTTCCTGTATCCCGTATCCAATAATTGTGTTTGTTCCGGTGCGTAATCTGGTGTCGGAGTCGAGAGTGTCATCTGTGCCGAGTGTCATCTGTGCCAAGTGTCATCTGTGTCAAGTATCAGCTACACCTAGTGTCTGCCATGCCGAGTGTCTGCCAAAT
Source organism: Rhinoderma darwinii (assembly GCF_050947455.1). Taxonomy (NCBI): domain Eukaryota; kingdom Metazoa; phylum Chordata; class Amphibia; order Anura; family Rhinodermatidae; genus Rhinoderma; species Rhinoderma darwinii. Next base: position 29,116,916 of record NC_134699.1, read on the forward strand.
CATCTATCCAGGTACTCTTGTCCTACAGACTGTTATTGACTATTGTTTGGCCAGCTGCTACTCCGCTATGGCAAAGAGGCCTAGTGGGTCCACATACCCCATAGCCGTGACATCTCACAGTCGTATAGTATGCTATGCATAGAATTATTCAAATAAACTTAGTATACAAGGTTTTTATTTTCCATTTTGTTTCTCCTAATTAGTGAACTAAAGTAAATTATTAATAGTGTTTACTTCTTTAATTGAATGCACATAAACCTGCTTAGTTTGTAGGGATTGGGAAATAAGGAGGAAGAATGAGAGAGGACTGTTCTGTTTGGAGGTTATGGAGTTACTCTTGATATAGAAATGGGACTTGTTTAGAATTAGATGAGGAATTAAATTACTTTGAGAATATGTATAGCACACAGCAAATTATTCATTTATATCTTTCTTTTCTGTGTAGTAGCAGATATCAATTAGGTAGAACTTTTTTTGCTTTTAAATGTTTGAATTATTTTTTGCTATATCTTTGTTTATTTTAGGTTTGTGGAGAAAATCAGAACTTAAGGTCCTTTTACACTGGGCGATTATCGTGCAGATGAGCGTTCATATAACGCTCGTTGCCGATAATTGCCCTGTGTAAAAAGGGCAGCGATCAGCAGATGAACGAGCAAATGCTCGATCATCTGCAGGTCGCATCGTTTTAAAAATGTAAAATATTATCGTTGTCAGCAGCACATCTTCCTGTGTAAACAAGGAGATGCGCTGCCGACATTTGTAACATTAGTTTTTTTTCTAGAGCATGCGGTTTATAGTGCGTTTTTTATTTCATCGAAAAAACTATTTGTAAAATCCCATTAGAAAAATTATCATATTTGGATTAACCCCTAATTGACCAGCCTATTTTAAACCTTAATGACCAAGCTATTTTTTATGTTTTTCCATCGTCGCATTCAAAGAGCTATAACTTTTTTATTTTTGTGTCGACATAGCTGTTTAAGGACTTTTTTTTTGCAGGACAAGTTTTTTCATTTTATTAATAGTCCGATTTGGTTGGCAGAAGCGATATTCAAAACTTTATTCTCAGAGTTGTTTTGGAGGGGGATACGTCCTAGAATAAAACTCGAACAGTTGAGAAAACTGGTTGATAAGGGTGGTTTGGCAATTCCAGCAATGAGAGACTATATTTTGGCTGCACAAGTTAATTATTAATACAAAAATTGGGTTTGTGTTTGGGTTAGGACCCTAGGATACAGATTCCCAATCTGGCAGAATTATAACACGCTTGAAATTCTGGAATCTGGAATGGGGAGAAGATACAGGATTAAGTTTCCCTCTTTTGTATATGTACACTATGGTATGGAAAGTATTAGCGGAGAGACTGGAAGCGGGTGGTTACTATAGTGGCACGACTATATGGGGGAATACAAATATTTTACTAACTAGTGTAAATTCTGGAAGCAGAAGGGTATATATAAATTAGGACAGATCTTTAAGGAGGCTCTGTCACCAGTTTATAAGTGCCTACATAATCTGATCGGCGCTGTAATGTAGATAACAACAGTGTTTTTTATTTTGAAAAATGATAATTTTTGAGCAAGTTATGAACAGTTTTAGATATATGCTAATTAGTTTCTTAATGACCAAGTGGGTGTTTTTTAGCTTTTGACCAAGTGGGCGTGTTTTTACTTTTTACTAAGTGGGCGTTGTAAAGAGGAGTGTATGACGCTGACCAATCAGTGACCAATCAGCGTCATACACTTCTCTCCATAAAGTCATAATAAAAGTTAATTAATAAGTCCCATGTACCCCAAAACAGTACCACTGACAACTACTTCTCGTCCCGCAAAAAGCAAGCCCTCATATCACTACATTGATGGAAAAACAAAAAAATGATGGCTCTTGAAAAAGCGATGATGCAAAAAGAAATAATTTTAGTTCAAAAGAGTTTTTATTGTGCAAAAGTCATAAAACCTAAAAAACCTCTACATATGTGGTATCGCCGTAATCGTACTGACCCATCGAATAAAAGGTAACATGTTATTTACGCTGCACTGTGAACGGCGTGAATTTAATACGCATAGCATAATGGTACAATTTCAGTTTATTTCTATTCCCCCCCCCAAAAAAAAAAGTTAATAAACAAATGATATGTACCCCAAAATGGTGCAATTAAAAAGTACAACTAATCCCGTAAAAAAACAAGTCCTCATACAGCTATGTCCACGAAAAAATAAAAAAGTTATAGCTCTTTGAATGTGACTACAGAAAGACTAAAAAAATTGCTTGATCATTAGGGCCTAAAATTGGCTAGGCCCTAAGGGGTTAAGGACTAATTATAAATAAGGTTGTTTCTCAGATTACCCCAAAAATACAAACACCATGTGATCTGATCCACTTGTAGTTACAGATGTGGTTGTTCTTTGCTGAATCTCAAGCGCTCAGGAACAAGGCCCTATTATTATGTCAGAACCAAGGTACTAGAGAGGATCTCTTGGCCCTCTGGCAGACGAACCAAACTATGGAGAAACCCAGGGCCGTATTAACACGTTTTCTTTTCAAAAATGTACAAGACAATGAATCACGTCCGTCAGTCTGCACCTCTGACATGAACGAAATCACTTTATTACAGCACTACAAAATGCAAAAGAAAACAGACAACAAAACATTTAAAAATGCACAAACATGTGCTGGAGCCAAATCCCGGCCCCTGGTCAGGCCACAGAACAATCACTCATGAAAAAAAGATTATTATACATAATAAACCATAAGCCAATGGAAAGGAAAACCCTGGGCTTTTGCCCCTGTATCTACAAGCATATAAACTCACAACAATGCAAAAGCCCCTATAACATGAAACATATAGAAAGTATTCAGTATATATTCGAATGTGCTATATCATACAACCAAGAGAAGGGCGGTTCATGGCTATGGCCCAAATATTTGATAATCTGGTACCTGTGAAGTCCTGTTAATGGCAGATTCGTTGAATTCTACTGTACGATTCCATAACGAACAAAAACATTGCAGCAGTCAAAAAACTAAAAGAGAAAGAAAAGCTGCATAGACATTTTCTTCATAATCAGAGCTAATGAACCTTAGGATATTAAGAAAAGGACGGCAAAATGTTCATTTATTTGTGCGCAATTTCATTATGAATAAGTATTATAAAACAGAAATAACCCAAGTGAGTGCTTATGATCATTTCAGGCGGGGGTTTTGTTTTTAGGGTTGAAAGCGAATGTATCCTCAATATGTAATTTAGATATTTCACTGTATTTATCTCTTATATTATTTAACAGCTCTTCACTGTAATTTCTTTTATTTGTGTGCTATGTGCTGAGCTTATGTGGAGAAACCTATTAAAAGGAAAATGCAATATAATTAATAATTTAGCTAGGCTTGTAAAGCTAAACTGTTTTTGGGAAATGCAGGAAATTCTGAAATATTTTAATAAAGAAGTTTACATATCATGATTATAGATTTTTTTTCCCCCCGCTTTAGTTATAGTGCGGACATTCTGCAATGGCGTATAGAGAAAGCAATGAGCCCAGGGGAACTCCTACTCGAATTGACCTATTTTGGAAACACACTAAAGCCAATTTCATAGTACGCTAATTCAATTATTAGAATGTTTGTGAGGAGACCTGAGACACATTTTCTCACTAAAGACATTGATGGTATATGGCTACAATATGCCATTAATGTCTTATCAGTGGTGGTCCGACTGCTATAACCCCCATTGATTGCTAGAGTAAAGCGGCAGCTGAACTAGGGAAGAACTGTGCCCCTTTGGCTCCTGGCAGCTCTGCTTGCCTTCTTTTAGAGGCCGCATGATCGGTCCATTATAGTCAACCGACCGACCTTCTGACCATGTAAAAAAAAAGTAGACATGTCATCAATGTCTTGATGAAATGATGTTCATTGTTGGACTTTAAAGGAGTTGTCTCATGGAGACATCCCCTTTATAAAAAGAAGTCAGTGCAGCGATCAGCTAATTGGCGCGGGTACGGCTTCTGTACTCTTCGGATTTCAGCTGTTATTGCTTCGGGAAGTCACGGCCAGCCCCACATTTACCCTTAGAAAAGAATAACCATCCATGCAATGAATGAACACGCTGGCCTGGGTCTACCAGAGTAGGAGCTGTCGTTCTGGCACATATAGGGCAGATGGACAGGGGTTGTCATGCTGATCGTCTTATGCTACACCTACCATCATGCAATTCATTTATAAATCTTATGGAGGAGCATTGGACGGGTATGTTAGGCTGGTTTAAGTTTTCTGTTGTCACATTTCCAAAGTTTTTCTCCCCTTCATCCTTCCATCTTACTGACTTTCGCTTAAATTGCTCTGGCCATTGTTTATATGAAAGGCTGCTAAGTCCAAACAACATCTTAATAGCATTCATCAAGTGTGTCATTGATGGACGACCCTGAGTTAGGGAGGCAGGCAGGCCATGCCCGCATAACAGAGAAACCAAGCCGCTTAAGTCTGTGTACTCGCTCCTTGTCATGTCCCATTTTTCAGGGCTCTTCAATATAGAAACCGCACTACAAATTGTATTTTCTTTCTACCGGCCCAGGCATCTCATCTTAATTATATGCTGCGTGACTCATCTTCAAGTGACCTTTTGCTTTAACTCCGCAGATTTCCTTAGTTCACCTAGGATGAACAAGAAATTAATATTTCATCTACATTTCTTATACAGGGTCAGTAATGGGCAGTCCGCAGCTGGAACTTAAGGAGTAAAGTTAATATTACAAAAATGATGCCAAGAGTTTCACACAGATATCAAGATATAATATAACCTGCAAGGCGACATAAAAAAATAGAACTTATCTTGATGCATCGTTGATTAATTTAAATTTCCCAGACAAATCCTCCTCATTCCTGCTGAGACATCTGACTTCAGACATCCGTTTCATTAAAATTTGGTTCTATTGAAACAGAAAGTCAATTTTTATTTAAAAAAAAAAAAAAAAAAAGCTGTGCTTCTTAAAATACATATAACTGCTGTCTTATAATTTCCCACATTCTTAATTCTGATTCTCATACTGCTGGCCCACCGCTGGGTACCACAGTGCAAAGAAATGCCAAACCAGTAGTGGGTATTGGGAGGTGTGGAGCTACAATGAGGTTCAATCCTACAGATATTAATTAATTTATTCTTCAATCTATCTTTCAGATTGGTGGGACGTCTATATGACATAAGGGGACAGATTTTGAACTATTTTATCTCCCTATGTCCATCCCTTACAATTGGCCAATGATGTCTGATGATTTTGCCTATCTCGTGGTGCAAGATAGATTGGTCAAGACCGATATTGAAACTAATACTAAAATAAGACAAGTTTGAAACCTCAAAGAATGGGGAACTTTCCGTGTTTATGGTGCATTAATTGCACACGAATGTCAAAAGGTAGTGTTTTTTGTACATCCACATACAGGACAGAATTGTAAAATTAAACATTTCTTGACCTGCAGTTCAGATTGGATAATATATGTGATTTGGTGCCTTGTAAACTTCTATACGTTGGTGAAACAATGTGTGATATGAAGACACGCCTCAATAATCATAGATATACTATACGTAAAGAAAGGAACGATCTACCGGTTTCTAAACATTTTTTGGAAAAAGGACACGGTGAAAGTGACCTTCGGTTTATGATTATGGACCACGTACCGGTTTTAAAACGTGGAGGTGATAGGCTCACTGCTCTAAAAAAAAAAACGCGAATTAGAGTGGATCCTTAAATTAGACACATTGAGACCCAAAGGTCTCAATGTTGATTTTCAGGTGTCTAGGCTGATGTCCAGATAATAATAATAATTACAAAAAATTTCTTTGGATGGTATTTTTTGCTTGGATTGGGAGTTTGCTCTCTTTCCTTACCAATTTTCTGTCGACGTGTGATGAATTCTAATTGTGATATGATGAAAGTCATTTTTATTAATTGTTCTTTTCTCTTTTCTATTTAGAATTGAAACATTGAATTGGGATGAGCCACACACCATCTAAGAACAACAGACATTTAATGAATATTGATTTTTATAAATATAAATATATCGAATTATATTTCTATTTGAATATTTTATTGATTTTCCTATTGTCTGTCAACGATCAACAGATTAATGAATTGCCTCAAGTTTTTCTAACATGCTATTCTTGCACTAATATGAATATGCCCAGTTACCTCATGATAAATATAACTCCTATTGTTTCTTTGAATTGATGCACATTTGACCGTTGTGCCTACAATGGATAACCACCACACGGAAGTGTGGGTGGTAGGCCATATTAGACATGGAGCTTGTCTGACATACTATATTATATATGTGGATGGTAAGACAATGACCCGGTCTGCAACTTACTAATGTTCGTTGGAGTAAATACTATTTTTTTATGACTCAATTGATAGTACTAACCTGAGTGTGATTGTGGCATGATTCTTTTAAAATATAGTGTATTAAACACGTATTGCACGAGCGCTGCTAAAAGGTGAGGCTTCGTTACTTTGACGACGTAACTATCCGGCATCTGATAGGCCATCATAGACAGTGGTCATGACAATGTGAGACGCCATCTGCTGATTGGACGTTGGCCTCTCCTTACATAACGTTTTGTCACGCATGCGCTGTTGACTGTTAGAGACGCTGGAGGATCATAGATCTTAATTAACCTAGTTATTTATAATATGGGTCTGTGGTTTGGCGATTGGCAAGTGGTTCTGAACTCCTCCCCTTCATGAATATGTATATCTTTCGATGTTTTTCAATTAGTATATTATATTGTGCTTTTTTTTTTTTTAAATTATTAAACATTGGCCGTAATATGTTTGTAATAATGTTACACAGTGCTGTGCACAGATTTTTTTTTGTGTTGTATTAGCCAAATGTTGGCCTATTTTTGTATGTTTTGATACTGATCACTGCTGATTATGCAATGTTTGCACATGGGTATAAAAACCCTGCTTTGCACATATCACTTTAGCATGAGAAAGGTCCTGTGAGAAGACTGAAAAGTAGGTTGATATTGGACATGGAATAATAAACCACATCTTTATTTGAAATCTATCTTTGGAGTGCTGCGATCATTTTTGCATATATTTATAGGACTGTTTGGGTCAAGGTCAGGACCGCATAGCACCCGCTATCATACTACGATATATGTATATATATCAATATAAGATCCTCTATGGGTAATTTATCATTTATATGGGTATGGGTATATATATATATATATATATATATATATATATAGAGAGAGAGAGATATAGAGAGAGAGAGAGAGAGAGCTGTGTATATATTGCTATACATATATACATACTGTATTACACTATAAATGGTTCTCACCTATATAACAATATAAAGACCATTTATAAGGAAACTTTTATTGAGAATATATTTACCTTACACTGCCTCTGAGTGCTTTTACATTCTGTATTATTACGGTTGCGTGTGCGATCGTCATGAACGGACAGGAAGATCACACATTGCGCATTATGTACATGAATGAGAGTGGCGTCCGCAGAGTATTCAGTGCGCCTGCGCTGTTCCTGACGAGTCAGAAACCAGCGCAAGTGCAGAACAGAAACCGGAAGTTCTGGCTCGTTCAGGCATGGACGAGCCAAGTCTTCTACCTCTCCATGTTGTGCACTAGAATGGACAAGGGCGGCGTGACAGCGGGAGATAGCATTTTCTTTACCTGGGGGCGTGGCTTGCCGCAACTGGAGAAAGTGGCAGAATGCCTGGAGACATTATATTCGTAAGTATCTTGTTTTGCCTCAAGCCACATATTAAAAGCCTTTACTTGTAAACTGGCCAACCACTTTAAGGCAAAGGCTCCTAAATCAAGCCAAGTATTGAAAGTTACTAGTGTCTATACAGGATGGAGAGATTAGGTCTACAAGATTAGGGGTCGTAGAGTGTAGAGGACTATTGTTCAGTTTTGTCCAGATACTATCTTTAGAGAAGGGTAACCCCATGGTAAAGGGAAGGTAATTTATGGGCATCATTGAGGAAAAAGAACTACAGGGATCTACTGAAAACAAACTAAGATGGTACCTTTAGAAATGGGGTTGAGCTTGGATAGAGGTGTCTGATCAGTGAACCGACCCCATAGCAAAGGAAGCATCTCAGATGTCAGAAGGGACCTATCTACTAAGATAATTAGCTTGGTAAAAATAGTAAATGTCCGGTAGGCCCATTCACCCCTGTGGTATTTTAAGGGTAAGAATCCTGTGTGAAAGTCTGGGGTGTTTTGCAGCTCACAGGAACCGGCCAAACAAACTCTATATATTGTTGAAGAAAGACTGTGTTATGTATGGAGCTTTTATTTAATCATGGTATGTTGGTATTATTTAAGCACTGTATGGTGGTATTTACTTAGACCAGGGCCAGCGTTAGCACCTGGCGAATCCGGGCAAGTGTCGGGTCCACTCCACCGCCGGATGTTTTACGTTGCCAGGCTGTAATTTTAGATTCCTCCAGTGGCCCTAGGTGACAAACAACATCGGTAAACTTTGCTTAATAATGCAGAGCAGAGAGCCATTGGTTCTCTGCCCCACTGCTCACAGATGCATGAGACATAAGCGTCCCGCCACAGGTGACGTGATCACGTCACGTGATGTGATTACATCACTGCGCCGGTCAGAGAAAGGAGACACAGATATGAGTGACAGGACCCATCAGCTTGTTGAAGGGAAGGGTAAGGTGAGCTTATTTTTATTGGCACAAAGGGGGCCTAACCTCTATATGGGGGTACAAACTGGGGGCCTAACTTCTATATGGGGACACAAACTGGGGGCCTAACTTCTTTATGAGAGCATAAAGGGGGGTTAACTTCTATATGGCGCACAAACTGGGCCTAAATTCTATATGGGGGCATAAAGGCAGACTAACTTCTCTATGCGGGCACAAAGTGAGCCTTACTAATATATGGTGGCACAAATGGGGCCTAACTACATAGGGGCACAAAGGAGGCCTAACTTTTCATATTCGTGTCTAGTTTTTGCAGTTTTACTGCCGCTGCGGGAGTTGTACCGCAAAAGGGGCCCACAAAGGCTCCCTCACCCAAGGGCCCACATAAACCTGAAGCTGGCCCTGACTAAGATACTGTATGGCACTGATAATTATACACTGTACAGTATATTATTTTTGCAATTTATGGAGGAGAGAACATTGTACAGCATTGTTGTTAGACAACTGTATAGAAGAGTTATTTGGCCAATGTATGGCATTTTTTTGGGCACTAAACTGTATGATTTGGCACATTATGGTATGGTTATTTGTAAACTTTATGGAAAGTACACCATATTGAGAGCCGGGAGCCGACAGAGGTTACCACAGAGAGTACCATCCTGCATAGGGCCGGCATTGGCTGGGATATTGAGTTATTGATATATTTTCTGAGCCATGAAAGATTTATCATACCCTTATATTTTGTCACCATATTGGCTGGATTAGCAGAATTTCGGGCACCTTGACAATTGCATTATTCACACAGCTCAGAGGTATACACATTCAATCAGGCTGCAGGTAAATGATGCTCCCTAACGTCTAATTCCATTTTTTAGAGTTTGTTAGAAGGCTCCGCTGTTATTAGTACGTGTTGTTTTTAATTTCAATGACATGCAGCATTTATTTAACATGGTAAATGTCAAACCACCTGTCATCGAAAACGCTAAATACAAAAAAAAAAAACCTCTATACTCTGCAATAACCGACTTGAACCCATATTCTGTTTGATTATTCATTCAGCATGGATTGAGTCACTTCTCAGTGGACAGCCACAGCGCAGAGCTGATCTTTAATTAAGATAATTCTAATTACAAATTAGATGGTGAAAGCGAATAATTTCATTGTGAGACGCTGACATTTCTTCTACGTTTTATTAAATCATATTTCGCCATGGCAGGCAGAGGAAAATAGAGTCAAATGGAAAATGTAAATGTCATCTAACAGTGAAACGATGACAAATGTAGATTTTAAAAACACAATAAAACTAATTTATTGCTCCTTGTGATATTTTTTTTGGAGTTATTAATATCAATAGGCGTACAGGCTCCCACGAAAACGGTCGGATTCTCATTGATTTGGCTTGTCTGTTCTGTGCAATGATTGTGTGCAGCCAAGTGTGGGGAATTTCTTGTGTATCAGGCTTGCTAGGCAGCTCATTGTCAAGACTGATGTGGGGATAGATATTGCTTTATTTCACATAAGGAGTGCTATCACAGTATGGAAGAGATTGTGTCTGTCGCTGTCAGATGTATAATTCAAAAGATATTATCCAAACTGCAAGAGTTTTTGATGGGGAGAGGTGGGAAAGTCTCATATTAGTTAGCAGGGGTTGATGTATGTTGGAGAAATTGTAATATTTTTCTGTACTTCATCATACAATAGACTAGTATATGATGACAAAACCAAAAAATCTTGCTATAAATAATAATACAATAATTGATACATATATTTAGATATTAATATTAGCAGATGGATAAATCTGTTTAGGATGATGAAAACACATTATAGTTAAACTTTTTAGGCTAAAATTTAAACTAACAAGTAAACTATGGGACCTATTACAAGACAAATGTACCCCCTCTAAATGAAGATATATCAACTACATTTCAATAATGCAACATGTTGCAATCCCTATGTTGCTGACAGATCTTTCTCATCATCTTCAACTTTTTTAAATCAATCCCTGAGAATTTTATCCATTTGAAAATGTGGTAACCTTAAAGGGGGTTTCCAAGAATACACATTGTTGGCCTATCCTAAGGATAGGTCACCAGTCGTTGATCATGGAGGTTTGACCCACAGGAGTCGGACCACCACCGATAAGCAGAATGAACAGAAGACATGCTGCTGTGTGTGGTAATGCATCTCAGCCCCTTTAAAGTGCAGGCTCGCTTAGATATTAGGTTGTTATTTCATTTTTCATACTCTGCCAACTGCAGGGTTAATAGGGCTGAGCTGCAATACCAAGAGCAATCGCACATACGGACATGCCACTGTAGCTGGAAAAATCTTAAAGGGACTATAGCGTAGAAGTCTTTTCGTTCTGCTGATAATGGGAAATTGGATCCTCACTGATCACACATTGGTCTCTATGTATCATTAATATGTATTCCCTGTAAAGACCCTTTAATATTAATCCATTAAGTCCGATGGATAAAATGCATGGTGGTCAGAGGAGCAGTTTTTATTCTCAATCATCAAGTAACCTATCAATTTCAGTTTCATAAGTAACTTACTTCTGCAAGACCTCCATGAACTGTTACCAGCTATGCAGTAATGTAGTGCTAACTACTCCTTATAAACTTCATTATGACTTTGTTCTCGAACTATGTATTTTCTGTAACACAAGTACATCTATCAGCAGAAAGCATGGAATAATTCTGCCCCCGGAAAGAAAATAGATGACTCCATTCTGCAGAACAAAATGCATTTTTACTAAAGACACCATAGATTGTTTAAATGTAATTAAACCGAACGTATTCGGAGGAGAATTTCTCTTTGATTAATAGATGAAGCCAGTTTTAGTAATCAAATAAAAACGCAATGTAGTATAATTCTGGAAACAGCACATATTTGTGAAGAAGAGTAATAGAAAGCAGCAAGTTGTAACTACATCTCTGTAATGCAAGGCTCAAACTGAGTCCAAGGCCTCCGGGTCCATAAAATAAGTGAAGGGAATCAGGGTGGTTGGAGCTCTGGATATATTAGAAGTAATAAAGGGCCAGTCCTATGTTATGTGTTATATTGCAGCATTATTTATTAGGACATTATGACGGTTTTATTTATGTATACTATATAGTGATATTATTTATTCACCTTATAATGAAGGTACTGAGTATGCCTATTTGTTTGTGTGTGCATGCAGCATTTGCATATACCAGTGAACCCCCCAAAACTCCCCTTACTACACCCTTGACAAAATCCTGTGTATACTCCGGCTGGTAATAGATACAAAAAATCATCAAGCAGTATTGTAGCTCTTTTCTTCATAGATTAAATAAACCTTGTTTGGGTTTGATTGGTAAAAATGGCCAGGGCTGCCATCAGGGCAGCACCGGAGATACTGCTGTCAAGCTGTCAACCTGCCTGTCAGGTCATCAGGAGAAGCAGCCACACAGCAAGATAAAAAAAAAATCTGTCTGCCCGCCAACACGACTAGGGGAAGCTCGCTGTATAATTATTTAAAGAGCTCCCACTGAGTTCATTCGGAATTGTATAGCTCAACTCAACTATCCCTCTAGGAGGAGAGACGGAAAAGCCAAACAGCAGTCTAAGAAGAACAGTGCTCCTCTGAGATTTCTCTAAAATGAAGAGTATTATAGGCACATGAGAACCTATGTGTACAGACTTTTTCATTAACGCAATTGTAATACATTACCCATAGAAATCCAAGGACCCATACCATACCTACATATGCCTACGATTTCTTATGGACTTAGAATTTGTGAGAAACTATATTGTGGCTTGTTCCATTGGATGCCAAGATACAAAAGTGTTCTTTTCTAGGTGTATTGCTACTAGGGAAAAATACTCCCATAATATGGTTCTGCACGGAGGCAGCACACATAATGCCTACAGCACCGTTGGGTATTGAATGTGACTCTCCCCTAGAAGCAACGCATAATACAAAACGGAGCCGTAATGTGTGTGACTACTGAAAGATGATACGCTTTATCGACCAGCTAGTTATCTACTGCCATACAATGTTCCATTAAAGAACAGACTTACGGTATATTACATTAAAAGAAAACTTTACTGTTACTGACTCTTTTCTCCAAAAACAGCTTGTATATAGATGAAATGCTCACGCTGAAAAAGAACAAAAGGCTATGTGTTCACTTTATGTGTAGACACCTGTTTTCTAATCTATTCTAAGAAAAAGCTAAACTATTGGGATATCGCGCTGAGTTTTTCTCTTTTCAAAAAGTAAGCAGACTTTATTTCATAAAAACAAGATAGCGGATGGCTTAAGATGAAAAATATAGAACTCAAAATAACAATCAGAGTGGCATTTTCCACAATGACATTTTTAAGTAGCTTCTGTAGCTCAGCGGCCTGGACGAAGAAGTGATTTCATCATTAATTTTTACTGTTCTTATACAGTTCTGGAGAAAATAACTAGAAGCAGGGAACCAACCCACAAATGGGAAACCCTTACTAAGACCACATTCACACCGGCGTATTTTGGTCAGTATTTGGAAGCCGAAACCAGAAGAGGTACAAATCTTTCCATCATAACCTTTTCTTTCTCCCACTTAGTTTTGGCTGGATATAGTTTTGGGGGCTATGATCTTCTCTTGTGGGTCCTCTCTGCCTTTATATCTAAAATGCAGCTGCATAAAAAAATGTATGAGGCTAATACCTACTAATGTACATCTGATTCCACCCAGGACCGAGCCAAATATTTATACAATGCAAACCTTTTCCACATCCTGATCAAAAATAGACACTGGCACCACTGTCTCTGCTTTTCTCCATAAGTCGATAAACATTTCTTTAGTTTTCCCTATATTTAGGTCTAATCCATTTTCCAAACTCCAAACAACAAAAGCAGATATCTAATCCCTATATTTTTTTTCACAGCCCCCTTTACCGCCCCCATAATTACAGTATCATCAGAATACTTCTGTAGGTCACAGCTTTCTGACTGATACCTAAAATCTGCCGTATATAACGCAAATAAAAATGGTGACAACACAGTCCCCTGCGGTGCCCTAATATCACTAATTTCCATCCGCGAAGTGCATGCTCCACTACGCACATAGTGTGGGCGCCCCCATAAGTAGTCAAATATCCAATTTGACACTCCGCAATTAATATGCATTCTCTCAAATTTATTTTTCATTCGGTCAGGTTTTATTAAATTAAAAGCACTAGAAAAATAAAAAAACATTACTATAAGTATTACCCCATTCACTTCCAACAAGGAGTACGCCATATGTGACAGACATAAAATCGCATCCTCCACACCGATTCTTGGTTTATATGCAAACTGAAGAGGATCCTCATAGTTTACCACAGCCAACTTAAGGTATCCTAACATCAGCCTTTCAAACGTTTTCATGATGTGCGAGGTCAGAACTACTGGTCTATAATCGCTCACGAACATCGGTTTCGTGACCTTAGGTATCGACACTATACAATAAAGCAAGGTTAAGATCCATATTTTTATCAGTAGTAGAGTCCGCACATATGTTTACGTTTTCAGCTTTTGGTTACACAGAATATAAACAGAACCCCATACAGGAGAGCTACTGTTGATTAATGTGGCTGGTATCATGCGGACATGTGAACCCGATAAGGAACTATTAATGTGTTAAAACGCGTGGGGTTGCCATAATGACCTTCTAAGTGGAAGGGAGCTATCTATACCTAGTTTTCTAAAGTACATCCCTTCGTGCACATACTTCTTTAGAGAAAGATCAATTGAGGGGAAGATATTTTCTACTTTCTATCTATTTTATTTCCTCTTGCTTAATATACTATGACCTCCCGTTAAAGGGCTTGTCTTATAAATAGAGGTCGTGGTTCTGGCAAGCAGCTGTTATCACCATAGGAAGTTGCGGCTTGCAATATATTTTCCCTGCAGCGGCTGCTCCATGAGAAGATTAGTATTATATGGCACCCTTTCAACCAGCCGTACATAAGGAAATACTGTGTAACTTCTTTTGCCAGTCAATCTCAAGAGTTAATAAATACAAAACCAAGAATGGTTAGATGGAAATTAAAACACGTATTTGCACCAATGTCTATACTTTTTTGGGCCCGTTCACATGAAGCCCACTGTTTTTTCTATCCACACAGTAATTGTAAAACTGAGATAAGAAGACACTTCCGCTCCCCCCCCCCCCGCTCCCCCCAGCCGCTAGCCTGCCACCAGGAGTCGTTGGAGAGTGCAGGTCGCGCATTCGCCCTGTCGCTCCATTCAAAGTCTATGGCACTGACGGAAACTGCCGAGTGGAATGGGGCAAATCTCACACCTCACTGCACTTGATCAATGCTCTTATTATAGCATTTTATTCATTATCAGTTTTTGCCTTTTTATATCTCTATTTCCCAGCATTTATTTTTTTTATATATTTTTTTTTTGTCTGCCACGAGATGGTGTGCTCACATTTACATGCACATAGTACAGAAACTCTAATATTTATAGAAATTCTAGATTTAAATATATGTGTAAGTAATTATTATAGGAAGGGTTTATAAAAGGGACATGGTAGTTTTAGACACCCCCATAGGAGGTTTAAGAAGGAGTTTAGTGGTGGCAGGTTTACCCACTACATCTCCTTGTTACCGCATGTCTTTATCGGTGCCTCCTCTAATAATAAAGGGTCTGTCTGGTGAAGGTATATATAAAGGTAAAACAATTAATAGTAAAACATATATGTTATGTTGTGTCAGCTGAAGATGACTTCTGTGACAGTGGGCGCAAACCAAGGCAAGCTAAGTTTATAATCTTTTGGGAGATATAGAAAATTTAGGATATATGAGGTCTTCATAATCTATTAGGTTGGGCGCGTCCGTGTTACTGGCATCCCTAAATCTGATATGTATTCATACCAGTTTTCTCCCATTAAACTCCATCTGTAATGCTAAATGAGAGAAACCTTAATGCCCCTTAAATCTTAAGTGTTTAGCAAATTCCCAAACAACCTCATGCTTTATCGGAAGTGTTAAATCTGTTGATGACAAGAAATTTCTAAACATATGACTAGACGGATTTCTTATTTGACATTAAAATATAATAACTAAAGGCCAAAGAACAGAATGTCCTCACATGACTGTTGTACTTCTATTCCATATGTCTCATTTTTACAGTGTACAGTAAATTGCCTTAAAATAAAATTCATAGTACACTTTAACACTTGACTGGTCAACCCAGAAACCAATCTATCGCAGCCAAAATAGTTGACATTGTGTTTAATAGAGATTAGGAGTAACACAGGGAATGTCATCATCCCAAATTTTCACTTGATACAGTGATATGCTAGGTAAGAACTTCAAATGCCTTCATTGCCAGATGTGCGCTATAGTCTGTTGCAAATACTGAGCAATGTCCACTAACGCTCATTGCAAGACAAGGTTGAGGAGTACTAGCTTAGTGCCAGAGTCAACTAACCACATACAAAAAGTGTGAGAGAGTAGATGTTCCTGGAGGTATACTGTATGTTATATGGGAAATGATTTAGCTAGATGGGAAAAGTGGTCAAAGAAGTGGAAACTGCAGGTCACTCTTTCCCAATGCAAAGAAAAGCACCCAGGTAGAACAAAACCTGTGTCTAAGGGTCATATTGGGGTGAAGCTTCAGTCAAGGATCCTGAAGGCCTTGGGTGACCTATTCCCAATAGCAAAAAAATCAAACCATGTTCTCAGGCAGAGGCGAAAGCTTTTTTTCCCATATGGGAAATGGTGTTAAATTTTGATAATTTTACGCACAAAAAGGTGTTGTTAAGATATGACATCAAAGATGAGCTACAAAAATGGTATTGAAGGAAAAAGGAGGACATGATTGAAACCTATAAATATGTCCAGGTGGTTAATAAAGTCCAAAAGAAGAATATTTTGAAGTAAAAAAGTATAATCTGACTCTAGGAGGGGGAAAGATTAGGAGAAGTGGCATATAAAATATGTCAAACATCCCCCCTTCACCACTGCAGCAAAGACCAGTGTCATCACCAAAAAAACCTGGGGCCCAATCTGGGCAAACATGCTCTACGCTTGTCAAGACAAGGGTGGGGTACACATGGGCTCAACTAATAAAGGCCCTTTTACACTGACCGATAAGCAGCCGATACAGCGAGTGCCGATCAACGAGACATCGTTGATCGGCGCTCGCTTGCTCCTGTCACATGGAGCTCAGGATGGGGACGAGCGGTCGTTACTATGATTGCTCGTTCCATCCATTATCATCATTTCGGCAGCGCATCTCCCTGTTTACACAGGGAGATGTGCTGCCGAAAACGATAATGTTTTACTTTTTTTAAATGATACGACCAGCAGATCATCGAGCGTTTGCTCGGTCATCTGCTGATCGTTCCCCTGTTTACACAGGGCAATAATCGGCAACGAGCGTTATATTAACACTCGTCTGCCCGATAATCGTCCTGTGTAAAACTCTAAGACCCTAAATCCAATGACTGACATAGAATAGTCTGAAGGTAACTAGGACCTCATCAGTTTTTACTTCATGTGGTGATCACTGAAGACAGAGTTCTGCATGAGGAGAGTTCTGCAAGTGGCCACTGAGATTTCTCAAATTAATTCCTCTCACTCAGGGGAGGCTGGAGAAAGCAGAAAAAGTATTGTGAGAGTAAAAAATAGGTAAATTTACTGTTCTGTATATAACAAAATTTGCTAGCATAAAATAAAATTGGGCAATATAGTTGACATTATATAGGGCACTATGGCTGGATCATTTTATGGGCTCTGTTCATATAAGCTTCATGGCTTCCATTCATAACAGAAGCCACAGTCATGTTCCAGATTTACTTTAAATGCGGTCCGTCGTGGTTTCCATAGTTTTGATAGCAAGAATAGTGCTGCACGCTGTGCTATTCTTGCTGTCAAATTTAACGGAATTGCAGATAGAGGCATCGGATGGAGCCTCCACCAAAAATGTGAACATAGCCTGAAATGCTGTATACAGCCACTTAGAAAAGTATTTAAACCTTTTTATGCATTCAGGTTTTATGTGGAACTTTTTGGCATGTTTAGCTACAAATTCTCAGACAGATTTCGGTCTGGAATATTAGGCAGGGGGACATTGTGAGCTTTCTTAGGCTCAAGGCCTGGGTGACAACCTCTGCATCCCTATAGTTATGCCCTTGTCTTGTGTGCAAAGCTATCACCTGTTATATGTATGATTTGCAGAATTATGATGTCCCCATTTGTCATAGGTCAAATAACTAAACGTCACTCTTTCTTTGCAGCAAAGTGAAAGCCAAAGGCCTGTTTATGGGGTCTGGAACCATCAAGAATCATCAAAACATGATTATATTTTCATTGTAACTGCAAAATAAAAAAGTTACATCTAAAACCAATTACAACCTCAATATAGCAGGAATGAGAATATAAACATAACTTTCTAATTGAAAACGAAATCAAATGTCAATATGAAATTTCACCTAAAATGTAAAAATGTTCCAGGCAACAAAATGCAATCTTCAGGTGCAGAAATAATTGAAATTTTGTTTTTCATGCTAAAATGTTTTTTTTCTTGCTAATTGTCCAATCTTTATTTCTGCCATCTAATCTTGATTATCTCATTTTACTAAATGAGCAATGGAAAGATGTATTGACAGATTGCTAAATACTTAGATGATTTCATTTTTTACGATTTAGCAGGAGAGCCAAGCTTGAGACGGACCAATCATTGTTACATAGAGGATATAAGAATTCAAGAGTATTGTTGGACACATGACCATATCTGTAAAAATGCTAGGACCTGGCTATAGACATCTCCAAGGACTTTATAAAATAGTAAGCTTAAATGCAGTGTTACAGCTCTCACACACGACCAAGATCGGGCCGTGACAAACGGTCCGTGTGTCGGCCGGATTTCTCGGGCTGACCCCTGTACAGCTGAATGAGTCTCCTGGCATCATCTTTTTCCCCATGATTTTCGTGGCAACTTTTGCTGCATTTTTCACCCATTGAGGACCGTGGGCAAAAAACACAGCGAAAAACATTCGGAAACGAGAGCTGCAGGTATTTTTTTTGCCTTCCGTTTATTTCAATGGGAGGTCAGAGGCAGACATGCCGCATTTTTTCATATCTATATTAGAATTGTCTGAAGAGATCTCAGTATTACCAGTATTAAGAGCAGAGCAGGGGGTGGGCAGAACAGAAAGTCTATGAGGTGAAACTTCCATCAATAACTGCAGAGCAGGAAGTCTGTGAAGTGAAGCTTCAGCTAAAACCTTCAGAACCATAAATAATGTTAGAGAGGCGGTGGTATTGTTTTGGCAACTTCTCTTGAACAGCCTCCGTCCACCTGCCGCTGATTAACAGCTTTCTTCCTATGATCAGCATAGGGAGAAAGCTGTCAACCCGCATCAGGAGGATGATGGCAGTCCTCTATAAATAGGGTCTCTGTCACTACTTCATGCTGCCCTCAGCAACTTAAACATGGTGACAGATTCCCCTTAATAACCCTGGTATGTTGCATCACGCTAGTAGGTACATTTTTCTATATATGAAAATTTGTAAAATGTAAAGTTTTTCTTTAAACCTATGGATTCAGAGCTCTGTCAGCTAAAGGAGACATTTCCAATGATAACATTATATTGGGGATTTGCTATGTAAGCAGTTTGCTAGTATTTTGTTACAAGTAATTCTAGATATTGCGGCGCATTTAATCTTCATTGAGAGACACAATTTAATGTAGAAGATAAACAGAACAAGGTCATACGGTGCAGTACATTGGGCACCCCTGGGTAATTTCCATGGATTTTTGAATAGCTAAGTAAAAAAAAATGTTAATACAATCTCTGCAGGGTAAACACTTCATCTTGACATATTTCTGCACGTTTTAATGCATAACTACTGTTTATTTGAGACTGAAAAATAAAGCAACGGTTGTGTAAATGTTTAGGTGCCCTTCCTTGTTACTCAATAAAAAGATTCTCAGTTTATGATTCTTTTTACAAAGTCTCATTTATTTGATTTATATATGTGATTTTTAAATTCCCACTTAGGAAAAAAAATAATCTGATGGACCTTGCCAGTGAAAAAGACTTAAAGGGGTTATCTGCAAATTTAACACTTTTGCAGGGGGGCAGGAAAGCATATAAAATAATAAACGAATAGGAACTCACCCTTTTTAAACGCCCCCTGGTGTAGTGCCGACACACATGTTTATTAACCCCTCCTGTTAGTTTATTATTTTATACCCTTCTCTGCTCTTTTGAAAAATTTTACAACTGCCAGATAACCCATTTAAGGGTATATTCGCACGCTGCAGTTCCTTGCAGAAATTTTTGCAACTGAATTTTTTTTCCGTACATCAGAATAGGGTTGTTTCTGCAGCATGTGCATTAATTATTGCATTCCCGATTCAGGTGAATGGGACATTCGCAGAATTGTCTTTAACAAATTTGCAGCATGTGAATATACCCTAATGCCTCATGCACACGATCGTTGCACCACTCAGGACGTTTTTGACTGTATCCGAGTGGCACCCAATAGTCTTCACGGACCCATTCACTTTAGCGGTTGAATCGGGTACGTGAAAAACGGTCCGAGTCTCCGATCCGAGTAATGGTAGAACATGTCCTATCTTTCCTCGGATCACTGACGGGACTCAGACGGCACACACGGTCTTGTTCATGAGGCGTAGAGGGGTTGTCCAATCTCTTGTGTAAATACCTAAGCAATCCCCTGTGAGCTTCACACAACACAAATCTCTATCCTATGATGGACTCCTGTGTGTTAGCACCTACATTGACTGATACATTGTAACAAACTCTCAGCTGTGTAAGCAGCACTAGGCATACACCGGTTTTCAAGCTTTGAGTATAAAGAAAAAAGTGTTGATTTTTTTTATTATTAAAAAAAACGGTTTCATGCTAACTAAGGCTTCGTTCACATCTGCGTCGGGATGGGTTCCGTCGGAGCTTTCAGGCAGGGTTCACCCATGAACGGAACCCATGAACGGAATCCGAACTGAAACAAACGGAAACCATAGGTTTCCGTTTGTACCAACATTGATTTTAGCGATGACGGATCCGTTGCAAATGGTTTCCGTTTGTCACCGTTGTGTAAGGGTTCCGTAGTTTTGACGGAATCCATACCGTAGCCGACTGCGCTATTCATTCCGTCAAAACGACGGAACCCTTACACAACGGTGACAAATTGAAACCATTTGCACCGGATCTGTCACCATTGAAATCAATGGTGATGCAAACGGAAATTTTACGGAAGGTTTACATTTGTTTCAGTTTGGATTCCATCTATGGGTTCGCCTAATGGAAAGCTCCGACAGAAACCATGAACATTATGCCGACACAGATGTGAACGAAGCCTAAACTTTACAATGTAATAAGTATATCATCGATAGACCTGAGGACAAATAGGGGTACTTATATTAATGCCATGGTGTAATTGCAAAGAAAAGACTTCTTGGCTTCATGCCATATTAACCAAACCCATTACCACTTTTCAGTACAGAAATATGGCTGTGAGTTATGCCAGGTATAACCTGGCATTGTTCATTTGCGGTGTCATATTTCTCAGTCGGCATGGACTGTCATTCCTAAAAAGCTCTTTTTATAAAAAGTACCACAAAGGTAGGTGCATCTATGTCCAATAAAATACCCCCCATTTCGATGTGCTGATCAAAGTGGCATGTGCTATATGCAAATATTGCGCCGGTTTCAACCCTTTTACGTTCTTGTTTCGTACAAGACTCTATATAGGGCAGAGATTCATCAACATGTGAGCAAGTATGAGGGCTACGAGAATCTCAGCACCTCTGATTGGACAAGAGGTAATAAATACAGCGAATGCCACTTTACAGAAATTAGTTTATTTATTGGGTACAGCTGCACTGAAAGGCGCCACCCTGTTTGCCCAAATTGGGGATGGGAAAGTGCAAGGAGGGACTGTATATAGCATCTGCCAAAAAGCTGCCCCTGCTGTGATGATGCCCGAAGGAAAGTTCTTAACGTGCCTCATAGATGGTGCAACCCTGGCTGCGCCCGCTAAGTTCTCTGTTCTACACTATAATGGCAATAGATGTAAATAAATATCATAACCCAAAGCTGTAAAAAGCACAACAGAAGGTTCTATTTAAGAAATATCTGAGGAAATCTGTCTGTGGCAGAGATATTTACTTTAATCCATTTGTGTCTTAATTAAAGCAGCCCGTGACGCAAACGAATCAAACATTTTAAAGCCGTTTTGCCTCATAAATCAGCCGTTAAGTCTGAATGTAAAGTGCAGGTTTCTGTCCTGCAACCATTGTATATTTTTCATCCCTCCGGCTCCTGTTAATGTCACATCAACCGTTTCCTGAACATTTTAACAATCGCCCAATCTGGACGCAGCCATTTACAAGGTTCTACTTATCACGTCATAAATCTTAGACTCTGAATGAGACATTTGTTTGGAAGGAAAGTCTGGGAATGCAAATGTATTACTATGAAATGAAATAAAGCATTGGAACATATGTTCATATGTGATTTATAATGAATTAAATACTGTCGACACATAAAATATGGTACAACAGGGAACAGCGGAGTTTAACACTTCATTTAATTCACTGTTGGCAGTGACATTTCCCGGCATGTGGATAGACACAAATCTACCATGGAGCTGGAGATACCATAGATATATTTTCTTACATGATTATCACAGAGATCAAACAAGCGCATGTATTTTTTTTTCATTTACTATTGTTTCTTTTTTTTACTGTTATGCACTAGATTACAGTATTTATTTTTGAAATTAGGAACTAAACCCGTATAGAGAAAAAAGAGAACATGCTGGCTGCTTGAAGCTGTCGCAAGAGGGTGCATACAAGATTACTTCATGAATTACAAAATGTAGTAAGCTAATGAGCTCCCTCTAGTGGTGCCTACAGATTACCAAGATGTTATCTTTTAAAGCGGATCTGTCACCGCATTATGCTGCCCAAAAGTCGAGACAGGTCCATTCTCCTATTATCCAAAATGGCACAAAAAATATTGGGCCCTTTGGCTACTAGGAGCGATCAAAGAATATATTGGACTCATAGTTGGACTCAGTGTCCAGTGTATTCATGAGGAGAACACTCAACCACCCCCATCTCCCTCTTCCCCCTGCTCGTATGACGAATAGGAGAATGGACTTGTCCCTATAATATTCAGTTCCGCTTTAAATCTATTTATATGCAGGAGATTTGGATCAACGAAGAAAAATGGAGCTCCCACTGCTGTAAAAAGATAACAAATGAATCAGCATATTATTTATATTACAGGAAAAAATAAAAAAAAAACTGCAGAAGAATTTTTTCAAAAAGTTTTTTACTTTTGCCATGAAGTTGATAAGTTAATTATAAAGATAAATATAAATGTAGAGATTCTTTATAAAAGTAAATGTATATCTTAGAGGGACTGAGAAATGCTATTTAAATTCTTCAGTCTAGGTTTTGCAAGGATTTGTAATATGGCAGTGTCCTTATTAATGATGTGCATCTGACACTACAATGTGAAGGTTTCTGAAGGAAAGCAGCATCAAAATATTAAGGTTGTTGGAGGCCCCTGGGCAAACAATTTTGTGGGGGCTCCCATCTCACCTCTGGAAACCATGCTCCATCTAACCCACTATCATTTGTATTGCCTTCTCCATGGGTCAATGGGAGTTACAAAAACATCTGAGACAGTAGCTTCCTTAGGCTTCAATGTAGAGAGCCACACGCATGAGAGGTAGGGGACCGAGAGGTGCGTAATGTATGCACAACACATATAAATAGTTACGGTCAGGTCTATAAGGTGAATGACCGGTTAGAGAGCTAAAGCTCCCATCTACCGGACAAACAGTTCTGCTTTAAATCACAACCAAATTGAAAGCGTCAACAGGGCAGGAAGGTTGGGTGGTGGATGCCCCAAGGTGGTGGAGGCCTTGGGACACAAGCCTTCTGTGCCCTCCCCTATAATCTGGCCTTGTGCATCAGGTACCCAACACTGAAGTCAGAAATGCAAAGCATTGTTTCGGCTCCATACATGGTTGAACTATAACAGCACAGTCCTGAAACAGGGTTCTTCTTAGAGTATCATTATTCTGGTACAAGTGTTGAAGAAATACAAATGGGTTTTCCTCTGGAACCAGTTTAACATATGTATAGCTCAGAGAAGAGTTTCCAGCACCTGCCATGCACTACACATCTGCCGGGAGCTATAAAGGATTGCACCCACACTCTTCCGTCAAGCCACAGTGTAAATGTTTTTGAATAACAATAACTGAGCATGGTATTGTACAGTCTTCACATGCACTGCCCGCTGGGCACCTGTTCACACATAATCCTAAGAGAAGTAATTGTGCCTGAACATGTCAGGTATGTGAACACAACAGATGAGATACCTGGTAAGGGTGCAGCCCGGAAACACTGTGACATCATCAGCTATTCAGAGCCACAAAGGAAATTATTACATTACAATGTTCACATCATGCAAATATTTCAGCCTTACTTCAATACCTGTTGGAAATAATACAAAAATTAGTCCATTTCCACACAATTTTTGTGAATATTTGATCCAGG
Source organism: Rhinoderma darwinii (assembly GCF_050947455.1). Lineage (NCBI taxonomy): Eukaryota > Metazoa > Chordata > Amphibia > Anura > Rhinodermatidae > Rhinoderma > Rhinoderma darwinii. The sequence continues at coordinate 29,141,154 of NC_134699.1, forward strand.
GTCCTCAAACCCTGATGTCCCGTTATTTTATGCCTAGCATTTAAATGGGAAACTATTCTTCACTATTCACATACACAGGGGCCGAACAAGCCAAGCATTTTCAGTCATTTTTGCAAAATATAAACAACTCAACTAAATTCACCTCTTGTCAAGCAGTGAAGTGGCACGAGTCAGAATGGAACGTCCGCAGGAGATACGGTTGGCCAGAGAAGGAGAGGAAGGGGTTCTCACTGATGGTTGTAGTGTTATGTATGAAAATATAGCACCCCCAACCACAAACACAAATGAGAGAGAGAACAGAACAGGGTTCATGCAGATTAAGAACGCACCTCATCGAATAACGGAAATTCAAAGAATTTTTATTTTTCCTCCCAATTTAGACATAAATTAATTTACTTAATTGAAATAGTTGCATCCGGACCCTGGAGCCTGAGACGGCCCAAAATGTCCCTCTGCCCCATAATAGGTGAACCATTACTATAAATGACTTGTGATAGTTGGGGGCCCCTGTTAGAAATTTTGTGTTGGAGCCCAGGAGCTTCAAGTTACGCCTCTGGTAAAAACACCATTTATGCACCATATTGTGTAGCATGACATTTTGGGGGATATGATAAAAGCAACAAGGTTGATCCATTTTCCCTCACATTTAAGACAATAGTTTTCCATTCTTTTCCTGCAACTTTTGATATGTACATAGTTTCTTGTCTGCGGAGCAGTAGTGCATGAGGTTTATTTGATGGTTGATAGTATTTCTTCTTTGTCCAGACAGGTCTTTACCACTGTGTTGAGTGAGTATTGTTTTCATCGGGCGCTGTTGATTAGAGTCAAAATGTGAAGAGAAGGATCAGATTTATAGAATACTGAAGTGTATTGATCTGTTGTGTGTGTTTGTTGTGTGTTAGTTGTTTTTTGGCAGATGGGTCATTTTACCACTGACAACCACATTCTGAACATCTCAAGATGCTATTACGGATTGTCATGTCCATGGCCGCGGGCTGTCAAGCTCACTCACCTCCTGACGGCCGCAACCATGGGTCTGCGAGCACTGGCCCCAGTCTCCTCCTCAAAACACGCCAGCGCTCACTTCCGCTTACCTCGGTCGGGTCCCGTAGTTTACCTGAAGTTTATGTCAAAATTAGCCCATGAGTACCCTGGTCTATAAGAAGGGCTCAGCTTCTTCCTCCCATGCCTGAGCATTGTTGTCGTACCCGAAGTTTGTCTAAGCAAATGGTCTCCTAGTGTTTTCCAGTTCCCAGTGTTCCCTGTTCCTGTACCTGTATCCCGTGCTAACCTGGTCAAGTGCCATGCTGAGCTGTAGTCACGCTGTGCTTTATACCACGCCTGACGTCTGCCTGCTGCCTAGTCCCAGCCGAGCCTGTCTTGCTACTGTCCGAGCTGCCACAGGTACCCTATACAAACTATAGACTGTGACCTGCGTCCTGTTGGCCAGCTGCCATACCATCAAGGCAGTACGGCCCAGTGGGTCCACGTACCCAACGTGACACTGATGCCCATATCTGCTGCAGAGAAATGGTAATCCAGCGATTTCACAATTATACTTTGTTGTTGCTTGCACATGTATATTTAAGTTCCATTAAATTTTTATTTTACTTATGTTGTCCCTGGATAATTGAATTTTTCTCTGCTTGTATCTAAATAAATTACATGAAAGTTTTGCATTTTTCTGCAGTATTTAAAAATAAAAAATAAAAATGAAGGTTTCAATCCCACCACAAACATACACAGCACAAAACCAGGATATGTCATAAATCTTTGATCAGTGGGAGCCCGTACACTGGGACCCAAAATAATTTTGAGAAATGGGGTCTTATATTTCACATTTGCAGTGATGTAGTAGCAGCATCTGAGCAGTCTTTTTCCATTATTATCTGTGGGAAATACAAAAACAGCCACGCGTATTTTCGCATATATTTTCCACACAGTACAACAGAGAATGGCCAAGCATACGTGGCCACCAACAATATCGCTTAAGTTATTAGAAATTTTACAGGTAAACGCAATGAACATGATTTTTTTAATAGGACTAGACTAGTGAGGGGCTGTGGCAACTTTTTGGACTTTTTCACTCAAATGTATTTCAATTTATTTGTGAAAAGGTGCATGTCCATATTTTGTGAACAGTTTTTCGTCTTATGGCTCCCATAACCAGGCCTGTAAAAGCTTTAATGACCAGCTAAATTGTTTTCTTCTTGCCCCTCTGCCTTTTAGCATAATTGTTTTACTTATTCCTTGATGGAGCCTTGTTTTATGCAAGAGGAATTGTATTTTTAGGGGGGGGGGGGATTTACTGTGTAAGTTATATAATGTATTTTTGTGGCGTAAATATAGTAAAGAGCAATTTTCATCAATTTATTTTTATTTTTTATCCTGTTCATGTTTCATGCTATATAACCTGTTATATTAATTCTTCAGGATATTATGATCATGTAGATATCTAAAATTTGTAGGTTTTTTGTTTTTATGTAATGTATGGGCAATAAAATATATTTCATGCAAAATAATAACTTTTTTTTTTAATAAAGGGATAACTTTATTTACAACTTTGTTTTTTACTTATGTATTAGCATAGTCCTGTATGCTAATACATTACACTCCTGTCACTTTGGCACACTATGTGTTAGGGTAGCACATAGTGTGCTCTAACACAGTGGTCCCCAATCACCGGGCTGCGGACCAATACCGGGCCGTGGATCATTGGGTACCGGGCCACGGGCAGATGCGCTGTGTAAAGTTGCACTGCGTATCCACCCCAGTGGCCGCAGGGAATTCCGGGCAAAAAAATGCACCAAACTGTGGTGCAGTGTTTTGCCCGGAATGTCCATTGCGGAAAACTGCAGCATTTAGCCGGCCTGCTAGCAGGCTGGCCTCCTCGGGTGACGTTTCAACCCATGTGACCGCTGCTACAGCCTTTGATTGCCTGCAGCGGTCACATGGGATGAAAGGTCATCCCAGGAGGCCGGACTGCAGGAAGAAACACAGACTTCTGGGTAAGTATAAGATTTATTTATTTTTCTGATTTGCATTCTATGCGGCGTAATCGCTGCTATTCCGCCGCATTAAACACAACTGCTATTTGTTGCGAGTTTTACCTCCCATTGAATTCAATGGGGAAAACCCGCAACAAATAAGCAGCGTTTACGCAAATACAATAGACATGCTGCGAAATAAAACTGCTCACTACTTACGCAGCATGTTGATGAGTTTTATTCTCTCTCATCCACTTTGCAGATACTGTATTATGCTGCGAATTCTTCCGCAATTAATTCCATTGCGATCCAAAGTATTTACGCACTCCCCCGTTTCAAATTTGGAATGGTACGCGTCAGGGGTGCCCCCTGTCCACTCTCCTGTTTGTGCTCTGCATTGAACCCCTAGAAGCTCAAATACGGCAATCCATCGATATAGCGGGGGTCAAGATACAAGATAAAGAGTTTAAGGTCTCCCGGTTTGCGGATGACGTCCTCTTGACTATCACTAAACCTCATATCTCCCTTCCTACCCTTACTACTGTTCTCCGTAGGTATGGGCGGCTCTCAGGGTATAACACTAATACATCTAAAACAGAAGCGCTCCCTCTCAATGTCCCACACCGGGAGTTCATGCTCCTCAAACAAAACTACACCTACAACTGGAAGGAAACCTCCCTGACTTACCTGGGAGTCCAGCTCACTCCCTCTTATACATCGGTCTACAAGGCTAATTTCCCCTCTCTGTTTGTGGAACTACGTCGACTAATGGCCAAGTGGGATCCTCTTCCTGTGTCATTTTTTGGACGCATCGCTGTGGTCAAAATGACCTTGCTCCCTAAATTACTGTACTTCTTTGAGACCCTGCCAGTGGCGGTACCTATGAGTGAATTGCGGGCTATGCAGTCTTCCATCCTCAGGTTCATATGGCACTCCGGCAGACATCGAATCCCGAAATCAGTTTTATTGTCCGGTCGATCTGCGGGAGTGTTTTCAGTTCCTGATGTGGTGAAATACTACTGGGCGACCCATCTCCGCCGCTTACCTTGTTGGGTGTCCCTACAGGCATACAACAAGTGGACTGAAATAGAGAAGCTATGGATGGCTCCGGTTCACCCAAACTCCTTGTTATGGGGTGACCCGCTGGTAATGCCGTCTTCATCTCTGTTGGGTCCCATGCGATTTCAGAGGGAGGTGTGGGAAACCTGTAAAAAACGCTTTCATTTGGCGTCGGGTTGCCCGCCCTTGACCTCTGTACTCTACACTCCCACTATTCCGGGCGGTACTACCTCCCGAATAGTCCGATTGTGGACGGGAATTGAGGTATTTCATCTGGCTGACTTGGTTGATCCCCACACGCTAGAGCTTCACCCGTTCTCATATTTTCAACGACATCATAACGTCCCCTCTTCTACATTTTTCCACTATCTTCAGATCAGACATTACATGCAACAAACTTTCAGATCCACGCGGGTCACTACACCTACATGCTTCGAAAGGTTGTGTTGGTATGCTACCACCACTAAGGGGCTTATATCCGCTATTTACGCAATACTGCTATCCCCGGATGATTCCCTTCTGCCTGGGCATAGATATATGTTGAAGTGGGAGACCCTGCTGAATAAACCTATCCCTCTCTCATTGTGGCAGATTATCTGGTCACAAGCAGCTAAAACTTCCATCTGCACTTCATATAAAGAAAATCAATACAAAATTCTTATGTTTTGGTACCATACCCCTGCCTTTCTGCATAGCTTTAATCCGGGTATTCCATCGGATTGTTGGCGATGTAGAGATCAGAGAGGTTACCTGTTCCATATTTTTTGGAGCTGCTCACTGGTCCAACAGTTTTGGTTGGAGGTGAGGAATTTGGCGTTGGCGGTGTTACAGCAGGATATTCCTCTAGATCCTCTTTATTATCTCTTGAATGTCCCTGCCAGGTCTTTGGGGAACCAACTAGCCCGACTTTTTCGACACTTTCTCCCCGCCGCTAAGACGATGATAGCTTGGAAATGGAGACAGACCGCCCCTCCCTCTCACATCGACTTACTGACTAGAATTAGGGAAATTCGCACTATGGAGCATATGACGGCCTCTATTGACAATGAGCTGAACAGGTTCAAAGTGGTGTGGGATCCGTGGGATAAGTATTGGCTACAGATATCTCGGGATTAGGCCGTAGAGTGATCTCTGACTATACCTCCCCCATCCCCCTTGTGTCTTTTCCCCGGTGTCTTGTTTTGTCTGTTGGAATTTACTGCTATGTCAAATGGATTGTATGGCCTGCCCATGCATCCTAATGTCATGTGTATATTTAGAAAAATTTTCAATCAAAATACAGTTGAAACAAAAGTATTTACGCAATGCGTGAACTGACCCTAAAATCATTTTCATTTCCATTTAATTGTAGCCTGCAGGGTGTTTTGGAATGATCCCCCCTCCCCACCCGTTTTTGGAAAAATTGTCTTGCATGAAACTTGGTGCAAAAAAGGTTGTGGACCGCTGCTCTAACAGCAGGCATACTGAACAGACAGCCCTGGGGTCCTTTCTAGGTCCACAGGGCTGACTGTAGATGGTGCCACCAGTCTCCGATCGCGTCACCGGGATTCCTGGGACTTGCACTTCCTGCCGAAAAAAGACAGCAGGTGGTAGTTAAGGAGTTAAATAGAATAAATCATAATTTCAGGACATGTGGGCTATCATGGGCTGTTCCTAACTCAGTGAAAAAGTACCATCTTGTCAACTAATCTAAGTGTGCAAACAAGTTATAAGGGAGTAAATACACAAGTCTGAAAGTCATGGAGGAAGAAATAAGAAAGAAAGAAAAAGATAAAGTAGGTCAAGCTAGCCAAACAGCCTATTTCAGCATGATCGGTTAAAGGGAATCTGACAGCAGTTTTGAGGCCTCAAAACCGTAGACAGCGTTAGATAGCGGAGGGCATTGTAACAATACCTGTTGTCTCGGTTATGCAAGTTGCATGACCTAGAAATCTACATTTAATTTCCCTGGCTCTGCAGTCGCAAGTGCCAATCTCTGAGCTGAGTGACGGCTCTAGCGTCCAATCAGGAGACCACTAGAGCCATCACTCAGGGGAGGGTTTGGCAGAATTCTCTAAGGCTCTTTTACACCGGCCGATAATCCGCCGGTGCAGCGAGCGCTGATCAATGAGACATCGTTGATTGGCACTCATTTGCTCCTGTCACACGGAGCTATGGATGGGGAGGAGCGGTCTTTACTCCGATCACTCGTCCCAATACATTATCATGTCGGCAGCGCGTCTCCCTGTTTACAGAGGGAGATGTCCTGGCGACAATAATATTTAACTTTTTTTAAAATGATACAATCAGCAGATAAACGAGCGTTTGCTCGTTCATCTGCTGATCACTGCCCGGTTTACACAGGGCAATTATTGTCAGCGAGCCTTCTATGAACGCTTGTCTGCCTGATAATAGCCCAGCGTAAAACCCCCTTAAGGAGAAGCCAGGAGCATCTGCACATCAAGGGGTCGCCTCAGTGTGGGAATTAAATGTTGATTTTTCAGTCATGCAAATTGCATGACTGAGACAACATGTATCTTTGTAATGCCTTCCCCACGCACATATATAGCGCTCTCAGCAATTTTGAGGCCTCAAAACTGCGGACAGATTCCCTTTAAAAACCTAATGTGTATGGGAACAGATCGATAGTCCTCTGATATCTGCGGCCAGGAGAATGAAAGATTGAGCCTGCTGGGTTTCAACATGACCAATCCTTTGTTCCCTGTGAGATCAGCTGCTGCCAGAGGTGAATGGCATCAACTTATTCCTTACTCCCTATTGAAATAAACATGCACGCAGTGGTGCGCTTACAATGTTTATAGGGGATTTGGGAGCTGCCGGCCTCATGATTGTTTAGCTGCGAGCATTATAATGTGTATTGCCACTTTAGTTGTCTGCATTTACTTATATGCAGTTGGGTGACATATAGACTGAAGTATATGTCATAGGTAGACCAAGGTGCACAAACTGCTCTTCCCACAAGTAAAATAAAAGTAAAAAAGGAGGAATATTCGTGATCCCATATAGGTTGTATTTTCACGCAAAAAAATATGGTTTAGCTAGTTCTGTTGAAAATCTACAGTATCGTTATAAACGCCGCACAGTCCTCATCGTTCCGAGTCTAATATATTTCTAAGAAATCAGCTCTTTTCATAGCCAGAAGTTCTCCATGTGAGTAACGTACAAATTCTATTTCTCCAGGTGGAAGAAAGTTTCCGAATATCTCACTCCAGAGAGTCTTAGGACCTAATAAAAGTTATCTACAGACATCTGTCAATGAATGGGTCTATTTCAGTCTTTTGGATTATATCAGTACAGAGTAAAGTTCTGCGTTACTAAGTGAGATGTCTGAACAGTCTCACTGTTCTATTGACTCTGCTTGGGGAAAATCCATGAAACATTGCATGAAGTCTCTCTAACTTTCCACTGGTTGTCCCGAAGGAGAGTCAATATTACAATAAGGCCAAAAGTACGGATGTATTGTGAGAAGAAAAAAAACAGACCTTCATCCAGACCTCCATAGGGAGTAAGTTATGTAAGTTTCTTTTGAGACAGTTTCTTTCTTCTGGAGAGAGCTACCTGTACTTATAGTATGCAAAAATAAATGTGTTTGTTACTTCCTTCACAGCTTCCTAGAACCTATGCTCTCCGAGGCCATTATCCACCTTGTCGTATACATTGTTTAGAGTATTAGAAAGGACGTTTTCTGCAACTGCTTTTCAATGAGCAGCCAATTACTTTTATGTTCTTTTAAGTAATTATTTGGGACTTTTAGAAATTGGCAGTAGGACTGGTGATGGTATAAAGTAATAATATCAGATACTCACACCCTGAAGTGCCCCCACACTAGCACGGGGGCCCCATTCTCTGCAGCTTTGGTGCCAGAAGCTCCAGCAGAGGTCACGTGACGTTCATCGGTTAGCCTCAGCGGTGATGCTGCCATGAACGGTACGTTATCACTGCATGAGCCTCTTTGACTAGATGCATACTGTTAGACATTAAACTAAATATAATGACAGTATGGAGTTAGCTCCTAACCGCCCTCTAGTGGTGGATCCAGGTAGCCAAAATTTTATGATTTGAAGCTCTGGATCCCAAAAACAAAGCTCTGACAGCTATAAAGATACATTAAAGGGGTGTTCCACGACCAGACAACTGATGACCTATCCACAGTGTAGTTCATCAGTATATAATTGGTGAGGGGGAGGGTCTGCTGCTATTCCGTGACCGGAGCCACCTGCTTCAGGAATGGACGTTCGATGCCCGGCGACAGCTGGAGCGGCTGAACGGTGCGGGGTCCGGATGTTGGACTCCCACCAATCATATACTGATGATTTATCCTGTGGATAGGTCATCAGTGGTCCGGTCGTGGAAAACCCCTTTAAGAACTTACTCAGCACAGAATTTTGGACCTTAAAAAAAAGACATGATGATAAAGGTGGAGATTCACTTGAAGAATGGCACACCCTCTACATCCTAAAACTTGGGCCCTGGCTGCTGCTTGTTTCTCCTACCTCACCAACATAAGCCTACAATACATTCTAGCAAAGACAATAAGAACATCATCTCAGCACAGAACAGGTAGCAGATTACTATTTCCTCCCTTATTATCCTTTCTACAGTTTTCAGCATTGAAGTTGTTAATAGAAGTTTAAGCCAAAAGGTCCAATGTCAGATGCAAGAGCTTTGGAAAAGTTAATGGAAACAGAAGAAAATGCTGAAAGACTTGGCTTCTGTACAGATGGGTTTCTGCCAAGATAGACGGAGAACAATGGATGACTGTATGATGGAACACATCATCTGGGCAGATATAATGACATCAGCCCTAGGCAAAGGCCAAAGATGTGAAACTCTGGCTCTGCTGCAATGCTGTGGTTTACATTCTTGAAAGAAATTTGCCACCAAACCGCAAGAACAGTCAACCTCTGCATTTGCATGCGATGTTGTAGAACAAGCCGAGCATTTACAGTCATTTCAGCACACAATGACAATCAGTTGCCCTTGTTGTACAGAGCATTGCAGTTTTGACAACACAATACAGAACCCATGAGTGTGTCCACTGTCTTCTCCCGACAAACCAACATGTTTCCTTCAACCCAACATTTTATTACAGCTTGGTTAATTTGCAATGAATGAATATGTCTTTCATACTTAAAGAGGATCTGTCACTGGTTTATTAATGCCCTCTCTCCTAACTAATCTAAAAAGTGCTATGATGCTGATAACTACAATGTACGGTAATTTTTTTTGACAAAAACGTTTATTATTTGCAAAGTTATGAGCATTTTTCTAAATATGCTAATTTGGCTATACTTGCCAAATGGGAGGTGACTCTTTCTTTTCACTCTGGGCGATTAAACGTTTTCTGTATGACGTCATACAGTTCTCGTCTTCCCAGCCCAGCAACACAGCTTGATCATATAGTATACAGCTTCCATTTCCAATTGTGTATTCAACTGGTGATACCTCCAGTTGTTTCACAACTAGAACTGCGATCCTGGTGCCATATGAAAGGTTACAATCTCATCTTTCATATGCCACTGTTCTAGGTGGTCCACAGCCGGAGATATGGCTATTTGAGTGATCCCCCTTCCCTCCAGCCTCAGTCTCTTACACTGTGTGAAGCAACTTCATGCTGATAGGACGACTGTGAGGAGGCTCCATCTCCAGAGAATCACTGGTGTTGACACCCACTTGTCAAGCATAGCCTCATTTGCATATTTAGAAAAAAGCACTTTTAAAATAATAAACTTTTTGGGAGACAATTTTTACTACCATTATCAGCTTGGCAGCGCCTATCAGATTAGCTAGGAGATTGGGCATTACTAAACTAGTGATAGATCCGCTTTAACTCATTGTCATTGTTACAATGCAAAGCTTTACCATTGCTGAAGGGTCTGACAACATTGGGTTGCTCTGTACCCAGCATAATAAGGAATGGTCATGTATGGACAAACTGATTTATGATATCTAGGGCTGTTGCCCTGTTTGAAAACTCCCTGGTTTTATATATCTACGGTGCTGGGCAACGCAGTCATTTATTTGACAGTCCTTGCCCCGAGATTTGCCCCTGGTGAGTGCGTTATGTCCCCCCTGTTCCTTCACTGTGCCTACCTGTTTGGGACAGCGGTGGACAATACAGGAGGGGAACATGATCGCTATCCATTCATTCTGTGTTTTGTTGATCGGTATATCAGGAGCCGCGTCTAGCGTCCCCCGGTTACTATGGACACTTTCGTTGTCCTGGCGCCCTGATTGGTCGGCAGGAAGGAGGCAAGCCGCCTCCTGCACGTCACAGCTGTGCCGTGTCGAACTTGGATTGGCGGTTGGCTCCGGTGACGACATCTGAAGGGCGGGCTCTTAACTTTAAAAGCCCATGATTTCTCCGGCGCGTGTGCGGCCAGTACATCAGAGCCGTACATGCGGCTGGAGGTTAAAATCAGCACGTAAACAGTGCTATCCAGTGTTCTACCTCTATAATTAAACTATCTATGTATATCAATCCCTGATGAGGTATCGCTTTGGTGGCAATACTGAAACGCGTAGGATCTTGATGCATTGAAATTTTTGGCAAGAGTGTAGCGAATCTATATATCATAAACAGGGAGAGTTAGTCCTGGGTGCTAGAAACATACCATTACCCGGGGCACTTCCCTTCTCGCCTAGCACTTGCTTATGCCTGTTTTCTGGAAGTAGTGGCTGGTTGAGCCATTTTTTAACAAATTGATAATAAAATTATTTTAATCGTTCTTTCAGGTGGTGAATTTACATAATAAGGAATAGTTTTACCAGAATATGGTTCCCTATTGGGAGAGCCATTCTGGTGGACCCTGCCTATCCATGTATTACAAAGCCATGCAACAATTCATGTATGGTCAGCCGCAGATTCCCCAGTCAATATCAGTCACCAAAGTTTCAGACCCGCGTCGATCAGTTCATCACCTGGAAATTTTATATTGAAATGGTGTTTATATTTAAATGGTGTTTTGATAAAACAGCCACTGTAAAATAATCCCATTTCAATTTAAAAATGGATTTTTATGTCGTATTCAAGATGTCACCCTTAATGATGGCCGAGGGGTGTGGTAGGTTTGTCATAGGTGCAATCATTGGTTTAATAAGATTGTGCAGATATTTCTATGATTCCTGAAGTAAAATGATTAAAGTATATATGTTTTAACAAACTTTGTCAACATATATTTTTAGGCCTATATTGGAAATTTGTATATAGCTCATAAGTTTAATATTTCAGTATCTGAAAACTTGTCTGTTTGCCTCGTAGAAAATGTTCATATTCTTAAAACTGAATAGAAGAAAAATAAACCCTTATAGATGAATTTTAATGGGGCATAGCCATAGTGAAGCTTGGGCCACAGGTGGTGATGGTGACGGGGTTGGTTGCCACTGGGATCAGTAGCAAGATTTAATAATAAAGATTTAATAATAACAGGGATACATACTGTTCTGGCAGCAGACTCACTTTACATGGTGAAGAAGAGTAAGGTGGTCATTCAGCAGAAGCAGGCTGGTTGACAATTGGGTCACTGAACTACAAATCCAATTGTGCTCATCACCATAGAGCAGTGCTTCTTAAACTATGGGGCGGGCATCACTGGTGAGGCAGCCCCGGTTATTGGTGGTGTTTGGCAGGGAGGCAATTTTGACAGGAATAACTATAAATTGATTTTCCCTCCTGCATGAGACTTTCTCGGACTGTGACAATAGCTATTTTAGCAATAAAATGTATATGTTAGTGGCTGATGAATTGCAGTTTATCCTGTTGCGAAAAACTATAATGTAACTCCGGCATCAGGTGCCGCTCCTGCTGATGGTCCTCACCGCCAGGTTGCTCAGCTCTCCTGCTGGCGTCCTGTTGCCTTTGTGTGTCGGCGTTCTGTGACCGCTGGCATGCTGCCTTTCCCCGGTGGTCACGGACGCCAAAGTGCCTCTGCTCACCACCGCTCTCCTGCACAAAATCCCATGGGACGCGCGTGTGCGCTCCATTGCCGGTTCTTACAGGGCCAGAACGCGCACATTCAAAATCTCCCACAACCAATCCCAGATGCCCAGTGCCTACTTAAAGCAGCCTTACTGGTCACCTGATGCCTGAGCAACTTTAGTTTGTTCCTGCAAAGGTTCCATTCATATCCTGCTACCAGTCTGTATCCTGCTACCAGTCCGTATCCTGCTACTCGATTTGAGCCTGTGGCCTATTACCTGTTGGCAACCTGTATTCTGCTGTGAGCCTGAGACCTGCTATGAACTGTGATCTCTGGCCTATACCTGCCTCCTACTGTAACATCTGCCTGTGCCTGAACCCACAGTGTACTTCATCGTTGTCTCCTGGTACATTGGGCCAGCTACTACTCACACCGGGACCACCTCAGGAGGTAGTGACATGGTAGTTTCCCTGCAGCAAAGTCCAGATCCCCGTATGGGGGTTAAAGGGTGAATACCGAGAGGCTGCTTAGACAATGCCCTTAGAGGTGGCCCAAAGTCAAATTGCTTGAGTAGCACAGTGGGTCCACAACCCGCTGGTTAATATATCTAATAAGGCGCCTATTGAAATTAAAGAGAATTTATGCCATACAGTACTTACACTGAGCAACCTTGCAGTCCTCCAGAGCTGCATGTGGCTCTCCATTAGCTAACAGAAGAAGTATCCTGACTTGAAGGACCCCATCTATTAATTATCCATGGAAAACTGGACAGTCTGAAAGCATTCAACCCTAACACGAAGTCCAAGTCTGTGATTATGTTGCAGAAATGGGATATGGAGCAAGAACCTTTGCAGTGTTACAAGTCATTCTGGGGGTTAATTAAATTTTTAGAGTAGGAGGAAAACATTTAGAGATGTTTTACGTCTCTCGGGAGTTCCAAAACTGAAGTTATATTAATCTTTAAAATAATATTAGACCTTAGGTCCAAGGTTAAACATGATGTATGCAATACTCAGCATTTGGAACTATTATTCTTTCAGTAGAAACACGAAGATTTACATTTTCGTGTTAAGGGATTATGTTGCATTGTATTGTGGGGCACTACATGATAGAATGCACCATTTGTCAGTATTCCATATCCAGCAATATTATAATAAAGAGCTTGAAACCTGACCCTATCTGTCAGCAGGCACAGGCTGTTGTTTTATGGCAGCCTGTATCTACAGTGCCATAAGCAAAATACAGTTTATTATCTTGCTGAGCGAATAAATGGATTTTGAGTTACACACTGTTACTCTGTTCTATGTGTGGATAGCTCACACTCATAAAGAAAGTGATTTATTTTTTATAGTAGATTAACATCGTAGAATTGCTTAAAAGCTGTAATATAACAAACAACCACAGAAAATTGGGACTACACATCAGGGGCGTAACTAGAAAAGAGCTCATAGCAAACTTTTGACTGGGCCTTCCTCCCCTTGGTGCCACACACAGCCCCCGTTGGAGATTGTGCCCCCGTGCAAATTGTGCTATATGCCCCCCGTAAATTCTGCCATGCAGCCCCCCTGTAGATTCTGCCCTACAGTCCCCCTTGTAGAAAGTGCTATACAGCCCCCTTGTAGATCGTGCCACACTTCCCCCTGTAGACAGTGCCCCCTTCCCCCTTGTAGACAGTGCCATACAGCCACTCTTGTAGATAGTGCCACCACATTCCCCTTGTAGATAGTGCCATACAGCCCCCTTGTACATAGCGCACTCGGCCTTCCACTTCTATATTGTGCCATACTGCCCCCCTGTAGATCGCACCATACAGCCCCCTGTAGATAGTGCCATACAGCACCCCTGTAGTTAGCGCCCCACCTCCCTCTTGTGCCATACAGCCCACTCTAGATAGTGCCATACAGCCCCCCTTGTAGATAGTGCCATACAGCCCCCCCCCCCGTAGTTAGTGCCATACAGTCCATATTAAAGCCACAGCACCCAAACTCCTATGGTGCTACTGAGCTAAACAGATCATCATGGGAACTAATGGTGATCTTTGTTTGGTTCAGTATGAGCGTCTGAGTGTTGCAGTCATAATATGGCCAAGGGTAAAGCTCCAAAATGTGTATATGTGAGTTAAAGAAATTAGATTGGGGCACTGGGGACAGGGGCCTGCATGACTTCTACAACTTGTGCTGTAGAATATGTTGGTGCTGCATAAATAATGGGTATTGAATAATAACAGTTATCATTTTTTTACTTTAGCTATTGGTTTTATTACTCTACAATGTGTAGGGAGTATTATAAAGAAAACAGAAATATGTTACTGCAGACTTTCTGTTAGCGGCTGCCAGGTAGTTGGCATCTCATCTTTATTGCTAAGAAGATAAAGAGTTGTAATACCCGACTGAGCAACACGTTTCCAGCACCCTTCAGCATTCATGAGGCCGAAGGATGAAAAATACAACTGATAGGGACTTCCCATCTGGCTGATCTGAAGACGTTGTTTCGCAGCCCCCAGGCATAAACCTTTAGCATGTGATTATTAAGGCAGTTTGTCAAGAGCTGAAAGGCAACAAATGATTTTGGAGATAATATGGGAGGCAATGAATCATGTAGAAAAATAGTATATAGAATCCTGTGTGTTTAATAAGCAGCTTTAGGCTACGGGACTCATAGTGACAAGCTGCGAGGTATCTTCAACCTTGTAATGGATTTTATAGCCCCGATTATTTCACTCACTCTTTAATCTTCTTTAAAACAATAATCCGCTTTAACATTTTTACCTCGAGCATCAAGATAGGATGGCCCAATAGAAAAGAGAGGTTATAAATTGAATATAATTGAGAAAAAAAAAACATAAACACATACCTTAGAACAATCAATAGTTAAAGACATATAAATGCAAACTCTGTATATGAGCATATAAAGCAATATAATATTATTACCAGGGTTGTCAGCTTGGACTTAAGCTGATGGAAGTGCCCCAGAGACCAGCAAATAGCAGGGAACCCACAATTACCCGATATCTGAGGGGGCGTTGAAATAAAAAGTCGCATTGTCCGGCAGTAATCAAAGCATTAAAGCATCAAATAAGTGAATATTCATATAAAAGCATGGTTATCGGTTATGCCAGCATGCGAATGGATATTTATAACCTGGGAAATGACTGTATTTTGCCATCATTTGACAAAAATGCCTGAAAAGCTGGAAAGTTTGCAATTACGGCATGAAAACTTGTACTTATGGCATCCAAGATCTCGGCTACATGTATTTAGGCCTGACTTTAATCATTACACATCTGCATCCGCCATGTCCTGAGTCCGGGCCGTAGAAATGAGACACGGGAAATAGGACATGTCCTAATTTTCGCATTTACGGACCGTGCTCCTATGCTTATTACTGTGAGAACGGTCCGCAAATGCGGATGACACACCGCAGCCTGTCCTTGCAGTATTTACTCACCGTAAATACTGCACGGTCGTGTGCATTAGGCCGTAGGCCTCATGCCCATGCAGATCCTCGCTCATGGAGACTATACGGCTGTACATGGAGTCCCAGGCACTGTGTGCCGCCATATGGCGTTGACGTACAGAAGTGTGTTACTGAGATATTCTCCTCTAGAGGCATTGCTTCTAGAGGACAATACAGGTTATATGGCATCCGAGCATGCCAACATTTTTCTTGTCAGATTCAATATAAAAAATACCTATGTATACCTCAGTATTTAATCTGAAGGATTGGAGGTACAGAAGAGCCACAATGACTTCTATCAGCGCTGTATTATGGCTCTGTACAACCTCCAAGTTTCTGTAATACGGTACTGTACATTAACCCTTAGAATACCTTAGATTATGGCAATGAAAACATGTAGGTGGGCATACACCGTGACTTTAAAACGTCTCCCCAATCACGAGAGGGATCCAATAATTCTTCAATTTCAAATTGTTCATCTAATAGCGACTTACACATCATTCAAAAGAATTGTTGTCCGACCAGGATAAGAATAAGTAGTGACTGAGAATAAAATGTAAGCAAATCTGCTAAGTTTGTCCAACCAATTGCCGATCTGTGCCACAGACATTAAAATTTGAAGTCTGGCTACAATATCATAGTTGGACAGACAAATATATCGTAATGTGTAAGCCTATTTTAAAGGGGCCCAGTGTTGAGCCATGTGTCCCCATGCACCAATGAGAGAAGATAGAGACAGCTGTATGAATGGCATGCCCGGTATGGTATACAAGGGTAGGCGTCTCAACCAAAACCGGGGCCCTACTGTGATTGGCTTTTTCCTACATTACCATTTTAACCCAATTCTAGCGCAACAGAGACAGAAAAAAATAAAATAATGTTGAATGCACATATAGTAGTCGATTTTATACAGTAATGTTGCATTTGTGTTTGAGTCTTCATTTTGTCAGGTACAGTAACTTAGAGAACAATCAAAAAACACATTTGCCGTAATTTTATTTTGCAGTATGACAGCATAGCAGTCACTCCTCACAACAACCTTACCACTGAATGCAGAGGATAATGCCGTATAGTTATCATTCAAGAACAATGTGTTTGGAAAGGGCAATCTTTTGTACTGAAAGCAAAGCCGGGTGAGCTGGAAAAAAGAGTCTGCAAAGGCGCTGCTGCACACAGATGAAAACGAAGTTGCAACTTCGAAATGATATGATAAATCAATGATGGATTGATGATGGTTGAATAAAATATTGATTTATTTGTATGACTACGCGTTTCGATGCCGCACCGGCATCTTCATCAGGTCATAAATGAGAACAAAACAACACTGTTTAAATAGGAAACTAAAGTCAGAAAAACCCGCCAATGTGAACGAGGGCAGGGCGTTCTGGTGACGTCAGAGTTCAAAGGTTAGAACATAGCAAAAAACATGAAAATTACATATTGAACACAATAAAGAATAAAACAAAAAAGATAAAAATATGCTGAGGAACAATAATGATAAAATACATATGTTGAGGAACAATAAGAACATGAGATCAAATGAATCTCAGGAGGTGCAGAACTAAATGAAGGGCTGTCCGTGAAATGAACGGATAAAACCGAGTAATGGTACAATACAAGATATACGGCAATTATAAACAGAATAAGAATATAATACAATATATAAATGGTGAGCATACTGGCATAATAATCAGGAATGTCAGAGAGGCAATTAAAGAATCAATTAAAGAATTATCCTAATACACACGAAAGAGATGTGCCGGCAAAAGCCGGTAAAACCTAATCATAATTAGTGGCTCAACGAATTCTGAAGAAAGGGATGTCCTATATAAAAATTTAGAATGAAAAAACATAAATATGCACATTACTAAGGAAATGTGAGTAACGATAATGCGTTTGAATATTGTACATGAAATTGGTGAACCAATGAATGAGGTATGGTGTAATGATACGCTGTGAAGCAGATAGTAAAGTCGGCAGCCGGTAAATGGTAATGAGCAGAGAACGAAATAATACAAAATGATGATGGAGAAATGATGAAATATAAAGTCATAAAGGACGGTAAGAGGTAATTAACAGTGTATATTGTTAATACTTAAAAACGACCAAGGGCATATGACATGAATATATTCATGAAAACATGTATGTGTCAGTTGCGGAAACAACCACTAATATTGCGGGAGAAACATAAATTCAAGCAAAAATATGAAACCCTAATAGCAAAATAAAAAAATTATATATATATAAAAATATGCCCTTCCCTAGCATACCCTTTTTATACCATCTTCCTAAGGTGCACAAATCCATAACTAACCCCCCAGGTCGTCCTATCATATCGGGAATTGGGTCCCTTACTAGCAACCTTTCACACTTTATTGATACTCACCTTCAACCTTTAGTAGTTAGCCTTCCATCATACCTCAGGGACTCTACCCAAGTAATTAGAGAACTTCGCTCACTCAACGTCACCAATTCTATGTACCCCATCAATTTCCTCACAGCTGATGTAACTGCCCTCTATAGCAATATTCCCCACTCCAAAGGTCTAAAGGTCATTAGTTCTGCATTAACCACTAAAACTTGTATGCCAGAGAACCAAATTGCATTTTTGAATAAATGTGTTGACTTTATTTTAAACCATAATTCTTTCACTTTTGACAATAAATTCTATAACCAAATCAAAGGATGTGCCATGGGCTCAAGGTTCGCACCGTCCTATGCTAATTTATATATGGGACAATTTGAAGATCAATATATATACCATGACCACCCCTACAAAAGTAATATTCTATTGTATAAACGTTACATCGACGACCTCCTCTTCGTTTGGTTGGGCAATGAAACTGAAGCTTCATCCTTCATTGAGTATTTAAATTTGAATAACTTAGGACTGTCTTTCACATACACTTTTTCCACTTTGTCCATTGACTTTTTAGACCTGACCATTTCTTTAGAATGTTCTTTAGAATGTTTTTTCATTCTAAATTTTTATATAGGACATCCCTTTCTTCAGAATTCGTTGAGCCACTAATTATGATTAGGTTTTACCGGCTTTTGCCGGCACATCTCTTTCGTGTGTATTAGGATAATTCTTTAATTGATTCTTTAATTGCCTCTCTGACATTCCTGATTATTATGCCAGTATGCTCACCATTTATATATTGTATTATATTCTTATTCTGTTTATAATTGCCGTATATCTTGTATTGTACCATTACTCGGTTTTATCCGTTCATTTCACGGACAGCCCTTCATTTAGTTCTGCACCTCCTGAGATTCATTTGATCTCATGTTCTTATTGTTCCTCAACATATGTATTTTATCATTATTGTTCCTCAGCATATTTTTATCTTTTTTGTTTTATTCTTTATTGTGTTCAATATGTAATTTTCATGTTTTTTGCTATGTTCTAACCTTTGAACTCTGACGTCACCAGAACGCCCTGCCCTCGTTCACATTGGCGGGTTTTTCTGACTTTAGTTTCCTATTTAAACAGTGTTGTTTTGTTCTCATTTATGACCTGATGAAGATGCCGGTGCGGCATCGAAACGCGTAGTCATACAAATAAATCAATATTTTATTCAACCATCATCAATCCATCATTGATTTATCATATCATTTCGAAGTTGCAACTTCGTTTTCATCTGTGTGCAGCAGCGCCTTTGCAGACTCTTTTTTCCAGCTCACCCGGCTTAACGTTTGCGGTCGTTCATCTTGGATCACCGGCTTCGAGTCCCGGCAGCAGCAGCACCATATCTCTCCATCGCTTATTTTTCATTGCTTCAAGGTGAGCATCTCTCTTCTTCAATTATCCATATCCATTTGGGTAACTTGCACTATGTGGCGCCGTGTTTCGTTTTCTCTCATCAGTCTAGTCCTGGACCTTCCCCTCCTTTGAGTCGACGTCCTGGAGCGAAGTCACCCAGCTGCGGTTTTGGTCTCCTCGTGTGAACATTACCTTAGCAGTTTCTTCTTTGCACTGGCTGCCACTTCTTCCGTTTTGAAGCAAGTTTCATCATTTATCATATTTCATCTTATTCTTTCATCTTAAATCCATCGAGAAGGCTTCATCATCTGGATCTTGGACTATTATACTACTCCACATTTTACCCTTCTTCAATATGACGGATTTTATTAACGACAGGAGGCATTTCCGCGAGCAATGGATCCTACAATCTTTAGGGATCATGGACAGCATAGATCCAGCAGACGTGGTGAGTAACCAATTTACTCCTGAACGCACGAAGATTATGACTGATACATTCCTAACTTTAGAAAATTGTGTCATGGATGAGGCGAAACAAAATATTGACTGTTTGTTTCTACGAACCTACATCTCAGAGAACATTACCCCTAGGGGTTTGAGGGTTGAGTTAAGCAACCCCTATCCTGCTGATGTTTCCTTCAGTACGACTTGGAAAAAAGTGTTGGATGACTGTCACTTAGGCGTCCTCAATGTCCTTCTCAAAAAAAGGACAGCCATTAGTGATGCACTTAAATTAGAGGTTAATACAATTAAGGGGAATCTTCATAAATTCTCTGAACATCCCGATTTTCTGCAAATAGAAACATCCATTAACAAACGTCTGAATATTTATGAAAAAGATTTAATTCTCAAAAAAACGAACAAATTCAAAAGAGACCGCCGGGATTATGAGGATTTCTCCAGTTCTAATAACGCAACTTTTGATAACTACAGTGAGAGTACGGTTAACTCCCGTCGTGAAGGTTCACATTTTCCCTTTAGAGCGACTTCCAACAAACATCCCCTTACCAACGGTCCTATTAGGGGTGAACCACGCAGTTTTTCACCCCGCAATAGATTTTTTAAGAACAGTCTTAGGAGCAATAATCCTTCAAAACCCACTACAGACTCTGCTCACCTCTTTTCACCAACAGTTAGACGCACTATGGTTTCAGCGCCAGTCTCCATTGCCGTTCCCATTATTCCCATTGTACCTGAGCACACCAATGTCCCTATGGATACCATTTCGGCACCACTCATTAATCACCTTACCAAAGTACCCATCAATGCTTTTAAGGCCTCAGAATTAGAACTCCGTCTACTACAATTTCAAACCACCATTGAAAAGTCCTCCAATCCCATCCCAATATCCCCATCTCCCAACGAGTCTATTCCATCCTCTGACCATGGCATATCCCCTTCCCTTTTACAATTGTCCATCCATAATACCTCCGTTAGTCCTTTTGAAATGTCTCCACCTACCTGTTCAGGGAATGTCACTTTTGCATCATTACCCAATGATGCAATTTTTGCTGCATCTGAAGCTGCAACTTCAGCGCCTGTATCCTTTTTAGACACCACTACTTCTTTTTTAGGACTTCCTTCCCAACTCACAATGCCACCTGTCACGCCGACCATCAACAGCAACGATCACCTCATCACTTACCTCATAAGTCCAAAAATTCAAACCATCACACATTTTTTTCCCTTAGTTCAAAAAATATCGACAAAAAGAAAATTAGATATAGAGGAAGAAGAGGAGGCCGTAAACGAAATGCAAAAAAAAAAGAGAACCTCACCAACCAATCTGAAGAAACACCGAACCAATTATTAAATATCAAACTTTTCAATTTATCCTCCCACGAATTTAATACACATGAAATTAGTCTTCTTAGCAAAGGTCTCTCTTTTTGCCCAGTCTCCCCACCCAATACTTTTGATCTTTTTATGGACCTTAATCGTTTCATCCGCAAACTCACCCTAACCAGGCATTTCTCTATGTCAAAAATGACCCCTACCGTTCCATTACCGACTGCGATTTCTGAACCATCCACTTCAGCCAGTGCCCAATTAGCTATTGCCACCAATTTGAAGCCTAAATCAAATTTTTACCCTTTGCACCATCAAGGTCCCTTTATAGAAACCTTTTCTGCTCTGGTAGGTAATGAACTCAGATCCCTTGATAAACCCATCAATACTCCTCACAATCTCACCTACCAGGAGAGGATTGCCCTGAAATCTTTAGCGAAAAATAATACTATTGTAATCCGTTCTGCTGACAAGGGCGGTGGTATCGTTATTATGGACAAAGACAAATATTTGGAAGAATCATACAGAATTTTGAACGATAACAGTTTCTATGTTCAACTAGCCATAAACCCTTTACCCATTCATATACCTAAATACGCCCTTCTTATAGATACAGCTTTCCGTGAAGGGGTCATCACCAAGAAGGAAAGGGGTTTTCTCAACATGCCCTTCCCTAGCATACCCTTTTTATACCATCTTCCTAAGGTGCACAAATCCATAACTAACCCCCCAGGTCGTCCTATCATATCGGGAATTGGGTCCCTTACTAGCAACCTTTCACACTTTATTGATACTCACCTTCAACCTTTAGTAGTTAGCCTTCCATCATACCTCAGGGACTCTACCCAAGTAATTAGAGAACTTCGCTCACTCAACGTCACCAATTCTATGTACCCCATCAATTTCCTCACAGCTGATGTAACTGCCCTCTATAGCAATATTCCCCACTCCAAAGGTCTAAAGGTCATTAGTTCTGCATTAACCACTAAAACTTGTATGCCAGAGAACCAAATTGCATTTTTGAATAAATGTGTTGACTTTATTTTAAACCATAATTCTTTCACTTTTGACAATAAATTCTATAACCAAATCAAAGGATGTGCCATGGGCTCAAGGTTCGCACCGTCCTATGCTAATTTATATATGGGACAATTTGAAGATCAATATATATACCATGACCACCCCTACAAAAGTAATATTCTATTGTATAAACGTTACATCGACGACCTCCTCTTCGTTTGGTTGGGCAATGAAACTGAAGCTTCATCCTTCATTGAGTATTTAAATTTGAATAACTTAGGACTGTCTTTCACATACACTTTTTCCACTTTGTCCATTGACTTTTTAGACCTGACCATTTCTTTCGATACCAGAATCAATAAATTTATTACAAAGACACATTTCAAATCTGTTGATGTAAATAGCTACTTAAATTTCAACAGTGCCCACTACCCCCCATGGATTAAAAATGTTCCCTTTGGACAGTTTAGAAGAGTGAGGAAAAACTGCACAACTGACCTTGATTTTACAGAGGAATGTAATTTATTGGAAAAAAGGTTCAGGGAAAAACATTTTCCTGTAAGTCTGATCAAAGGGGCACGTCGAAAGGCCTCTCTACTTTCTCAAGTCGCGTGCATTGAGCATGATAGAGTGATTAAAAATAAAAATAAACAGAATTTTAGCAATAATTTTATTACAACTTTTAACAGTGGAAACAAAAAAATCCGAACGATCCTGGCTAGACATTGGGACATATTGAGAAATGACCCTTTTCTAAAAACCGAATTACCGGATAAACCCATCATTACTTATAGACGTTCAAAATCTCTTAAAAACATTTTAGCACCCAGCAAACTAAGAAATCCCATGGTACCTGGTTCCATTTTGCTCCCTAGAATTTTGGGCTCCTACAAATGTGGCCGACAGCGATGTATGTGCTGTACCAATATCACCCACAAGGCCTCCACCTACACATCCACAACGACTAAAGAATCCTTCAGGATCAATAGCTTTCTGAACTGTGGAAGCTCTTTCGTTATTTATCTGTTGGAATGTCCGTGCCATCTCCAATACATTGGCCGTACCACGCAATGTTTACGGACCAGGATTAACAACCATAGATTCAACATAAACACTGGTTTCTTAAAACATAGTGTCTCTAGACACTTCTCCATTACACACAATTGTCAATTCAATAGTCTGCTTATTACACCTATAGAGCAGATTCCACTGAATCTCACTAATCGATTTAGCAAACTTAAGCAACGAGAAAATTATTGGATTTTCAAAATGAAAACTCTTCAACCTGATGGCCTCAATGATGTCTCTGAGTCCACTCTGGATTAGCAATTGCATCCATTACTAATATGTTATTCATTTTTATGTTTTATTGCATTATATGACATTACATTATTATGGCTTTACTGTTTTTTGACCCGCACCATTTGGTTCAATTTACATATTTATATATATATATGTTTGCAACTTTGTGTTATGAGCTATCAGTGTTGTGTTTTATATTTTTGCTCAAATTTAAGTTTCTCCCGCAATATTAGTGGTTGTTTCCGCATCTGGCACATACATGTTTTTTCTGAATATATTCATGTCATATGCCCTTGGTCGCTATTAAATATTAATAATATGTACTTTTAATTACCACTTACCGCCCTTTACAATTACACATTTCATCATCTCTTCATCATTTTTTATATTTATTTTTATTATTTCGTTCTTTACTCATTACCATTTACCGGCTGCCGACTTTACTATCTGCTTCACAGCGTATCATCATACCATACCTGATTCATTACTAAATTATCTTATCATTCTCATTTTTATGCTCTGTTTGCAATATATGACATTACAGTATTATGGCTTTACTGTTTTTTGACCTGCACAATTTGGTTTAATTTACATATTTTTATATATATATAATTTTTTTATTTTGCTATTAGGGTTTCATATTTTTGCTTGAATTTATGTTTCTCCCGCAATATTAGTGGTTGTTTCCGCAACTGACACATACATGTTTTCATGAATATATTCATGTCATATGCCCTTGGTCGTTTTTAAGTATTAACAATATACACTGTTAATTACCTCTTACCGTCCTTTATGACTTTATATTTCATCATTTCTCCATCATCATTTTGTATTATTTCGTTCTCTGCTCATTACCATTTACCGGCTGCCGACTTTACTATCTGCTTCACAGCGTATCATTACACCATACCTCATTCATTGGTTCACCAATTTCATGTACAATATTCAAACGCATTATCGTTACTCACATTTCCTTAGTAATGTGCATATTTATGTTTTTTCATTCTAAATTTTTATATAGGACATCCCTTTCTTCAGAATTCGTTGAGCCACTAATTATGATTAGGTTTTACTGGCTTTTGCCGGCACATCTCTTTCGTGTGTATTAGGATAATTCTTTAATTGATTCTTTAATTGCCTCTCTGACATTCCTGATTATTATGCCAGTATGCTCACCATTTATATATTGTATTATATTCTTATTCTGTTTATAATTGCCGTATATCTTGTATTGTACCATTACTCGGTTTTATCCGTTCATTTCACGGACAGCCCTTCATTTAGTTCTGCACCTCCTGAGATTCATTTGATCTCATGTTCTTATTGTTCCTCAACATATGTATTTTATCATTATTGTTCCTCAGCATATTTTTATCTTTTTTGTTTTATTCTTTATTGTGTTCAATATGTAATTTTCATGTTTTTTGCTATGTTCTAACCTTTGAACTCTGACGTCACCAGAACGCCCTGCCCTCGTTCACATTGGCGGGTTTTTCTGACTTTAGTTTCCTATTTAAACAGTGTTGTTTTGTTCTCATTTATGACCTGATGAAGATGCCGGTGCGGCATCGAAACGCGTAGTCATACAAATAAATCAATATTTTATTCAACCATCATCAATCCATCATTGATTTATCATATCATTTCGAAGTTGCAACTTCGTTTTCATCTGTGTGCAGCAGCGCCTTTGCAGACTCTTTTTTCCAGCTCACCCGGCTTAACGTTTGCGGTCGTTCATCTTGGATCACCGGCTTCGAGTCCCGGCAGCAGCAGCACCATATCTCTCCATCGCTTATTTTTCATTGCTTCAAGGTGAGCATCTCTCTTCTTCAATTATCCATATCCATTTGGGTAACTTGCACTATGTGGCGCCGTGTTTCGTTTTCTCTCATTGTACTGAAAGCAGGAAGAGAGGTGATGTTGAAAGACTCGGGGGACCCAGAAAACATATTTCTTTACATGTGTTCCTAGCTAGAACATGAAGGTTTTCTATTGATCAACTGATGTTTAGCCCCTGAAAAGGGGTTCTCCGCTTTGGACAATCCCTACATTTGAAGGGTCTCTTGACAATAAGCAGAACACAAAGTGTCCCCCAATAAGCAGATCACAAAGTGTCCCCCAATAAGCAGATCACAAAGTGTCCCCCTGCGGGAATCCCCAGCGATCAACTGTGATCTGTCAATAAGTGTTTAATGAGGACCTGCCACACATCATAAGTTGAACTGGTTAACTGGTTCTCAATAGCGCTGTCTCCCCGATTCCAGCACAGTTTTTCTTTTTTTCATGGACCCCCTCGTTCCAGAGTTATGGCCCACTGTTGTGTTGGCTACCTATATGATAATTTGCTGTAGTTTGCCAATAGGGTGTAGCCCGCTTCCCTGCCTCTGATGCTGACCAATCAATGTGAGGCAGCTTGAGGGTAGTTCATACCCTGTTGGCTAACTGCAGAAAATTAGCATATCGGGAGCCAACATAAAACAGTCGGTCATATCTCTGGAATGGGGGGGGTTCCAGGAAAAAAAAGAAAAATAGCGCTGGAATCAGGGAAACAGCACTATTCAGGACAGTTAACAAGTTCATCTTATATGACCTAGGTGACAGGTCCTCTTTAAGTTATCAATGAGTTGTCTATGTAATACAGGACAGGACAGGCCCTCCAGAGAAAGAGACGCTCCTTGTAGTCGCTCTCTATCTTGGTGAAGAGATGAGGATCCTGAACAGAGCCCCCCTCTATTAACTCAGAATTCCCGTCTAGGGTATATGAGAATGGGTTTTTCATACTAGACAACCCCTTTAACCCCTGAAGGACCGGACCAATTTTGGCCTTGAGGATCAGAACAAATTTTCAATTTTTCGCCTCTTTACATCCTGACGGTCATTACTTTTATGTTCGACGTAGCTGTATAAGGTTTTGTTTTTTGCTGAACGAATTCTTCTTTATGTAGGTGCCATTTTTTTGTACATATGCATAAGTGTTTCATTTATATTAATATTTACTGTAGCAAAAATACAGTTCCGCTGCAGTTTGGTTTTTTACAGCATTCACCAATCATCATAAACGATGCTGTAAATTTGTTGTGCAGGTTGTTACAGTCGTGACAATACCAAATTTGTGTATATGTTTTTATGTTTCGGGACTTTAATAAAGTTTATTTATTGTAAAAGAAAATATGCATTTGTGTGTATTTTTTTCTAATTTTTTTAAAGTTTTAATCCCATAAAGGGATTTTTTATTGTGTTCTTTATTTTTTAACTATAATGTACAGGGAAATATCTATATGCATTACATTAGCCTGTGTACTAACATACCTAAGTATGCCCTAACAACAGGAAATGTGGTCAGACAGCCCTGGGGTCCTTCAATGGACCCTGGGCTGTCTGTCCATATGAGGTATGGGACTCGATCGCATCACAGAGATGGATACAGGGTTGATTCCCTCACTCTTTCCCTTTTAATGCCGTGGTCAGAGTTTATTGCGGCATTCAAAAGGTTAACAGCGAAGATCAGAGGTTCCTCCTATCTCCAGCGTTAGAGCAGGGCTGCGGGTGTGTATTACAGCCATTGTCCCGCTTCGGATTGTACAGGCACACTTGCAGTCCCCACTGATCAGTAGGTCGAGTATGCTCGTCCTGTGGCAGCAAAGATGAGAATACTTGTCAAGCGTCAGCAACCAGATCAAGACACGTCTCATTTTGGCCTTCAGGACGCACAATATTTTTCCATTTTTTCCTCACTGCATTACAAGAGCTATAACTTTTTTTTTTCTTTTTTTTTGACGTTGCTCAGTGAGGGCTTCTTTTCACATTTTGGGGTTTATTTTTTCTGTATAATATCTCAGTACATAAAAATTTGCGTTTATTTTATAGCATTTCTTTAAGCGGAATATGCAAAGGATTTAAATTCCGCCATTGTTTTTATTTGTGTTTTTTAGTTGCGTTTGTTCTTTATTTTTCATGTGCATATTTTTTAACAAATTATTTTATTAAACTTTATGTACTTACTTTTTTTTGTCCCACATTTTTTACATTTTATTTTTTATTATAATGCATTGGGATACCTATGTTTCCATTGTTTTCCAATGTATTACTGCCTGTATATGTAAAATGCACAGGCAAGAGTTAGGGCATATCTAAGGAATGAGGGCTGTGTAAACGAGTACTAATATTTTAAGCTGCATAAATGATGCAATCAGCCGATGAACGAACGTTTGCTCGTTCATCGGCTGATCGTTGGGGCAATTATCGGGAATTCGCGTTTTGTGAACGCTCGTCTGCCTGATAATTGGCTGGTGTAAAAGGGCCTTTAAAAGGATTCATCTCCTTGAGTCATTTCCTGGTGACTAATTTATCTATGCCCCATCTATGTCATATGAATACGAACATGTCCCAAAATCGCACCATAAACATAACTACATTCCCTAGAGCCTGTCAGCTGTAAAGAAAACGCCATAATATTTCTAAAATCCTTGCTCCGGATTTTCTACATGAGCAATCAAGCTAAACAGTAAATAACGTGTTCCCTGTGTTTCAGGCAGATCTAGGCCACCATTAACAAAATGAATGGCTCACTTACTTTTTGCTTGGAGTATTAATATTGAATAGAGAGAAGAACGTGGTGGCATTAAGGTCACCCTCCAGCTAATCAGGTTTATCCCACTGCGAAAAGCAATTCAGCACCGCTGTGTACAAAGTATTATCCACTAGTGACGTTGACGGACTCTCAATGGCTGCTCTAGTGCTAAAAGTTTCATATATCCGCAACTTGGGAAAACTTTTGTCATTAACTTTGTGTTGAAGAAACAACTTTCCCACAATACTTTGCTGTGAATAGAAAGCCTCCTACATCCACTACTAGCAAATTCTATTCTCCGATTCTATCCGGTTAGGTTTGTAAAGGAAGGTTAGTAAGGAAGTGATGCTTAGACGTCAGGGTCTTTAAGACTGCTTAAGAATAATCATGTCTCATATCTATTATTTTAGCCCCTATTCTGACTATCACTTATAGGGCAGGTAGCGAATTAATAGTGTAGAGTCAATTACATATCTGCCTCTACGACAAAACAGCCTTCATTATCACTTATTACTTGATTTAATTAACTTGCAAAATTGAATTTCTGTGTAATCAATTTAACAAAGTTAAAAGGGGTTATGTGGGGACCAAAAATTATTAGCATTGTACTCAATGCAGTATGTGAGTACACTCGCTAATATACATTCCGGACCCCGTCATGCTGATTCTGAGAAATACACCTGGAAAAACACTAACAAAATGCCTACAAACAGCTTCCCGATGAATTCAATGGGAAATACACTGTGCTGTTCACATGAGGTTTATTTTTACGCTACTGGAGTTAAAAAAAAAACATCTCGTAAAAAGGAGCAGCATGTCACTTCTTGAGGTGTTTTTGGAGCTGATTTTCCATTGACACTATGAAAAATGCTGCAAAAGAAGCTTCAAATTACCTTGAAATCAGAGTCTGTTTTCCCTTGATAACATCTCCGTAATTTTCAGCCACTTCTTTTGCGAACATATCCTTAGGCTACATTCACACAACAGTGGAAAATCTGTGCGTGATGAGCTTTTTGTTTTTACAGCCGTCACACGTCCGTTTTCAGAACAATGACGTTCTATGGGTGTATCCACACGGATGTTTTTTTCAATGGTCTGTGAATACTGGTCGTGAAAAAATAGAACATATTCTATTTTTGGCCATTTTGACGGCCCGATGGACCCCATAGAAGTCAATGCATCAGTTTTTAACAGCCGTTTTTCAGAAATCAATCCCTGTGACGGCCGTTAAAAACTGATCCTTGCCCTCACTACTTAAGCGCTGAGCCCCGGGAAGTCCTTGATATATGGACAGTAATGTCAGAGCTTTCACCTATGGAGTCCCGACCAGAGCATCACAAGCTCCCTGGTCGAGGACTCCTGTCTTGGGAAAGTCCTTAATGTCAATGTCCATATAGGTACAGTGACGTCAGTGGCTCCTCCAGGAGTGGAATCCCCGGCCAGAGCGTTCCCAATGCTCTGGCTGGGGATTCCGGCATCTCAAAGCCCAATATCACTGTCCATATATGGACAGTGACGTCAGGGGCTCCTACCGAAGTGGAATCCCCGGCTAGAGCGTCAGCAACGCTCTGGTTGGGGATTTGACTCCTAGAGGGAACCCTAATGGCACTATTTACAAGGGGAGGGGGTATAGTGCTATCTACAGGGATGTGTGGCTATCTACAGAGTTGGATCTGTGTGGCTCTATCTACAGGACTGCCGTGGTGCTATCTACAGGGGGGCCGTGGCGCTATCTACAGGGAGTGTGAGGTTATGTTCAAGGGGGTGTGGCACTATCTACATGGACACTGTGGCAATATATTGGCACTATCTACAAGGGACACTGTGGAGCTATGAACATGGGCACGGTGTGTGGCACTATCTACATGGGCACTGTGGCACTATCTACAGGGGCACTGTGGTGTTTTCAGGGGTTTGGGACAAAAAAAAAACCCTGACAAATAAAATCCATCCGTTTTTTAATGGTCATGAAAAACAAATAGCAAACAGATGACAAACGGTCAGACGGACTTGAAATGGATGAAAATTTGGAGACGCACTGAAAACTGCCATAAAAAAAACTGACAGTTAATCAGTTTTTAATGGCCATATTTTTCACGGTGAATAGTCGTGTGAATATAGCCATAGTAGATGGAAACATTCTCCTTCAGATGCAGGTTAATTTTACATATGGAATGCTGTAAAAGGCTGTATTAGACCATCAAGTAAAACAGGTATTTCATGGTGAAATTTGAGAAAAAAAAAAGTGTGTAATAATGGGCCATAAGGCTGTTTATGTTTATCACTTGTCTGACCATCTTTAAAACTTAATGTAAAATGTGCATCTCAGTACAAATATTGTCCCTCTTATTTAACCTGTCATAGAAGCAGAGTCAAAGTCTGCCATATTGGAATCTATAGAGAATTGTTTTTAGTCACACGGACACTTACCTGCATAAAATTTTACACAATCATGTGTAAACAGGGAAAGGTGCTGCCAGTATGATGGAAATGCATGGGGACGAGCGATCGTAGCAACAAGCTGATCATTGCTCCTTGTAAAAAGAGCCAACGAGCGCAGATCAACAAGCTAACTCGTTGATCGGCGCTCATTCTTACGGCCCATATTGGTGGGTGTAAAAGGACCCTTGGTGCATGTGCCTTCTGTGTCTACTTGAATGAACAAATAATCTTTTGGACACGCTACTATAAGCCTCAGAAACACAAAGCACAGAATATATAAAAATGACAAATCAAAATGTGAAGAACAACCACGGACTATATTATTTAATGAGAAAAATAGCCCAAAACTCTCCTGAAACTTCCCTTCTTGATGACAGATTTTATCATAAACCAGTTTTCAATAGATACTGAGTCAGTGGAAGAATATGAACAGCCTTTTCGCCCCCTCACACACTGACTGACCAATTGTAGAATGACATTCTTATGTCACCGTGTAACTTGACCCTTTGTTCATTGCCTGACACAAAAGCTTTTACTTGTTGAGACAAACAAGAGACTAATAGTTATAATCTGATGCTGTCATCTATGTGTGTCAAAGTAACGCTTGGTCTTGTGCGAGAGTAGAAGAGCCTAAGTCAACTAATAGCAGGTTAAAGTAGTGTTTAATCTGCAGTGGAGGATTTTGGGTAAAAAAAAAATTGGTAAAAGGTCACTGTACAGTTTTATGTGTTTATGTAGCCCAGTAGAATATTTATGAAATTTAATTTTAAGAAGTGTCTATTCACTGTATTTTATATATATATTTATCATATTAATGTAGATCTGATACATGAGGTTATGCAAGTGCGTTCTTATCTACCATCCGGGTATGTATTTCTAAAGAGCCTTTTCACTGCTGGTGAAACAAGTACTAGTGCGAAGTGCTAAAATGCTAGTTCGTATTTACAAAAAAAAGACAATGGTAACAAAAGGTAAAGTGGTGGGGGCACTCTTCATTCATGAAGTTCCAAATGACAACTTAAAGAAACACTCTAGAAACACAATACACAGTGTTATGTCTAGTGCTGAGCCTGAGGGGGTGGTGCATGACACAAGGGTCAAGGTCAAGCAGAAGACGACCGAATTTGAAGTTGTTTTGGAGAAAATCGCTTGCTGATAAGGACTATTTTTTATATGTTTATTCACAGATAATCTAGTTAATTATATGACCTGTGAGTGCACAATGATGACCAAGATCCCAAAGCAATTAAAGTGGACATGCACATATAAAGATGGAAAGTGAGCCCCCAGAATAATTTACTCTGCTCTGTGTCTTCATTTAGAAGTGTGTTCTACTGTGATGTCATAGTAGAACACAGTTATAAATCCATTTAGTATTTAGTCCTAAACAGTTTTCTATAGTGATCATGTCACAATGGCCTGTGTCTTTTTAAAAAAACAAAAACTTCTACTGTGGTAACGTTACAATAGTATTTGTCTTCATTCTTAGGCTTTATTCAGTTGCAGTGATGTCACAATGATGAGTATCCTTATTTCTAGGCTATGTTCTATTGTGATAATGTTACAATAGCCTGTGTATTCATTAGTAAAGTTTTGTTCTATTATGATCAAGTCACAATGCCCCATATCTTCATTTATAAGATGTGTTTCATTGTGGAGATGTCACAATAGTGTTTATCTTTGTTCCTAGGCTGTGTCCTGTTGCGATAATATCACAATAGCCTGTATCATTGTTTATAAGCAAATTTACAGCATATTGTGATGATACCACAATAGTTATTTCGTTTTCATTCTTTGGCTGTGTTTTATGGTAATAATGTTAGACTGTTTTTAATAACTGTTTTTCTATTTTGGTGATGTCACAATAGCGTTAGTCTTTATTCCTAGGCTGTGTTCTATTTTGAGGATTTCATAATAGTAGTTAGCCTTATTCCTAGGTTTAGTTTTATTGCGACAATGTCTCAATAGTGTTTAATTTTTATTGTTCTGCGGTGTTGTATTGTGATGATGTCACAATAGCCTGTGTCCTCAGTTATAAGCTGCATTCTGTTTTGGTAGCGTCATAATAGACTGTGTCTTCAGTTCTAAGTAGTGTTCTATTGTGATAATCTCACAATAGTGTTTGTCTTTAACCCTATTCTATGTCCTTATGTGGCATTGTCATAATAGTGTTTGTCTTTATTTCTTAGGCTCTGTTCACATCTGCGCTAGATTTTTAGTTACTCTATTCCGTCATAGCAATAGAATATGAAAAAAAAAAAAAACAACGACGTGCCAGATCGGTCACATGACGGGCACTAACAGCGCCCAGCTGATCCTATTGACCTTTCCATCAGGTTTCCGCCATGGTGTCCATTGATTTTTGCCAGACAAAATAGTGCTGCATGCTGACACAATTGTGGACGTAGTCTTAAGCTGTGTTCTTTTTAATGATGTCTTAATAGACTGTATTAATTTACAAGCTGTGTTTTACTGTAATATCACCACAATAGTATTTTTCTTTCTTCCAAAGTTGTGTTCTATTGTGATAATGTCATAATGGCCTGTGTCTTCAATTATAAGTTATGTTTTATTTTGATGATGTCACAGTAGTCCGTGTCTTTCTTATAACCCATTTTCTTTTGTGTTGATGTCACAAATGTGTTTGTCTTTATGTTCTATTTTAATGAAGTCACAAGATACTTTGTCTGTTTTCTTATTCAGTGTTAAATGATGATGTTTTTCTTGTTTCCTAGACTGTATTATGTTGCGTTAATTTTACAATTCTGATTATCTTTATTCCTAGGCTGTGTTATATTGTGACGATGTTAAAAGATGTGTTCTATTGCGGTGATGTCACAATAGCTTGTCTTTAATCCCAGGTTTTGTTCTGTTGAGATGACATTACACTTGTGTGTTTTTTTTTTTCCAGACTGTTTTTTCTTATGCGGAGATCATAATAGAGTTTGTCTTTATTCTTAGGCTGTATTTTATTAAAGTGATTTCACAATAGCCAGTGTCCTCATTTATAAGCTGTGTTCTATTGAGGGGATGTCATAAGGGTTGGATTGCCTCATCAGATACTTCAGCGGGCCTATGTTTTGTCACAATCATGGGTCCCTACAATAACAGCCTCAAAGTTCCAGCTGAAGACAACTGTATGACAACAATATAAATTTCCCATATATGTTATACATACAAAATGCAATAAAAAGTAGAGAAATATCTTTACATTAGTAGACTTGGTATTTTATCACCTGCCAATAGCAACTGTGTTTAAGGCAAAAAATTTCCCTTCGATATTTCTTGCAAAACTGAAGCCCGTTTTCAAGTCACTGAGCACTTCAATACACAGGTAAAATTCCTTTCATAAAAATAATTTTTTTTGTAAGGGACCATAAAAAACAGGTTAAATCTTCCGGCTTGCTGAAGATTGCATTATTAGCCTGAAGCCAAAGCTACTTATTTATAACTTAGCCAAAGCAAGGGAGAACTGAATCAATTTAGGGATAAGTCAGGTATAATGAAAGATCTCCATTTAGGGATGGAAACGATTTTTATGCAACTCTAGGAGGTTGTTGAAATTGCGTGTTTAACAATTTTGCGCATGAAGCCCAAGGGATACTGGGAAAGGCTAACCCAGCTTGGATGCTCTTTTTGGACCAGCAGAAATAAATTCTAAATAAGTTAGATTATTGTCAAAAGCCATTTGGAAACAGTCTTTGTAATGAAAAATCAAATATTATAAAATACATATACAGTATCTATGTGGTGACTACTTAAAGAGAAACTCCAGCAGACAGGGAACAATAACCACAACCTCCTAACCTAATGTTCTTCTATTTTGCCCTATATCACCTTAAACTTACTTTTTAGAAGAGAATAGGCCAACTTTGGTCTGCCATTTTGATTGTAGAAATACATGCCCTATGACAGCAGCACTGGGGAGAGTGATGAGGTATGATCAGATTCTGTTCAGCAGACACTTTAGTTATATAGATCATTCCATATTGTTAGCAGAATGCTGGAGATCCACCGATGCAGGTCTAAGGCACAGGAGATGCTGCAGACTGCGCAATGCAGCATCATGCGTTTCATAAGCTTAAATGTTGTAGTACAAACACCAGCAGAACTACTTTTAATTGGGAAGCAACCAAAGGATGTATAGTCATGTCAGATCTGCACATTGGAGAACTCATACAGTAGTGCTAGCAGAATTCTATTAACTTGATTTTCCCCACAAAAATTAACTTTGTTCTCGCACTTGAGTGGGCTGGGCCCCCACAACCTCTGAAGAGGCACAGATGGCGAACTTAGGCACAGGGGAGGCTGTAGTCTGTACACTATGCAGTAATATGCAGACAGAAATTTTAATAACCCGGATAACCCTTTTAATGTAATCTCTGGGGCCTAGTTGTTTGGTTCAGGGTCATTGGAGGATTTTTAAGGAAATAAATTAAAAAACATTTACACTATTATATACCTACATTTTGTCAAAATTCATTTATTGGATACATGCATAATAAATTTACCAGACCAATAATTATCAAACACGTGGCTACTGTAGGGGAAATGTAATATTAGTCTACAGG
The DNA here is from genome assembly GCF_050947455.1 of Rhinoderma darwinii. Taxonomy (NCBI): domain Eukaryota; kingdom Metazoa; phylum Chordata; class Amphibia; order Anura; family Rhinodermatidae; genus Rhinoderma; species Rhinoderma darwinii. The sequence continues at coordinate 29,176,034 of NC_134699.1, forward strand.
CCAGTGCCATCACGTGACGTCACTGCCGGGAGGACAAGCTGCCGGGCAGGGAACAATCCAGGGTGCTGAAAGGACTGCAGGTACATTGGAAATCTCTGTTAACATTTTCTGACATCCTCTGCAGTAATGGGGTTTTCAGAAATCTGACCCCGAGTTTGTAAAACTCCTTGAAGAATTTACAGCACGTGATAGTGAAGTAGGTTTGTAAACATTCTGTTTTCCTCAACATTTGTCTTCTTGCTTTCTAGCATCGACTTAAGCCATTTTGGCTACAAATTGTAGTCACTAACAATGCGTACAGCATAGGGCCCCTGTACAAGAATACCATGATGTGGGCACTTTGTTATGTTTAGAGAGAGGTTCCTTCATAGAGCTCCTTTTTAGTCCTTCAATGGGCATGACAAATTTTTTATTGGATCGTAGTTATGAGCCATGGCAGTCATTAATAGTCTTTTATATACAATTACGTAGACAGCAGGAAGCACTGTTTAGGGGCGTAGCTACGCGGTGTAGAGAGGTCAGTCGCATTTTAATACCTAAAATCTTCAAGTTATTTCTCTGGAACACATGTGTATATATATATATATATATATATATATATATACATATACACACACACACACACACACACACACATATATATATATACACACATATTTATTTTAAATGGTGGTGGACTGATTTTCCTACAGGATCCCTTTGCAGCTGCATAGGCAGTACATATGGTAAGTGGATTTATGGCCATCAGCTCACAAAGAACCTTACCATACCATGTGTGGAAGTCTAGAATATATAACTACTTGGTTTTGACATTGCTTTTATATAATAAATACTTTATTTTAATGAGAAATCAAAATAAAATTCATTGATCTTCATTTATAAAGCATGATATTAAAATATATGTTGCGGAGAAAAGCTCCTTCTGGTTCAGAAGTATTAGTAAACTTTCATAAGTTTCTTTGCGCATCCAGGCGGGCCGAAAAAAAGTCTTTAAAGAAAATTCAGAGTATGCACTAATTATGTTTAATAATCCTTTCAACGAGTGCAACCTCCTCACGTCCCCCAGCTACAACGATTCTGCGGGATCAATAGGTTTTAATTCTCTTATGTGAAAATGTAATGATATTTTAACAAACGTTAGTTGCTACATATTAGTTCAGTAAAATTTTGCACGCCCTGAAGAGGTTAACTCGCAAATACACCCTATCGATTAAATATAGGGCGCTTATTCTTAAATTCAGTTTGTACACAGAACAAATTTTTCACAGGGAGGGAGGTTTAGCGGAGCGGAGGACAAATGCATTCCGCAATAAACCGAGTCCTCCGCCAGCCAGACACCCATAAACCATTTATGTCATTGCAGTAGTTCTGATCTGTGCCTTTAAGCCGGATACATTGTTTGCTCAATTTAAGGGGTTCTAAACTAACCTTGTAAAATGTGTTTGAAAAAATATGATCCCAATCTCCAGGACTACAACAGCAGCGAGGAAATAATTTAATACATAGGCCCATCCATGAACACGGGAAATATTATAAGGCACATACAGTATTATAAGGTATTATAACATTCATATGGACCACAGTAGGTAATCTGTGGGCACTACACGTACTCTGTTAGTTAAAAAAAGACATAAGAATATATGGAACCACTTTTTTTTTAATGTGTATTTTTTTTAAATGATTGTTTATATTCTTTCTGCCATTTGGGGCTTTGAGTGACATTAAGGGACATTGGGCCTTACATTGAAAGAGGCATTCTGACTGCCAGGTGGGCTGTGACTGACGTTGGGGGGAATTCTGTCTGGTAATGATGGGGCTGTGGCTAACACTAGTGGGGGGGGTATAGTGAATGACACCGAGGAGGGGAGGACAGATTTTGTTTGGCTGGCACTTGGAGTGCATTCTGGTTTTCAACAGGGAGATTTGGCTATTGCTATGTTGATATTGTGGCTAACATTAGGTGGCATTTTGGCTGGCACCGTAGGGTGCATTTTGACGGACAATAGAGGATTGTGATGGAAACTAAAGGTTTGATTAACACTTCATAATTGGGGGGCATTTTGGAAGACAATGTAGGGCATTCTTGCTGGCAATAGGGGGTGTACTATGCCTGACAGCCATTCTGGCTGCCAATGAGGGGGTCTGTGGTTGACATTCGGGCGGGGGCTGAGGCTAAAACTGACTTTCACCAATGGAGGAGGGTTTTGGCTGGCAATGGGGCGAGCTGTGGCTGGCTCGGATGATATTGTGACCACCCAGGAGTTGATGTTTTTGAATCACTGACTGACATCAACAAGAAGTTCTGCAACGGCTGAATTATGTTTGAGAATGAAAAATGTTACCATACTATACTTATTATTAGAAGACGGCCTGTCGTGTCACGTCATTCATTAAACCAGTTGCATTAATTGTTCATATTCTAAATTAGTTTCGTTTTAATCCCACAAAACAAACTCAAAATGTTATTTTATGGGCTAGCAGTTCACTAGCTGTAGTTTTCCTGCGTTATTGCAGCTGGAACAACTTGAAGCTTTGCATACTTGGCAGCACGATTCACATTCATTTACTATTGTATATGTCTTGCGGCTGAGCCTAACATTTGCTTTACGCATGAAAACTGATCATGTGCTGGATAATACAGGCTTTTTACACAATTTATGGATATTTTATAATATAGTCCAATATCTTAAATATAATTAGAATCATACACGTTAAGTTAAGGAAGGTCTGATAACGTTTCTTTTGCTTTTATGACTGTATGTCTCGAAATGGAATAGCTCAGAATCCAATTAGAGGTGATTGGAAACTAGAACTGGCCGCTACAAGGAGTTATATAGGTAATTTAAGGAAATAATTAGCATGGAGATGGATACTGTGTGAACATGATATACTGTGCCCAGGATAGGGAGGGAGTATTTTTCAGCTCCGAACATTTTGGCAAAGGAAAGAAAGTCTTCTACAGGTCATTATGTTTTACTGGTGGCCAGATGGCCTTGATCCAATTCAATGTTGAGCTCACTTCCCACTAACCTAAAGAGTAGGAGCAAGAATTGTATCAAGGACATTGAAAAACACCACAAGTTTCTTAGTGCAAATGGCAAAGAACGTTACCGAAAATCAACTGGTGAATTCAGGAGAAACAAAGTCACAAACCATTTTCATCAACATTATGTTAAAAAAAAAAAAAGGTTCCTCAAATGTAGTTTGGAGAACTTTTATAGAGGTTGTAATAATAACTGTGGTCTATGTTGCTATGCCGTAGGAAATGTCTACAAATGGTGAGCAAGGGTATGGAAACCATAGAGTGAGACCATATAGATATGAGAGAAGCCCTTGGACAGAGAGAGTTGGCCCAGCCTTCGGGTGTATTCACACATGCAGGTTTTGAACAGGTTTTTTTTTATGCAGTTTTTAAAGCCAGGTAGGTACTTTTTATATTGATTAAATCCACTTTTGGTTTTGACATCAAAAACTGTTTAAAAAACCTGATCCAAATCTGATTAAAACCTCCACGTGTGAACGCAACCTTAGTGCACAAGAGGGTGGAAATTGTCCCAAGGTTCGTGGAGAAAGAATTGAAGGGGGAACCAACACCAGGTCCTTCTGACATAGGTGGCAAAACTTGGCACCAGAATGGGGGATCTATTTCGATACATTTTTTTTTATGCATGTCACTGATTGCCCCCCGATTAGCTAAAGCCAAGAGTTGATCCATAGCAACTGAGGACCCACATCCACCTCGCTATAACCATGCACATCAACATACACCAACACCATGGCTTTGTATTGTTTTTTTGTGTCAAGGTCCAGTTCTGTACACTCAAGTCACTGCATTTTACCCAAGCATGACGCAGTTTTGCTAACCTGTCACCAGTCTACCCCAACATTTCCAATGTTCTTCTTTCTGTTTTATGTTCTATTCCACTTTCTTTTTTCTTTCAAAATTCAATTACAGTAGTTGCAGTTTACCCAAGATGAACTGCATCTAATGTGCTGTGTGTCTGGAGAGCCATTAGTTAAGCCGGGCTGAGGATTTATGCTGAGGGGTGTTTGGTATTATTAGTCTAAGGAAGAAATGTATTTATTTCATAAAGTATGATGTCTGGTAATGAGAAATGCAAATAAAGTACACACAAGACCAACGTACACTGTAGCGGATTCCTGAAAGCATTGGGCTAAAGCAAAAACAATTATAATAATGACAGCGGATGACGACCTCAGAGACCTGCAATGAGTGGCATGTGAAGTATTCGCTTCTCTAGAGTCCATCATGAAGATCTTTTCTGTAGATCCTTCTCATACCACGGATGACACCATTGTTCAAAAGTTCTCCCGATCATACAATAAAACAAGATGACCGGCATAATGCCCTCGTGAAAACAATAATTCCCCTCTATTAGTTTAATTATCACTGGGCAAGAGCTCATCTTAAAACATAACCTTTAATAAATATTATTTAAAAAGTGCTCAGTATACCGGTGAATTGAGAAAAATAGGTGTACTCACCGACCCAAAATCGACATGGAAGGTTGATCCTATGTCCACAGGGTGTAGGAACCTGCAAACCGGTATAATTGTTCAGTCATGTTAATTACATTTTATCTATTATGCTTTCCTATTCTCACTTTTAGCCAAAAAGTCGCCCTGATAAGGGCAGCCCCGCAGTAATGGCCCCGACAGACCCTAATATTTAACATTCTAAAATATCAAGATTTCCAATGTCTCAATTTGAAAAACAAAAACTTGTGATAATTCATCAATGGGATCAATGGTTAATCTATCAGCTAGTAGCAGAATGAGGGTCTATTCACACAGTGCAGTCAAATAGGTTTTTTTGCCGCAATTTGGCCGCTCCGTGTAAATAGACCCGTAGGTTACTTTCACACAGTGCAGAATTGGTCAGTGTTTTGCTTCCATTATTTAAGCCAAAAGCAGGAGTGAATACTAAAAAGAGAATAAGGCACATTTCACACTGTGTTTAGGGTCGCTGTTTAACGGATAAGCCAGGAAAAGCTCCTGACATGTACGTTAAAAAGAGGCTGTGACCGTTGCTTGCCTGTGGCATCTGCCAGCCATAGACTATTATAGGATTCGTTAAATGGATATGTGAAGAAGTCTCATGACCTTTTGGCCTCCGTCGGTATAATGGGAGCCTATAGGTTTGTATGATATAGTCGTCGTCAAACGCAAAATGAAAACGCAGTGTGAAAGGAGACTAACTGTAATGGAAATATTTATTTGCAATAAGTTTTTTTAATGCATTTTTCAATAAAGGACAAGTAAAAGAACATTGCACAATGTATGGAAAGAGTATGTATATATCCTCACATACTAGTAGTAAAAAATAAAAAAAAGTGGTGGTGGTCATCAGATCAGTAAGGCAAATTATGAAACCATCCTAGAATAGTCCAGCCAAGGTTGCCACACTTTATGAAACAGTTCTTCTGTATTAAGGACTATGCTATGTAAGTGATCATTACACATAATATACATAAAGAGTAACTAAACTTTCACAAAACTTCTGATGTCTTATATTTGACAGCCAATTCTGGCCACCAAATATAAGAAATTAATTTGTGTTAGGCCTGATTTACACGAGCGTGTGCGTTTTGCGCACGCAAAAAACGCGGCGTTTTGCGTGCGCAAAAGGCACTTAACAGCTCCGTGTGTCATCAGTGTATGATGCGCGGCTGCGAGATTTTCTCGCAGCCGCCATCATTATGACACTCCGTTTGGATGTTTGTAAACAGAAAAGCACGTGGTGCTTTTCTGAATACATTCAGAGTTTGACAGCGGTTGCGCAAATCACGCAGTTCGCACGGAAGTGCTTCCGTGCGGCATGCGTGGTTTTAACGCACCCATTGACTTCAATGGGTGCGTGATGCGCGAACAGCGCACACAGATAGGACATGTCGTGAGTTTTACGCAACGCACTCGCGCTGCACAAAATTCACGCACTGTCTGCACTGCCCCATAGCCTAATATAGGTGCATACAACACGCGTGAAAAGCACGCGCGTATATTACGCTCATGTAAATGATGCCTTAATGTCAGATTTTAACGTTATAATACAGCATATTGCATATACATCGCCAAAAGTGGCGGACCTTAGGACATTCCGACTATATATGTAGAGGAGTTCACACACTACCACAATTCCTAAAGCACAATAGTGAGAAGGAGGGAAACATTTTTGCCACCCTAAGGGTATGTTCATGTGCAAACTCAAAATTATCAAGTCTAGTCTAGTTTTCAAGGGAAGACAGCTCCTGATTTTCAGACTTTTTTGAGCAACTCGCGTATTTTTAGCTTTTTTTCCATATAGTATATGAAAAACGGCTTCAAAAACGACTGAAGAAGTAACATGCACATTGTTTGAAAAACGGCCCGTCAAAATAGAACGCAGTTTTTCCCATTGCAGATGTTTGGAGGTGTTCTGCTTCATACTTTTCGGCCATTTTTCGGCCGTTTACGGCCCGAAAAATGTCGGAAAATAGGCCGTGTGAACATACCCTAAGGCTGGGCTTCCATGGGTCGGATACATTGCGTAAAAATCACACAGGGTATCCGACCTGGAACCCAAAGGCCCCTTCCGTCTGAAAAATCGTACCACATTGTGGTGCAGCTTTTCATACAGAATTTCCACTGCGGAAACCAGTGCTGACCCAAAATGTTGATAATTACCCCCTCCCTGTGCGTAGTCCGGCTTCCCACAATGACGTTGCAGGCCATGTGACGCTGCATGCAGAGTCCGGACTTCAGGTAGGAGGCAAGCATTCTGGGAACTGGCCTTAGGCCGGGATCCCACGTAGCATAAAAGCTGTGGAATTTCCGCACTGGAATTCTATGTGGAAATTCTGCAGCGTTTACAGTAGCAGCAAAGTGGATGAGATTAAGAAAATGCAACGTTAATAAATTGACCTGCTGTGCGGAATTTAAATCCGCAGCATGTCAATTTATGCTGAGTTCTTGTTGATTTCTCAATTAAATTCAATGGGGATGCAGAACTTGCAACAGAAAGTCAAGTGTTGCGACTTTTGCAGCGGGATCGCAGCTCAGGAAAGAAAAAAAAAAATACTTCCCTAAAACGCTGTCCTTCTTCTTGCAGTTCAGCCTCCTGGGACGACATTTCAACCCATGTCATCTTGGCAGGCCCAGACTACACACAAAAAAGAGGGATGGGGTAAGTATAGTAGGTTTTTTTGACCCAGTGCTGCATTCCCAAGTGCGGGTTCCAGGTCGGATGACTTGCGCAGTTTTTACGCAGTGTATCCGACCCGTGGGAACCCAGCCTTAGGCCTCATGCACACGACCGTATAATTTGTCCGTAGTTATGGACCAATTCATTTCTATTGACCACGGAGACCCTCCCGTATATTTGCGGAAAGGTGCCCGTGCCGTAGAAAGCCTCCGCAAAAGATCGGACATGTCCGATCTTTTCCTTTTTACGGTCCGTGCTTCCATACTTTGGCCTCATGCACATGAACGTGTTTTTTCGTCCGCAATTCATCCGCAGAAATGCAGATGAGTTGTGGACCCATTCATTTCTATGCGCCCATACACACTACCATGGTTTACACGGTTTGTGCATTGGCCGGGAACCCAGGCCGCAAAAAAATAGGACAAGTCATTATACGGGCCACATTGAAATCAATGTGTGCACGGTGTGCGATTTGCGGACGGCCCGCAGATGACACTCCGCGGCCATCTGTGCCGTAATCACAGGCTGTGCACACGGGTGCGGCCGTGTGCATGAGGCCTTTGTATGGGAGCACGAGACGAAAATGCGGTAGCTGACCGCTGTCGTCGGTGGCCAGCCGTGCCCGCAATCAAGGGTAGTGATTACGGGCACCGCCACGGTCGTGTGCATGGGACCAGAAATGAATGGGTCCGCAATTGATCCGCATTCAATTCCGCAGCCTATGTAGTAGGATCCACCTTCTGGTTTTTAAAGAAAAGGGTAGAGTAGCGGATTGATCACTGCTCATATGTGATATCTATGAGATCTTGCTGGCAGAGGTTCAGGCTCCCCCGATATCTCCCTGCACGCTGTACAATCTACTGTACAGTGTAAATAGCGGCCCTCACATTGCTGTTCATATTACTCGTTCAGTTTAAAATAAAATACCTGAAATTGTAAGTCACTGATCCGTCTCTCTGCAAACCAAGAGTCCTGAAAGATTTCCAGCTGTCGTCTATAGGCCTGATTGGCAAATCGACCTACAATCCTTGTGCAGTTACATCCTCCCCACCCCCTGTGTTAGGCCAGAATCACACACACAGTATTGATGCAGTTTTTGGCTCAGTTTATTGAGCTAAAATCCAGAAGTAGATCTACAAGGCATCAAGACAAGACATGAAGGATTTTCTTTCTTTTGTTTCCACTCCTGCATCAAAACGGCATGTGTGATCCTGGCCTTAGGCTCAATGCACACGATGCGTATTACGTGCAGCAAATCCGCAGCGTAATACAGGACCAGCATAGTCAATGAGATTCCAGGAAATCTCATTTACACCCTGCAGTATTTTTCGGGACGGAAATTTACCTCCGGTGCGTATTTTAAAATCTGCAGCATGTCAATTTATCTTGCATTTCCGCTTGCGAATTGTATCCGCCTAGTGCTGAGGAAAATCGCACCAAAACGCACAGAATGAAAACGCACCGATTTTACGTGGCAAAACGTAAAAACGGCATTGGAAAAAGGAAGATCTGGTGCGGTTTTTACCTGCGAAATCCCTGCATATTGCTGTGGTTTTGGTGCATATTTTCCGCAGCAAAATACACAACACGTACTAACAACCTCTGGATGCACCCACACGTCGTGTACTTGCATTGTATTTTCGCAGCGGAAAACAGTGCAACGCAAGAACTAGAAAAATCTATCTGCGTTAGAGAATATTTTTTCTGCATATATTGTCGTTTTAACGCAGTCGCAAACCATAGCGGCATGTTCAGTTTAGAAAAAGGTGCCCCATAGGGCGTTACTGTAAGGGTATGTTCCCATAGGGAGGATACACTGCAGATTTTCCACAGCGGTTTTACCTGCGGATTTAGTGTCAACATTGATTATAGCAAACTGTCTTTTGTACCTGCGGATTTACAGCATTTTTTACTGCGTTTCCGCTGCATAAACGGTGTATAAACCTCAACTTGCTCATTTTAGTGCAGAATTTATGCTCCCTATTAGGGTAAGTTCACACGTCGCGTAAATACTGCGGCTTTTCCGCAACGGATTTCATTGTGGAAAATCCGCAGCATCATTCAGTAGCAGCAGAGTGGATGAGATCTGAACAAATCTCATCCAAACACTGCGAAAATGATAAGCGGAAAAACCTCTCAGAATATGACCTGCGGTTCCGTTTTAGTCCGCAGCATGTCAATTGTATTTGCGCAAACGCTGCTTATTTGTTTGCGAGTAGTTGGTTAGTATTCTATATGTGTGTATGACTAATGACTTCTGCAGAGCCCATAGGACGAGGTTCTCATGACGTGTTTTTCTAAGGCCCTGTTCACACTGAGTTTTTTTGCAGGCAGTAAAATTTGCAGCGTTTCTTGCCACGGTTTTCACAGTGTTTTTCGGGTGCGGCCATTGAGTTCCTCGGGCAAAAAACGCAGAAGAAACACTTTCTCTGCCTCCCATTGATGTCAATGTGAGGGCAGAGATGGAAAAAGCCTGAAGAAATGGCATGACACTTCTTTTTCCCCGCAAGCGTTTTTCTCTGTTCGCGGGAAAAAAAAACACCTCTGCCTCCCATTGAAATCAGTTTTCATACGTTTTTTTTGGCACGGTTTCTGACACGGAATATGCCATAAATGTCTGATAAATGCGATTTGGAGAGGTGGGCGCGCCATTGACATTTATGGACGTTAACTGGAACAGCTGAACAGGCTTGTTCAGCTGTTTCCGTAACGCCCATAGAACAGAATAGGAGGGAGAATGGCGACCTCTTCATCCATTCTTTGTATTCATAGCAAGAATAAGGCCTCATGCACACGACCGTGTTTTTGCGTCCGCAATTCCCCCGCAAATCCACGGGAGAATTGCGGACCCATTCATTTCTATGGGCCCATACACACTATCCGTGTTTTCACGGGTCTCCGCATGTCCGCACATCCGTGCCGCAGAAACTCCGGACATGTCCTATTATGGGCCGCAAATGCGGTGCGGACATGCCAATAGAAGTCAATGGGCCCGTGGAAATTGCGGATACACCGCCGTGTGTCATCCGCAGTTTGCGGATTTGCGGAAGTGTTGCTAGGCGACGACCGGGAATGACTTCTGTCGTCGTGAAGTCTGGAGACAGTGCATGAGAGCAGCAGAGAGCAGCAGAGAGCAGCATGGCTTCAATAAACGTTGAGAAACTAATCATCCTGGTCCAGCACAAGCCCTGTCTGTGGAATAAGCGGGTGGAAGAATATGCAGACAGGAATATGAAAGATCTTGCCTGGCAGGAGGTCTGCAGTGAGGTGCATCCTGAGTGGGAGAAGGCAACTAAAGTGCAAAAGAAGCGCATGGGTAAGTTTCACACCTTGATGCGGTTTCTGAGTACTCCTGTCATGTCATAATGACATGCCTGACGTTTTGATTGGTGGCGGTTGGATCACTGAAACACCCACCAATCGCTGAAATGAAGCTGCAGAAGTGCACGTGAGATTGTGGGGGTCTCATGGCTCTGAACAGCACCGATCAAAACGTGACATGTCACTATGAGGGTATGTTCCCACACACTAATTACGGACGTAATTCGGGGGTGTTTGACCTCTATTACGCACGCTAAATACGCCGCAATAGCGTTGACAAACATCTGCCCAGTGAAAGCAATGGGCTGACGTTTGTGTGTTCAAGCGGCGTGTATATTTACGCGTCAATAGACGCCCGCGTCAAAGAAGTGACCTGTCACTTCTTGTGCCATAATTGGAGCCGTTATTCATGGCCTCCTATGAAAATCAATTACGTCCGTAAAGGACGCTGCGTTAAAGCGCCAGCACATGCCTTTACGTCTGAAATTACGGGTGATGTTTTCTCCTGAAACCAGCAACGTCATTTCAGCCGTTACGGACGCTGTCGTGTGGGCACATGGAAAACGTGGCAAGTCTGCTGTAGTTTCTGCAACGTCGGAATTACCTGTCAAATATGCAAATGTAGGTGCAGATTTGTTTGCGGCATCATTTTCATATAATAAACCACATTTCCTAATATCTAGTAATGTACTCTTCTAAAATGTTGATCTGTGATTGGTTTATTTTATATCATAGTCGAAAACGTCAAAACACGCTGGAACACGTGCCGAGACCAATTAAAGCGTGAGATAAATGACAAGGGGAAGAGCGGAGACGGACGTCTGAAAAAAAAGCCATACATGTACACCAAACAACTTTCGTTTCTTCTTGATGTAATGCAGGTTGGCCCGTAAGTATTGCTTATATACTTTGACCATTGTAGTCTGCCCATGTAGCCAGTTGTGTAAGTACCGCTGTAGCAGCCGTAGCGACTGCTACGGGGACCGCGGCATGAGGGGACTCCACCATGTCCGGAGGCTCCGCTAGCAGCCGCTATGACGGCTACAGCGGGACGCAACTGAACACTACGGCTGAGCAGGGAGGTATCTCCCCGCTCTGACATTAAACAACAGACATGTATCCCCTAACCACTGAATCGGGGATACATGTGTGATCGCTGGCATTGACAGGGAGAACGGGGGACAGAAAGTACCCTGAACTTCTCCATCCCAAACCTCGTACTTTCGCCAGCTCCGTCAAAATGAATGGAGCCAAAGTCGTGCTTGTGCGCATACATAACCAGCGCTCCTTTCAATTTTTGGGAGATGTGCAGACGACAGAACTTAAGGGGACTTTCAGTCCCCCCTTCACCCTATCGCTGCCAGCGATAAGGCATGCATTTGTAGGACACACTATAGGTGGCATTTGTCCGGGGGGCGGGGAGGGGGGCCTGTATGGCGTTAGCGGCATACAGCCCCCTCACTAGATAACGCCGTACAGTCCCCCTATAGATAACGCCATATAGTACCCCGGTAGATAATGCCATACAGTGTACAGTGTGGGGCTGTATGGCGTTATCTACAGGGGTGGGGGCAGCAAAAAAGGCACTATCTACAAGGGGGGGGGTTACACCCAGTGGAGGGATGGCCCCAGTCAAAAGTTTGCTATGCGGCCCTGTCTTTCCTAGTTAGGGCTCTGCATGTAGTGATGCATACATAGTGTATTTGCCCAGCTGTAGACATGACGTTAAATTACTACAAAAATTCCCTAACATTATGTTTTCATTTTCAAACAGAACCAAGGATAATCTGGAGGAAGAACAAGACTCTGATGAGACTCAAATTGAAGAGCCTGACGTAGCTTTGGGGACTGCTAGGTCCACTTCCACTCCTGTGACAGCGGAACCAACAACAATGGATAATCCAGTCTGTGCCGCGGACGAAGAAATTATCCCCCGAGGTAAACGTCGACGTTCTGCCAAAGGTCCAACACGTACAGAGCCAAGGCAGGAAGTCGACTTGCGTGTATTAGAGCACTTGGAGAAAAGAGCTACTGAAACTGAAGAGGGCACCTTCTGTCGCGCTCTCTCTAATATTCTTAAAAGAGTGCCAATTTCCAGACAGATAAGGTGCCAAACAGCACTAATGGAAGTCGTGGAAATATTTGCGACACATCCTGACCCACGTGCAATGCATCAGGCCATCGAGTTTCATAGACGGGGGTGTGATGCAAGCACCTTCAACTCTGTCCCTCCAGCACCTGCAGCAACCGCGCAAGGCATCCAGCATCCGTCATATGTAGACTCAATGCCGCTATTCAGTGACGATCGTTCAGTTTATGGCATGCCAGGACCTTCTCAGCAACAGTATGGGCACATGCAGCAGGGGGAGTCAGTTCCACGACCACATCATGAACCTGCACCTTCGCAATCCTTCTACAATTTATAATTTACTTATATAACATAGTTTTGTTTATGTTTGTTGACACTATTTTATGCAAGAAATAAAATAAGTTTATAGTTAATTATGTGTTTGTCTTTATTATTATTGCAAAACATAATGAGGTATTGGTCTGCATTTCTGCCAAATGCAAATAATCGCTTTTTTTTTTTTTTAATTAATAAAGAATTAAAAAAAAAAAAACAGAAATACATTAGCTCGCAACCCGCGTCAAGGGTCCTCATTCTCTTGCGAGTCCCTACTCTACTACTGCAACTTTAACTACTAACATTTGTAACATAAACCGGAAATACAACAGTCCCTCTCAAATTTTAATTTGGCAGACGAAGCACATCCCTTTGCCAAGGAACTGCTCCCTCAGGTGATACAAAATAGTCTGTATACAAATTACGGACTGCCAGTCCAGACACTCCAGGTCTTCTATGTGGTGTGTAGTCCAAAGGGATGTAATTAGTAGAGAAATGGTTCAGCTCTGCGTCCACTGCCGACTCATGAATCCTCAGAAAATTGTGGAGGACAACACACGCTTGTATAACCTTTGTCACATTTTCAGGATTCATCTGAATGGAGCTCTGGAACACACGCCACTTGCTGCTTAGAATTCCGAAGGCGCACTCCACATACCGTCTTGCACGTGTAAGGCGGTAGTTAAAAATGCGCCTCTGTTCATCTAAGCCACGCCTAGGGAATGGACGCATCAGGTGAGGGGACAGTCCGAAACCTTCATCACCCACAATGACAAAGGGTGCTGGTGGTCCTGTAGATCCTGGAAGCTGTCTAGGTTCCGGAAGGTCGAGCTGGTTAGATGCTAGCCGTTCACCCATTCTGGAAGCCCTGAAGATGCCAGCATCCGCAGAGCTTCCATAGGCCCCAATATCGACAATTATAAACCGATAGTCACTGTCAGCCAAGGCCAACAGCACCACCGAGAAAAACTGCTTATAATTGAAATACTGAGACCCTGAGTGAGCAGGCTTTTTTACGCGGATGTGCTTACCATCCAACGCACCAACACAGTTGGGAAACTGTGCTGATTGGAAGAAGCCATCGGCAATCCGAATCCAGTCCTCTGGCTTGGGCTTTGGCATAACTGCTGCTCGAAGTTGCTGCCAGATGACTTCGCAGGTAAGCTTGACAATCTTCGAAATAGTGGAGCACCCCAGCAGAAACTGGAAATGTAGCGAGGCAAAGGAGTTGCCGGTAGCAAGAAATCTGTAAAAAAATAAAAAAACATATATATCAAAATATGCACAGACAGGAAAAATATCTGCAACACGGTGGCAAGGCGGCAATATGAACAGGGGACAAGTATACTAATATTGTTTGCAGGGTAGAGACATGTCGTAGAAGGGGATTTAGGTTTTCTTACCTCAGAGTGACCATCAGGCGTTCCTCTGGAGAAATGCAACGTCTCATGGTGGTGTCCTGGAAGATCAGTCCAGGACGAAGGTCCGCCAGCAGACAGTCAAAAGTTTGCACGGACATACGGCAGTAGCTGAGGAACTTGTCCGGGTGCTGCCGCAGGTCTGAGTACAGCATGTTAAAATGCCCCTTCCTAAGCCGTTGTGAGATAATGGGGTGAACCCAATATCTCCTCCTCCTCCTCGGTTCTTCGTCCAGCATTGGTGGTTGCTGTCCAAATCGCCTGGAGAGGAGCCAGTGCAGGAGTACATCATCCACATCATCAGAAGACATGTTCGCAGTGAGTAAAACTGACAAAAACCACAGCTATATCAGCAGCGCAATCTCACTGAACTCGCACAAAGCAAAGATCAGGGAAAATGCAGCAGGAAATGGCTCCAGAGCGATCATGTGACCTTCTAAAGGGGGTTTGACCAAGCTTTTGGCATCCTGTTTAAAAGTCCTTTTTTTTTTTTTTCATCCGCATTTTTGCGGATTACATACGGATGAACTGCGGACTACATACGGATGAACTGCGGATGACATTCCACGGAACACGGTCCTGGAATTTGCGGACCAGAATAACACCACGGTCGTGTGCATGAGGCCTAAGAATGTACTTGCTGTGTTCAAAGATGTTAAAAACAAATGATATGTTCCGTACAATTACACGTGTATATTTTTCATAGTGTCCTGATCTCATAGACAGGTTTACTTTACAAACTACATTTCCAAAAATGCTTAATAAGCTACATGAATGCCAGTGTAAGCCATTAGTGCAGCAATTCATCCTCCTAACCCTGCAAACTGGGAAATGCCTAAATTTGCACAAATATTCACTTATAAGTGTCAACATTCTCCGGTAAGATTAACACTTTATTTAGAAGGTTATCTGCGAAGTGTTGCCATTTATTTATTTTTTTATAATTTTTCATATTGTTTTGTTGCCATTCGTATGTATCCATTATTTTCTTCTATTTTTATTATTATTAAGGCCTCGTGCACACGACCGTAGCCATGTGCACGGCCGTGATTTTCGGGTCGGCTGGCTGCGGACTGTCAGCCGCGAGCCGCCCGCAAATCGCGGGCCATGCACATGGCCACGGCCATTATTTTCAATGAGCCTGGACCGCAGAAGACGGCCGTAATAAGGCATGTCCGTTCTTTCTGCGGTGCGGGCTCCCGGGCCATGCATGGACCGTAAAAACTATGGTCGTGTGCATGGCCCCATACAAATGAATGGGGCCGCAATTCTCCCGTGGATTTTCGGGGGAATTGCGGCCGCAAAAACACGTTTGTGTGCTTGGGGCTTAATAGTATTATTATTACTATTATTTGTTTTAACATGACTGCTTGTAAACTGTCCTAGCTGGTAATCCAGGACCAGTGTGGGATATCCTGTAGGATCAGTATAATAACTTTTGCCAAAATTTCCATTTCCAAATTTGTTCGAACCTGCAAATGTCAGGAGAAAAAAAGGATCAGACCTCTTTTACATATGAACTCCTTTGTTCCCATGGGAAATAAGCCTCTGACAGAGGTGTCTGGTAGTGACTTATTCCCCTTCCCCCATATAAATAAACATGCACACTCAGCCGAGACAAGAGTGCATGATTATGGTCTAGTCAGGAGACATTTCTGAGCGTTCGGCCGGCAGGTATCGGATGTGTATGACAAGTTTTACTATTCTTCCTCAAAATTCTTTCCTCACACTAAGGCCGGTTTCACACGGGCATGTTCGGTCCATAAAACACAGTCCATATGTCAGCAGTATTTCCTGATCCGAACACAGTTCAGGGGGCCGGGCTGCTAGTCTCTTAGTTATCTATGACGTTAGGGGTTCCTGCCTCCTCGCGGGAATACTGTCCTGTACTGTAATCACAATTTACATGTTACTGACCGAACACGCCCATGTGAAACCGGCCTAAGGCAACAGTATTTGGAAGCCAAAACCAGGAGTGGAACCTTCACAGAGGGAAAAGTATAATTTAAAGACTTGCAACACTTCTGTGTTTCGGACCCACTCCTGGTTTTGGATTCTAAACACTGATGCAGAATACTGACCTTAAAACTGCCATGTGGAAGTAGCCTCAGGACTCTCTGTATTTTGGTCAGTATTTTGCATCAGTATTTTGCATCAAAACCAGAAGTGGAACCCACACAGAGAAAAAGTATAATGGAACAATTTCCACCTCTTGATTGTTTTGGACCTACTCATGATTTTGGCTGCCAAATACTAAAACAAAATACTGCTGTATGAAAGTGGCCTTGGCGAGTAAAAAGGCCGGAGCTACCTGGTAATGTACACTTGTTGTTCTTGCACTCCTCCCATTCTGCCCTGGGTGATTTTAATCAGTTCAATGCTGGATCCTACCATCCCCAGGTATATATGTAGGCTTAGTCCCAGTTCTGGGTGTATGTGCAGCGTAGGTACCCACCTTACAGAGGTCGCCTTGTCGTGGCAGGTGGGCTAACACTTTTTGATCAAAATGTGCACTAAGAACCTCCCTATTTGTAAGTAGATTTAGCTTTAGTGCATATTTATTTATATTTAGTGGTTTAGGTGGCATTAGTGTTGCAGGGTGCTGTCGCCATTTTTTGTCTGCTGTATTTCTGCAGTCACAGGTGTTCTTGCACCTGCATACATTTTGTATCATTTAGTTGGAATGTGCTGTTCAACTTTTTGTTCTGTTTATGTGATCCATATATGTGGGGTTAGTGACTGCCTCCACTTGTTGTTCTTGCACTCCTCCCATTCTGCCCTGGGTGATTTTAATCAGTTCAATGCTGGATCCTACCATCCCCAGGTATATATGTAGGCTTAGTCCCAGTTCTGGGTGTATGTGCAGCGTAGGTACCCACCTTACAGAGGTCGCCTTGTCGTGGCAGGTGGGCTAACACTTTTTGATCAAAATGTGCACTAAGAACCTCCCTATTTGTAAGTAGATTTAGCTTTAGTGCATATTTATTTATATTTAGTGGTTTAGGTGGCATTAGTGTTGCAGGGTGCTGTCGCCATTTTTTGTCTGCTGTATTTCTGCAGTCACAGGTGTTCTTGCACCTGCATACATTTTGTATCATTTAGTTGGAATGTGCTGTTCAACTTTTTGTTCTGTTTATGTGATCCATATATGTGGGGTTAGTGACTGCCTCCACTTGTTGTTCTTGCACTCCTCCCATTCTGCCCTGGGTGATTTTAATCAGTTCAATGCTGGATCCTACCATCCCCAGGTATATATGTAGGCTTAGTCCCAGTTCTGGGTGTATGTGCAGCGTAGGTACCCACCTTACAGAGGTCGCCTTGTCGTGGCAGGTGGGCTAACACTTTTTGATCAAAATGTGCACTAAGAACCTCCCTATTTGTAAGTAGATTTAGCTTTAGTGCATATTTATTTATATTTAGTGGTTTAGGTGGCATTAGTGTTGCAGGGTGCTGTCGCCATTTTTTGTCTGCTGTATTTCTGCAGTCACAGGTGTTCTTGCACCTGCATACATTTTGTATCATTTAGTTGGAATGTGCTGTTCAACTTTTTGTTGTGTTTATGTGATCCATATATGTGGGGTTAGTGACTGCCTCCACTTGTTGTTCTTGCACTCCTCCCATTCTGCCCTGGGTGATTTTAATCAGTTCAATGCTGGATCCTACCATCCCCAGGTATATATGTAGGCTTAGTCCCAGTTCTGGGTGTATGTGCAGCGTAGGTACCCACCTTACAGAGGTCGCCTTGTCGTGGCAGGTGGGCTAACACTTTTTGATCAAAATGTGCACTAAGAACCTCCCTATTTGTAAGTAGATTTAGCTTTAGTGCATATTTATTTATATTTAGTGGTTTAGGTGGCATTAGTGTTGCAGGGTGCTGTCGCCATTTTTTGTCTGCTGTATTTCTGCAGTCACAGGTGTTCTTGCACCTGCATACATTTTGTATCATTTAGTTGGAATGTGCTGTTCAACTTTTTGTTCTGTTTATGTGATCCATATATGTGGGGTTAGTGACTGCCTCCACTTGTTGTTCTTGCACTCCTCCCATTCTGCCCTGGGTGATTTTAATCAGTTCAATGCTGGATCCTACCATCCCCAGGTATATATGTAGGCTTAGTCCCAGTTCTGGGTGTATGTGCAGCGTAGGTACCCACCTTACAGAGGTCGCCTTGTCGTGGCAGGTGGGCTAACACTTTTTGATCAAAATGTGCACTAAGAACCTCCCTATTTGTAAGTAGATTTAGCTTTAGTGCATATTTATTTATATTTAGTGGTTTAGGTGGCATTAGTGTTGCAGGGTGCTGTCGCCATTTTTTGTCTGCTGTATTTCTGCAGTCACAGGTGTTCTTGCACCTGCATACATTTTGTATCATTTAGTTGGAATGTGCTGTTCAACTTTTTGTTCTGTTTATGTGATCCATATATGTGGGGTTAGTGACTGCCTCCACTTGTTGTTCTTGCACTCCTCCCATTCTGCCCTGGGTGATTTTAATCAGTTCAATGCTGGATCCTACCATCCCCAGGTATATATGTAGGCTTAGTCCCAGTTCTGGGTGTATGTGCAGCGTAGGTACCCACCTTACAGAGGTCGCCTTGTCGTGGCAGGTGGGCTAACACTTTTTGATCAAAATGTGCACTAAGAACCTCCCTATTTGTAAGTAGATTTAGCTTTAGTGCATATTTATTTATATTTAGTGGTTTAGGTGGCATTAGTGTTGCAGGGTGCTGTCGCCATTTTTTGTCTGCTGTATTTCTGCAGTCACAGGTGTTCTTGCACCTGCATACATTTTGTATCATTTAGTTGGAATGTGCTGTTCAACTTTTTGTTCTGTTTATGTGATCCATATATGTGGGGTTAGTGACTGCCTCCACTTGTTGTTCTTGCACTCCTCCCATTCTGCCCTGGGTGATTTTAATCAGTTCAATGCTGGATCCTACCATCCCCAGGTATATATGTAGGCTTAGTCCCAGTTCTGGGTGTATGTGCAGCGTAGGTACCCACCTTACAGAGGTCGCCTTGTCGTGGCAGGTGGGCTAACACTTTTTGATCAAAATGTGCACTAAGAACCTCCCTATTTGTAAGTAGATTTAGCTTTAGTGCATATTTATTTATATTTAGTGGTTTAGGTGGCATTAGTGTTGCAGGGTGCTGTCGCCATTTTTTGTCTGCTGTATTTCTGCAGTCACAGGTGTTCTTGCACCTGCATACATTTTGTATCATTTAGTTGGAATGTGCTGTTCAACTTTTTGTTCTGTTTATGTGATCCATATATGTGGGGTTAGTGACTGCCTCCACTTGTTGTTCTTGCACTCCTCCCATTCTGCCCTGGGTGATTTTAATCAGTTCAATGCTGGATCCTACCATCCCCAGGTATATATGTAGGCTTAGTCCCAGTTCTGGGTGTATGTGCAGCGTAGGTACCCACCTTACAGAGGTCGCCTTGTCGTGGCAGGTGGGCTAACACTTTTTGATCAAAATGTGCACTAAGAACCTCCCTATTTGTAAGTAGATTTAGCTTTAGTGCATATTTATTTATATTTAGTGGTTTAGGTGGCATTAGTGTTGCAGGGTGCCTGGCGCCATTTTTTGTCTGCTGTATTTCTGCAGTCACAGGTGTTCTTGCACCTGCATACATTTTGTATCATTTAGTTGGAATGTGCTGTTCAACTTTTTGTTCTGTTTATGTGATCCATATATGTGGGGTTAGTGACTGCCTCCACTTGTTGTTCTTGCACTCCTCCCATTCTGCCCTGGGTGATTTTAATCAGTTCAATGCTGGATCCTACCATCCCCAGGTATATATGTAGGCTTAGTCCCAGTTCTGGGTGTATGTGCAGCGTAGGTACCCACCTTACAGAGGTCGCCTTGTCGTGGCAGGTGGGCTAACACTTTTTGATCAAAATGTGCACTAAGAACCTCCCTATTTGTAAGTAGATTTAGCTTTAGTGCATATTTATTTATATTTAGTGGTTTAGGTGGCATTAGTGTTGCAGGGTGCTGTCGCCATTTTTTGTCTGCTACCTGGTAATGTAGATATGTTGGGATGTGCAATGAGGAACTAAATCCAAAGCAGATTTGAATAGTGCGACCTACCTGTGCCAGGCATTGTATGGGACTGATGCCCAAGTTATTCCCTTAACAACAATATAAATAGCACTTTCATTGCGGATAATTATTTATCATTTCAGAATAGCAATTCTTGTATTGTGGGTTTCCTGAAACCAAAAAATACAAATGAGGAACGTTAGCAGACAAGTTCTGTGGTAAGAGATAGCATTCCAGATCTGATAACAGATGGAAGATCAACATCTTTATGGGACGTGTAAACGAGCGCCAAGTAACGAGTCACAAGGAGCAAGTATCGTGGCGAGCACTCGTTACTACGATCGCTCGCCCCCATACATTTTACACCGAGAGTTGTGCTGCCGATAACGCTATTATTTTAGTCTGCAGGAACGATACGATCAGCTATCGACTGATCGTTGCCCTGTTTACACAGGGCAGTTATCGGGAACGAGCATTCTGTGAACGCTCGTTTGCCCGATAATTGGCCGGTGTAAAATGGCCCTAAAACAATCAGTCTAGTGTCAGTGAAACATTGGGAATAGTCAAACGTTATCAACTTCACCATCCAGTGTCTAATAGGGATAAAAGGTTTTTTTAAAAAAAAATTAAACTTCGGTAAAGGTAAAAAGTGTAAAGCAGTCTGTGTATTGTTGTGTCAGTAGCGCATGCTGACGGTGCTGCGGCAGCAATGCTACAAAGAGGGCTGCAGGCAACAGTTGATAACTCTAATATTTCATTAAAATCCCGAATAAAAACATTGACTCTCGCACACTCTCTAGTATCTTTTTCCAGGGTTTCCATTTTACCATATACAAGATGGTACATAGTCACATTGGATTCACATAAATGTGCAGCACTGCGTTGTGGCCTTTGCCCATTTTTCTGTAACACCAATTATTTTCAGTTCTATGCTAATGACCAAAAATACACTATAAAAACGTTCATTAACTGTAAGGGTATGTGCACACGATAAGTGTCTTTTACGTCTGAAAAGACAGACTGTTTTCAGGAGAAAACAGCTGCGTCGTTTCAGACGTAAAAGCTCCTCCTCGTATGCTTCGTCTTTGACGCTCGTAAATCTTGAGCTGCTCTTCATTGACTTCAATGAAGAACGGCTCAAATTACGTTGCAAAGAAGTGTCCTGCACTTCTTTGCCGAGGCAGTCAGTTTACGCGTCATCGTTTGACAGCTGTCAAACGACGACGCGTAAATGACAGGTCGTCGGCACAGTACGTCGGCAAACCCATTCAAATGAATGGGCAGATGTTTGCCGACGTATTGTAGCCCTATTTTCAGACGTAAAACGAGGCATAATACGCCTCGTTATGTCTGAAAATAGGTCGTGTGAACCCAGCCTTACACGACACATGTTGTTTATATTATACAATTTGATAAATGCAGATTATAATACATAGGTTGCACAACGAGACCCTTTAAAAGACGCATTTCAGAACATGTGACTGATATATATCATCCGAAAAAACGCGATGTCTCTGGAGCTTCCAAACCTTTTGTAGAAGCACACAATGGGAATGTAGTGTCTTTTAGAGTCATTCCGATAGAAACTGTATCTAAAGCCAGGAGAGGAGGGGATTGGAGGAGAGTTTTGCTGAATAGGGAAGCGATGTGGATCCTTAAAATGGACACCAGATTCCCCAAGCGTTTAAACTACAGAATGGATCTGATGTATATATATTAAAACAGCCACTTCTTCATCCCTTTGTATCAAAAATTATTAGGGGCATGCTCAGACGCAGCACACTGTCACTGAATTCATTGAATTTCTGTGACACCTTAAATTGCTTTTAGAGAGATATTTATATTGGCATATCATTATTTCACATAATATTGCGGCTACAGATATGTAGTGTTTCTCTCAATCTGCACCTGATTCGTCGTAACTAATCATTTCTCTTCATATTAGCAATTACTACACTCATTTTCAATATATGTGATATACAATTAATTACATTATGTATTCACTACCTGTTCCACGATCTTGAAGGTGTTCATTTTCCCCTTGTGGTCACATGCCTTTCTAACACCGGATCTCTAAATCAGACCGTACACATTAGCAGCGTAGCTAAGACTAAGAACCGAGAGGTTCGAAACGCGTAGGCGTTCGGTGCCCGAGATTTTATTTATTTGTTTTATATTTTGATATCAATAAAGTAGCATTGAATTTTAAATACATTGTGTGCTGGACCAGTCTCTAACTTATCTGGATCCTTGCCTACCTCCGACGTAGATTTCCTTTCTGAAGCATCGATCTATAACAGAGACGAGGTGTGTTATCTGCATCAAGTGGTGAGCGGACCAATATTGTTTATTTTGCTTTCTATCCACATTTGTCACAGTTTGCAGTAATTCAATGCGTTAGCTCGATCCCATGTTGTTACGTGACATCTTCAGGTATCAGGTTGTCATGAGGCTCAGCGTCAGAGGCGTAACTTAAAGCTTCTTTTATTGCAGCTGTTCTAATGAATGGACCAATGGATCAATCACTGGTCTCCGTAGTCTTCATGCATAGATGATGGCATTGGGTCTCCTGCTGGTGTAGACCCATCATCTATCATTACAGACAAAGCAAAGCATGGAAAAAAAATCAATACCTAAATAATAGGATTACATTGCTTACTATGGACATATTTAGCCCATCTGCTCTAGATGTCATTCTGTGCAGTGCCTAATGTGTATCCTCTGAATACGAGAATAGGCCCTCTAAGGCTTTTTGAGAGGATTTGTCCAGAATTGGCCAAGCTCTTCAAGCTTCGTTTAGAAAATCCCATTCTTATGCCCATTGTTGAATCAATGACTAAATTATGTAATTTTTATAACGTCCTACATACGGCTCATGCATGTGGAGCCTGTATGGAGGCACACAAAGTCCCTGCTCTGTTCTAAGAAGACTTACGAACTCCGTGTGCTGGCATATAGTGCCTCCGCATGGCACCGAATTACGGAGATATGCTCCCCTAGAAGAGAAGGAACATGGAAGTACGGTATATGATTGATACAGTAAGTATTCTTCTATGGGGACTATATTATGGTTCCATACAACTTGGAGGTTGCCCGTAGCCATATTAAGGTCATATGTGTTTAGCCTCGCATTATTAGTAAAAAATTA
Source organism: Rhinoderma darwinii (assembly GCF_050947455.1). Classification (NCBI taxonomy): domain Eukaryota; kingdom Metazoa; phylum Chordata; class Amphibia; order Anura; family Rhinodermatidae; genus Rhinoderma; species Rhinoderma darwinii. The sequence continues at coordinate 29,199,569 of NC_134699.1, forward strand.
AAAAAAGATCTAAAAGTTAGAAATCTCAAAGAGACAATTTGGGAGGAAAGTTAAGGAAATGTGAATCACTGTAAATACACTAGTTTGGAATCCAGATATCACCTCTGATTTCCCATTGCATTATATTAAGATATTGAGAAATGGTTAGGTCTGCTTGAAGAAAGGAAGGCTTGAAGTGAGGCCATTACACCACTCCCTATCCCTTCCCCGTTTCTTAAAGTGAACCTTTCACCTGCTCATACATGTGCAACTGAGTGTACCATATAATAGGCACAGCTGCACAAACCCTGTCTCACTTTAACAAAAAATTCTATCTAAATAGATATCGGTGCAGTTATATTTGGCTCCCGATATGTAAATAACCCCCCTGAACTGTCAATGGGGTGTGTAAATGGCAAGAGGGCGTGTTACTTATCGCTGTGACACTGTCCAATCAGCTACAGACAGTGTCACAGTGGCTTGTGCTGTGTGATCTCTTTCGCGAGATCACACAGACTTGTTGTCCTTGTCTGCTGCTGAGAGCTGAAGAGTTGCAGTATGCGCACGCACGGGCACAAAGCCCCGACGCCGCTGCCGACGATACTCCCGCCGCCATGGAACAGAAGAATTCACATTCTTCTTCTCCTCTTCAGTTCTGTGGCGGCGGCGGAGCTGTGCGTGCGTGCGAGCGTGCACGCTCTCCTCTCTCCAGCTCTTGTCAGACAGTGAAGGAAAGACTGTGTGATCTTGCGAGAGAGATCACACAGCACAAGCCGCTGTGACACTATCCTTAGCTGATTGGACAGTATCACAGCGATAAGTAACAGGCCCCATGCCATTTACATGCCCCATTGACAGTTCAGGGGGTTATTTATATATCGGGCGCCACATATAATGGCACCGATATGTAAGTAACGGAGGAGGCTAGAATTTTTTTACACCCCTGCCTATTACATGGTGCACTCAATTGCACATGTATGGGCAGATGAAAGGTTCTCTTTATGTACTTACTACCGGTAGTGTAATTGACACTATATCAAGAGCACATCTTGTACTCTATTTATGTACTTTTGGAGATTTCCTATAAGGAATATTTACAACTATACAAGTACCGTTCACAGTAGCTTTAGAGGAAAGTAAGAACGTAAAACAGATTATAATGTAATCTAAAGTCCACAATATCTATAACTGGGTATATAAATGAACGCACGGGGGTCCGATACATACAGCAGAATCCCTGCAGGGGTTAAACACCTGTAAACATCTGTCAGCCCGATGCCTCTCAGCTACTAGGATTTCACTACATACAGCTACCTGCAAGTCCTCATTTACAAATGTCAGCTGAGGCTGTGATGTTAGTGGTAGGTAAAGATAACTCAGCCGCTATACAAACAGCACATGCATCCCACCGTGCTCAGGTTATAGCTTTGAAAACTGGCAACTATCTCTCCCCTCCTTATCTCCCTTTTGCAGACTCTCTGTGGATGACGTGTGGTCCCATCTGAACGCTCAAGCGGCCTATCAGCCATTACTAAAGCTCCAGGCTCTTTCCAGGGGGTCTAGGAGTGGACCACAAAGAATAAATAGAAAATCCTTCAGGAAGGGAAAGCGAGAATACATGATTGGATATGTGTGTAAAAAGACAGGTAAATAGGATTAAATGAGGTGCTAATCCTATGAAACACATATTTATTCTAAATTTTTCTTGAAAAATGTTATTATTTTAATGGACACACTGTTGTAGAATATATATTTAATAGTAATGGGATGCTTATTTAATATAACAGACATTTGCTTGTGGAATTATGGCCTGATCAAATCTGTGTGGGGGCTCCTTTAGGGAACCCCGACACAGATCCGTCTGAAAATACCGGAAAAAATAGCGTGGCATGCTGCGCTATTGTTTCCGGTAAAGTCATGGACACCCTGATGGAAACCTGACAGGACCCATTATAGTTAATAGGTTTCATTGGGCACCGATAGTGTCCGTCGTACAACAGAAGCTGTATTTTCATTGATTTATTCCTCTGACAGCGCAGAACAATGGAAAGACCAACGCAGGTGGGAACCTGCCCTTACTTATAAGTAATGAAAACATGAAGAACATGAACAAGGTGGTAGGATCACAATCCCCAAATTCAGCAAGTCTGTAGGAATAGTGTGATTCCTTGTGCCAATTGTTGTCTGGTCCTTGGCCCTGTCTTTCTATATTTAAGGAGTTATCTCAACAAGTCAACCCCTGAAATAATCCTGGAGGCTCATGGGGGTTCTGTGGATGTCACTATTATGGAGGTCCCATGGCTAGCACTATTATGAAGGTTCTGTGGCTGGGTCCCGGCATATGCTTCATAATATCACTTTGAGTTCATATTTATTGGCACTCGAGAGAATTTCCAGATGTGATTGCGATTCGCTACCTCTGGAGTAGAGTCTCATCTGGTATTAATCCAGATCTACTATGTTTTATTAAGAAATAAGATTAATTTCATATTTTTCATACAATGTGGGTATTGGTTTTTCTTTGCCCTCTCTCTGCCTTCCCAAGAGTAACAGCCAGACCAAGAGCGTAAACCAATTTCTCAGCAGTTATATTACGTACTGTGCGTGAGAACACTAGTTTACGAGACAAATATGGCCAGAAATGACAATAGCCGCCATTCATTCATTGTGACTGTTCCATTCTTCAGTACTGTTGGTGCAAATCCAAGATTCCCATTCTCCTCTACTTCAGATATGCCTGAAGCTGATTCCCCCTTTCCCTTATGACTCAGACCCGAAATTAAAAAAACAAAACACTATGAACTGAAAAAAATATATTTTATCTTTTAATCACTTAGATTTACAACTCAAGCTATGGTTGTCCACAAGGAACTTTCAATTCCTCTATTCTTCATTGAAATTAAGTGTCAGCTTTAGTGGGACTTGTAACATTTTTAGATCACCGGCCAAGTATTTATTTCTAGTAACTGGTATCGTCCATTATTCATTGCTAAAAACAGCTAGAATTTCCTGCCTGTAGTCTAATATATACAACCATTCTCCTAGGTGGAACCCAGAAGGTGAGTTTTATAGGTACTACTTCCTTAAAGATATTTTTCAGCTATCAGACATTTATGACATATACTGCTGCTATGCCATGCACTCAAACCAGAAAACATTCTTCACCCCTGGATTAGATAGATAGATAGATAGATAGATAGATAGATAGATAGATAGATAGTGTAAAGGATCTGCCAGGTACAGCTTCGGGGTTAACTCCCATAATTAATCAGTCAGCACCTGAATCTACATCCCTGAGACTGACTCCAGCTTCCACCAGTCAGGCTGGCAGGCTTAGGAGTGGGAGAGCCTATCGCAACCTGGCCAGACTCAGCTAGCTTCCGCCCTCGGTCTATTTAAGCCTGCCCTTCCTGTCCCTCGGTGCTTGTGATTCTTTTCGTGTGGTTTCCTGGCCCAGCTACAGCTCCTTCTAATTTGATCCTGCTCCATACAGACCCTGGCTTACTGACTACTCTTCTGCTCTTTGTTTGGTACCTCGCACACTCCTGGCTTGACTCGGCTCGTTCACCACTCTGGTTGCTCACGGTGTTGCCGTGGGCAACTGCCCCTTTCCCTTGCTTGTATTCCCTTGTATGTTTGTCGTGCACTTACTGAGCGCAGGGACCGCCGCCCAGTTGTACCCCGTCGCCTAGGGCGGGTCGTTGCTAGTAGGCAGGGACAGAGTGGCGGGTAGACTAGGGCTCACTTGTATGTTTCCCTACCCCCCGTCATTACAGATAGATAGATAGATAGATAGATAGATAGATAGATAGATAGATAGATTATACCTCATGACTATACTGGAGTCAAAAATTGTTGTAAAATAAATATAGAGGAGAAGCCTAGATATAAATTTTATTGAAATACATTAAAAACTGTTTCACATGATAAAATAGTTGATGGATCACCAAAAGAAACCAATACACACACTGAATTTATAGTTAAGAACCACAATGACACTGGAATACGGAGCTATTATATAGTAGAATGACAGTATATAACAAGTCTCCATTAAAACAGTGAAACAGCCACAGAATAATCAAATTTGTGTGATGAAATTATAAAGTGAATCCCAGTTTAGGATATAGTGAAAAGATGATACATATGACGTATCTGTAATTTCCGTGGCTGCGGCTGTCAGCTCCAACCTCCCCCTGACAGCGGCAGCCACGAGTCGGCAAGCGCTGGCCCCAGCCTCCTCCTCAGGAGACGCCAGCGCTCACGTCCACTCGCCTCAGCAGGAACTTTGACCCATGAGTACCCTGGACTATAAGAGGGGTCCAGCCCCCTAGTTCTATGCCTGAGCGTTGTTGTGTTCCCTAGTTTATCTATGTGATGGCCTCCTAGTGTGTTTCCTGTTCCAGTCCCTGTCCCTATACCTGTTTCCTGTTCCTAGCAATCCATACCTTCCTGGTCTAGTACTGAGCAGTGCCAAAGTCGTGCCGTGCTGCATCCACGTCTGACCTGCTACCACCTCGCCTGACGTTTGCCTGCTACCTAAGTCCCAGCCAAGCCTGCCCTGCTGCGGTCTGAGCTGCCACAGGTACCTATAGAACTATAGACATTCACCTGCTCCCTGTTGGCCAGCTGCCTTACCGACAAGGCGGTACGGCCCAGTGGGTCCACAGACCCTTCGTGACAGTATCTAGGAGATACAGAAATTTACAAACAATGTAAAACTTGGGAAATGGATATAGTAGATTTTCAACACCTAGCAAAATACAGCTGAAAAGAATATATTTTAATATATTTTTTTTGAAAGAAAAGCACAGTTTTTTTCAATGAAGGTAACATTAAATTAATCAGAAATACACTCTATACATTCTTAATGTGCTAAATGACTATACTAGCTGCAAATGTCTGTTTTTTAATGCAATATCTACATAGGTGTATAGAGGCCCATTTCCAGCAACCATCACTCCAGTGTTCTAATGGTACATTGTGTTTGCTAACTGTGTTAGAAGGCTAATGGATGATTAGAAAACACTTGAAAACCCTTGTGCAATTATGTTAGCACCGCTGTAAACAGTTTTGCTGTTTAGAGGAGCTATAAAACTGACCTTCCTTTGAGCTAGTTGAGAATCTGGAGCATTACATTTGTGGGTTCGATGTGAAACTCGACAGTCTATTCTTGTTCTTAGAAATGAAGGCTATTCCATGCGAGAAATTGCCAAGAAACTGAAGATTTCCTACAACGGTGTGTACTACTCCCTTCAGAGGACAGCACAAACAGGCTCTAACCAGAGTAGACAGAGAAATGGGAGGCCCCGCTGCACAACTGAGCAACAAGACAAGTATATTAGAGTCTCTAGTTTGAGAAATAGACGCCTCACAGGTCCTCAACTGGCAGCTTTATTAAATAGTACCCGCAAAACGCCAGTGTCAACGTCTACAGTGAAGAGGCGACTCTGGGATGCTAGCCTTCAGGGCAGAGTGGCAAAGAAAAAGCCATATCTGAGACTGGCTAATAAAAGGAAAAGATTAATATGGGCAAAAGCACACATTGGACAGAGGAAGATTGGAAAAAAGTGTTATGGATAGACGAATCGAAGTTTGAGGTGTTTGGATCGCACAGAAGAACATTTGTGAGACGCAGAACAACTGAAAAGATGCTGGAAGAGTGCCTGATGCCATCTGTCAAGCATGGTGGAGGTAATGTGATGGTCTGGGGTTGCTTTGGTGCTGGTAAAGTGGGAGATTAGTACAAGGTAAAAGGGATTTTGAATACGGAAGGCTATCACTCCATTTTGCAACGCCATGCCATACCCTGTGGACAGCGCTTGATTGGAGCCAATTTCATCCTACAACAGGACAATGACCCAAAGCACACCTCCAAATTATGCAAGAACTATTTAGGGAAGAAGCCGGCAGCTGGTATTCTATCTGTAATGGAGTGGCCAGCGCAGTAAATTATTATTTTAAATAAAAATCATTATTTCTAACCTTGTCAATGTCTTGACTATATTTTCTAGTCATTTTGCAACTCATTTGATAAATATAAGTGTGAGTTTTCATGGAAAACACAAAATTGTGTGGGTGACCCCAAACTTTTGAACGGTAGTGTATATATTCTTTTCAGCTGTATTTTGCTAGGTGTTGAAAATCTACTATATCCATTTCCCAAGCTTTACATTGTTTGTATATTGCTGTATCTCCTAGATACTGTCTAGATATATATATATATATATATATATATATATATATACAAAAATCAGGCAGCACTCCGTTTTTCAAGGTGAAACAAGAGGGTACTTTATTGTCCCATAGACAGCAACGTTTCAGCTCCTTCCACTGGAGCCTTTCTCAAGCAACAAACAAGTGAACAATGCAGTGTATAAATCCTAGTATCAATCAGCAATCCAATTAAATATCAATAAGTTAAACACAAGTATAAATACATCAATGAAAAGATAGTATTATAAATGACACACATAAATACAAAAAATGTGAATAGATCATATATAGTATAAGATGGATGCTTAACAATATTTAGTATAAAAGCAATAGTTTCCTTAATACATCCAATAATCCAAGGTGAAAACACCTGTGTAGTGCATATGTGCGTGATAATAAATAATGAAAAACAAAGATCACCTCCAGGAGACTCCTCATCACGGCGCCGCAATTAGCCAAGCAGAAGTGCGCAACTGCGCATGCGCGAGAAGTTACAGACAGTCTCGGGCACCAGGGATATAAAGAGGACGTCCGCGCATGCGCCCGACACATAGGACGCAGACGCGGACATTTCTACTGTGGGAAAGATAATACAGGAGGACAAGCTAAACTGAAGTGTATTCCAAGATGACAACCGCGCATGCGCCCAAGACGCAGACGAGGGCATCTTTATAGTGGGAACAGTGGGAAAAATACTATATAAGGACAAGTTAGATATTAATATATAAGAGTGTTAAAATCTAACTTGTCCTTATATAGTATTTTTCCCACTGTTCCCACTATAAAGATGCCCTCGTCGCGTCATTGCTTTTATACTAAATATTGTTAAGCATCCATCTTATACTATATATGATCTATTCACATTTTTTGTATTTATGTGAGTCATTTATAATACTATCTTTTCATTGATGTATTTATACTTGTGTTTAACTTATTGATATTTAATTGGATTGCTGATTGATACTAGGATTTATACACTGCATTGTTCACTTGTTTGTTGCTTGAGAAAGGCTCCAGTGGAAGGAGCTGAAACGTTGCTGTCTATGGGACAATAAAGTACCCTCTTGTTTCACCTTGAAAAACGGAGTGCTGCCTGATTTTTGTATTGTATAGAATTGGGATCTTGGTCTGCTCCCGTTGGCTTGCACCCATACAATACTGGTGCTGCTGGATCTATTTGTTCATCTGATTATATATCTCTAGAGACTGGTTGTCCTGTCGGGTAATAACATAAGAATGCAAATATCTCACCTAGGTGAATAGTTTGGAGTGTGTCTGGTCACCTCGCCTTCTATTATCTATTATCAGTGCAGGGAGGAGAGAACAAAGCTGCTGTCTAATGAAGGCACAGTTCTCGGCATCGGAAGGATTTAGCTGTCTTTTGACAGCTGTGTCTTTCTCCACCATTGGGACATAAACCAGCCTGTATGTGTCCTATGGGTTTCTGGCCAAACAAAACGGCATCGCGGGTTGTATGTGGCCCCCGGGCCAAAGGTTGTGCACCCCTGATCTACTGTAATCAATGTATATTACACTTTTCTTTAGAGCTCTGACCTGGATTTTTCCGAGACTTTTAATGCCCCAGCTTCCACTATGTATTGGTTTGTTTAACTGAAAAACAAAAAACAAGAAATCTCCTTAGCTATTCTGTTGCGTCTATGATTTAGAAGTATTAGTTGCCACAGTATAAAGTGTGAAGTCTACTCCATCTGTTTATTTACTTGGTTGTTTTGTGAGTGAACCATCTGCATCAAAAATACGAACATATATTTTTTGTAGAAAACAGCTCCCCACTTTGTATATATGGCATGTTTTATGTTTAGTTCAGATATACTAAGAAAAACAATAATTTTTATTTGGGATGTCTTAGTTTAATAATAGAAGTGAAAACCCATAAGCGATATAGGACCATATGGGAATGTAATTATAAGCGATGTATGACTGACTACCATCAAATACGAGGGGAATGTGACTCTTATTGTTATTATCCTCTGCTTATAGCGTATGGACTTACTGTATTTTTCAGTACAGTGCAGAATATATTTTTTATCAGTCCCTTTTCCCATTAAGCCCCACAATTCCTCGTCTCAAAAACACACAACCTGAAGCCAAGTAAACACGGAGAGAGAATGCAAACTCCATACAACATTGCCTAGTTTGATTCTATGGCACCTGTGATGCAAAACATTATCAATTAATATTCCAACCAGCCCTGGACTTGGGTTCCTTGGGCCCACCAGAGGAAATGATTCTGAGGGCCCACCTTACATTCATACAGAACATGTACACCTCCAATTTTAATTGCATTATGATCTTTGTTGTTATCATTGCACACGAAGGACATGTCGATAAACCTTTAAGAAATACATCCTAGTGGTAAGTGGTTAACTCCAAAGTCTGCACCAAATGTGGTGTTCTTCTGTTGGACCATATGTGGCTCATTATTTTGTTAGAGACTGGCCCACTGGAGGATGCTCTGGTATCCAGATGGGCCAGTCCAATCCCTCACAGTTCTCAGAGGTTTTAGTGCTTCTCATGGATAATCTGTGAAGTGTTTTTAAAAAATTCACTTATTCCATACAAATATGGCCCTATTTCCCCACAAAATATTTCTGAATTCTCCTATTTGTTCCTTAGCCATCATGCTAATATACGTGATTACTGCAGGGCTTGTCTTTGAGTCCTAATAATTTTTAAGCTTATATGTGTCTGCATTCTTTGTCACATATAAATTGTTTAACGATTATAATTTTATGACTTTTCCATTTTACTTATTATATTTTTATGGCTTTTTGTGACCTCTACAACTTTATATACAAGCAGTAAAGTTACTGGTTTAGTATATACTATTATATGTTATATGCTAGATGTTCTATGAAGCTAATGTACGAATGTGTCAGATCTGTTGACACAATGACAGTAAGGTAAGGCACAGTGCTTGCTTTTTTGTGCAGGTCCTGGTAATTAAGTGACTATCCATCTTTGAAACCTAATTCACTCAGATTTAGGGTCCTCTTACACGGCCTGACGTGGGCCTTGTAAACGAGTGCCGATCAACGAGACAGCTCGTTGATCGGCTCTCATTTGCTTCTTTCACAAGGAGTTATATATGGGGACGATCACTCGTTAATATGATCACTCGTCCCTATACCTTTCTATCATGTCGGCAGCACGTCTCCCTGTTTACACAGAGAAATGTGGTGCGGACTACGATAATATTCTCTGCTCCATAAACGATACAATCAGCCCATGAACGAGCATTTGGTAATTCATCGGCTGATAATTGCCATGTTTACACAGGGTAATGACCGGGAACGAGCGTTCTTTGAACGCTCATTTGCCTGATAATTGGCCCATGTAAAAGGGCATTTTTTTTTTTACTATAGTTTTCCAATTCTTTTGTCACTACTTTGATGGGTTTGGTGATGGTCCTAGTTATGAAAGCTTTACAGTTTACTAATGCTGAAAACTAAAATGCTGTTTCCGTAACACCCATAAGAGTGAATGGTAGTTACAGAAGCAGCCTAGCATGCGAGCTATGCTGTTTCCGTAGCTACCATTCTACCATCCAGTTCTTTGGGACTTACGGAAACAGCGTAGCTCGCATGCTAGGCTGCTTCCATAACTGTCATTCACTACTATGGGAGTTACAGAAACAGCATAGCTCAGTGAGTTACGCTGTTTTCTTCTTCATGGTCGGAAATCACACGCTTCAGATGCAACACGGAGTGGTAGAACGGGGTTTAGGGGGCCCCGTTCTGGAGATAGGTGCGGGTCCCAGAGGTGGGACCGGCATCTATCTGACATTTATGACATATCCTGTGGATATGTCATAAATGTCCCTGATTGGAAAACCACTTTTAACTTTTTATTTTATGATAGTTGCATTGCATTATATGAAACCAGTCCACCCCTTTAGAGCAGCCATATGAAAGGCTTTCTCATTTAAAAGGGCTCCATACTCTTCTCTAAATAAAACATAGTGGCATAGGTAAAGAAAAACTTTATAAGCGACCCACTTGATAAACCCTCTATTAATAGCACTGATCAAAATCATACCGTTTATCAACAGGAATTTTTATGTGTGTGAGGTCATAATACAAAGAGTGAAACGTTCAACCAGATGCCTATATCCAGAGTCATAGCTAGACTTTCCTTCACCCAGGGCATAGATTAAGTTTACTGCATGAGTTCTGTGTCTAAATATACTGGTCAAGGCAGATTGGCTTGGTGCTTCCCCCTGACACTCAACACCTGGGGCACACGCCCGCCAGATCCCCACTTGCTTTGCCTCTGCCCATATCTCAATTACGCCCCCTGCACACGACCAGGCCCATAATCACGGTTCGGGATTACGGGCACTGCCGGCCGCTGACGGCCAGGGTCAGCCACACGCATTTGCGGGCCGTGCTTCCATATAAAGTATGGGAGCACGGTCCGTAAAAAGCAAATTTGACATGTCCCATCTTTTGCGGAGCCTTTCTACGGCACGGACACCTTCCCGTAAATATACGGGAAGGTGTCCGTGGGCAATAGAAATGAATGGGTCCGTAATTACGGATGAATTCTACTGTCGTGTTCATGGGGCCTTAGAGATAGGAAAATCAATCCACCTAATTTAAGTTACACCGATTCACCAATTGATTTCTGATCTGCAATAGACCTCTACATCTGTTTGTGATTTGGTTTTAGTGAATTAAAACAAATGACTGATGAATTAATTTTCCCATTGAATTTTACGGGCTGGTAAAACTCTGGATATAGTAAATTAGTGAGAGGTGCAGATTGCTTTGCACATTCCTATATCTAACACTACCATACAAATTTAAATGACAGGATATTTTTGGAAAAAATATTCTCTCTAATTCAGAATAAACCAGACTAAGTATATTTTCTTCTTCGAGTGGTATGAGATGTGTTTGTGCTTTATGAATAAAAGATGTTAGTGATAAAAATGCAGAAAAACATCACAGTAATGCAAATAAATATATAGCAGTAACCCGGCACCAGCCGAAAATGCGGGCCTTGGGTCATATTCTGTCACAATCTGCTTTGTCTACTTCTTCTTCTTCAAGTCGTTTGCATGCAAATGAGGTCCTGTCAAGCTTTGGAACATTTGAGGGGATGTAACAATGTGACTTGATGTAAATAGTTAAAGAAATGTTATTGAATCAAGACCGCGCTGTGGCTGCAACCTCTGGCACCGAGGCTTTCTCTAAAACTTTGCATTTCTTTTGTGGTCGTAGTCTCCGTTCTTTCACTATTAATGACAGTCTCCAAGAAATGAGCAGCCTACAAAATAAAAGCACTTTCTTACATGAATTTTGTGAATAATACATTTATATTGATTCGCGTCTAGAACATTGCATTCCAATGTTGACTTTCTGTTTCTGCGTTTGAAAAAAAAGTATGTATGGCGTCAATTAGTCAGACAGGAAACAGGGTAAATCCAATGCAAATCATCAGTTACGGCAAAAACACGTTCCTGATGTCAAAACCAATGGATATTATATAAAAGCAAATACCACAATTTCAATATAAATGTATATAGGTTTAAAAGTTAATCAACCACTGAAAAACATCCTATTGAAATATAAGATTTTACTTTACGTCAATAAAATTCAACATATCATATATCACACAGCGAATGTTATATACAGTGCAAAGGGTTAAGTCAGGGAACAAGGCAGTGTATTACGATTATTCCAGTGATAAGTATCACTCACCACCCACAGTGGAAAACGGGTCATCGATTAATAAGGTGTGTGTAGGTCTTGACTGCATTTGCAGTATTTGTTATGTCGCCGACCCTAAGTCCTATGTCCAGATGTCCCTGGTTCCTCGGCAGACATGCTGTCATGTTAGGTTCGTGGACCCACTGGGCCGTACCGCATTGGAGGTATGGCAGCTGGCCAACAGGGCGCAGGACACAGTCTATTGTTCGTATAGGGTACCTGTGGCAGCTCGGACAGTAGCAACGCAGGCTCGGCTGGGACTGGGCAGCAGGTAGACGTCAGGTGTGGAGAAGCAGGACAGGCGTGGTATGCAGCACAGCACGGCACTTGACCAGGATAGCATGGAATACAGGTACGGGAAACACTGGGAACTGGAAGACACTAGGAGACCATTTGCATAGACAAACTTTGGGTATGACAACAAAACTCTGGCATCGGGGAAAGGGGCTGGGCCCTTGTTATAGCCCAGGGTGTTCTGGTAGCAATCAACTAAATCTCCCTCCTGCGTGCGCTTTGGCTTCTTAAGTTTGGACTGAGCTCGCGAGCGCACCCTGGTGGTCACTGTGGAACAGGACAGCCGTATGTGCAGACATCCCTGGAGAGAAGGGCGTCGACTGGATGGAAGGAGTTCGTGGTCAGCGGCTATACTGTATATTCCACATGCGTTACACATGCCTAAAGGTAAACAGCAGCAAGGGTACTGGAGTTAAGGTCCTATTACACCAACGAGGGCCATGTAAACGAGCGCCGATCAATGAGACAGCTCGCTGATCGGCGCTTGTTTGCTCATTTCACAAGGAGCTATGATCAGTAATGTATGGGGACGAGCGATCGTTACTCTAATCGCTCATCCCCATACATTACTATTCTGTCGACAACGCATCTCCCTGTTTGCCGACGATGATAATATTTTAGGCTGCGTAAACTATACAATCAGCCGATGAACGAGTATCGGCTGATCGTTGCCCGATAATTGGTCGGTGTAAATGGGCCCTTAGGCTATCTCTAACCAAATGCCCTCCAATGTCCCTTAGCTGAGCTACCACTCTGAAATGGTGGAAACTCACCCTAAAGAACCCTACAAAGCCCTAGCTTTACGTTCCATACATATAACATTGTAAGGCTACGTGCACATGATAGTTTATATTTTGCGGCCTGTAAACAACGGATCCGTTGTCCGTTATGTGCGCTCCATGTGTCATACATATGTTCCATAGGCTTTCATGTCGTGGGCAAGACTGAGCCGCCAACATGGACAGGAATAGGACCTTCTCTAAGCTTTGCGGCTCTGTCCCACATCCCGCATATGTTCACAGTGGAAACCACAGTCATGTGCATGGGGCCATTTGAAATGAATGTGTCTGTGCGCTTTTCATTGAACAACGGATAGCACCCGGACATAAAACAATGGTCGTGTGCATAAGACCTAACAATATGTAGCCAGCAAATTAACACCTAAATGCCCAAGATGTGCTGCAACCCCTCCTCTCACTGAAGAAAAAGTATTCTTAACGTGAACAATATATCAATAATAATGATAATAACCGATCATACATAAGAAATGAATTGTACAGTGAAACAAACAAGTTAAATTGTAAACTTTTGCGTCATGCACGCGGCGATGCTGTAGGCACTCCATGTGCGACTGTTTGGTGCCTATCTATGGCACCATATTATGGAGATATTCCTTCTTAGAAGCAATGTTTGTCTTGGAGAATACCTCCACAATGCGCCATCCGATGGAACATACAGTATAGCTTCTTTAGATTTCTACGGTTGCCATATTACAGCTCTGCATAACTTGAGAGGTAAAAATAGGGTGATGTTATAAATGCTTGTACAGCTGGACGTATGCACATAAATGCCCTCAATGATCCATTAGTCTCCTTGCATATGGGAACAGGGGGATATTACAGTGTGAGGACCAGTAGGGACTGTGTGGTTTTAGACTCCAATGAGGAACCAAAATCTAGGTAATGACAGAACCCATACATACAGTGGTGGACACCAATCTAAAGGATTACTTTCTACTCCACTGAAAGTTCTTCATGTTCAGCTTCTGTATCAGCTGAACATCTCACAAGTGATGTAGCCACACAAGGATGGCATAAGGCATTATATATCATACCCAGAGCGCCGTCCCTGTTTTCTATTTTTCAGTAAGGCATAGGATAGTCTTTGTAAATAACATTATAAATGATCTTAAATTTGGTTCAAATTATTCTTGGTCCAAAATATGTCTAGCAGGTAATACTAGATGGCGATCTTTAATCCTTCCTTATAATCCTTTAAAAATTCTCATTGCCTATAGATGCATGGTGAAAAAAACTTCTAATATCAGGATGTACCCAATTAGATAAGATGACTTTTAATCAAAATGATAGATCTAACCTTTCGCCAACTCTAGAGTAATTAAAATGGAATATGCCACTAGTTAAAATCTGTTCCATGGTTCATAGTCTGACTGCCAGACTTAATCGAGATACCGACCTAAAAAGCTAAAGCGCCGTGGGCTTAAAATCACATAAAATTCTATTTCCCTAAAACAAACATTAATATCCCAAGAATAACATTTCGGATCAGCCTCTCATGGTGAATCAGGTGTATAAGGCTGAAGCAAATGGCGAGAATATATTATTAGTCACTGTGACCTTTCTCCACATAGAACATCTCCACAATTACATGGATAAAAGTGACTCATTGTACATTTACCAAGTGACACAAAAACGAGAGATGTAAGTCGTTTTGCCATGAAGCAGGGAGGTCATGGCTAATTTTGTTCTAACTGCGTCATTAGGACATTGATGTGTTCAGAAACTTTCACAGACGTTTGCTTTGACATTTTTTTAAAGAAGTTAAGATGTGGGACTCTTTTCGACTAATCCAATGAGTTTTGAGGTCCTTTAATGGGTGCCATTATGTCCACTACTTCAGCTAATCTAAAGGGACTATTTCTTGGTGATAGTTTGCCAATAAAGCAGCCTAGGGCATCGGACTATAATAAAGAAAACTACATCAGTCTTCTTACTGCCTCCCGTGCCCTATAGGAAAATACCCTACTAAAAAAACAAAAGTGTTCTACTCGCAATATATTTTTATTTCCAGACCAATGGACTTCTTTCCAGAAGAAATCCAGAGATTGTGACCATGATTCTTAATGTGACCATGGCAGTCTTCTCTAGAGCAAAGTTGCCCATATACCTGTACAATAGCTCACTCTTGACTGTATCTGCCAATAATCTAATATGTTATGGGTCTCCCCCTACAGTGGATAATGTACCTGGTTCTTTCTTCTTTCGGGAGATAAGTGTCTGGCAGCAGCGTATCTTCCTACTGAATAAACATGCATGTTTGGTATGAACGAACACAAGACTTACTATTGTAATACTGTTTTAAAACCATATGCAAAAAACGGTGAGAATGTAAAAACGTCAAGAAAACATTTAAAGATGATCTGTCACTAGTATATTAATGCCCTATCTCCTAACTAATCTAATAGGCGCTATGATGCTGAGAACTACAGTGTGATTTTATTTAAAAAACGTTTATTATTTGTAAAGTTATGAGCATTTTTCTAAATGCTAATGCTAATTTTGCTAATTTGGCTATACTTGCCCAATGGGAGGTGACTCTTTCTTTTCACTCTGGGCGGTGTAATGTTTTCTGCATGATGTTGTCCAATCAGCATACAGTTTCTCCCCCTTCCCTGCCCAACACAGCGTGATCATATAGTATGCAGCTTCTATTCCCGACTGTGTATGCAACTGGTGATATCTCCGGTTGTGTCACAGCTAGAACTGCGATCCTGGTGCCATATGAAAGATTAGAACCTCCTCTTTCATATGACACCAGAACCGAGATATGGCTGTATTAAGTGATCCCCTTCCCTCCAGTCGCTCACACTGTGTGAAGCAGCTTCATGCTGATAGGACAGCGTAAGAGGCTTTGCGGTAGCTCCAACTCACAAGAATCGCTGGTGTTGACACCCATGTGTCAAGTATAGGCTGATATTTATACATATTTAGAAAAAATGTGTACATTTTGGGACACAATTTTGGGACACAATTTTCACTATCATTATCAGTGTGACAGCGCCTATTAGATTAGCTAGGAGATTGTGCATTACTAAACTAGTGACAGATCCTCTTTTAGGGTATGTTCACACGCTGAGCCAAAAACGTCTGAAAATACGGAGCTGTTTTCAAGGGAAAACAGCACCTGATTTTCAGACGTTTTTTGAGCAACTCACGTTTTTCGCGCCGTTTTCGTGCCGTTTTTTCGGCCGTTTTCAATAGAGTCTGGGTATGTTCACACGAGGGCGTCCGTAACGGCTGAAATTACGGGGATGTTTCAGCCTGAAAACATCCCCGTAATTTCAGCCGTAACGGCATGTGCAGGCACTTGAACACCGCGTCGATTACGGACGTAATTGGCGCTGCTATTCATTGGAGTCAATGAATAACGGCTCCATTTACGGCCAAAGAAGTGACAGGTCACTTCTTTGACGCGGGCGTCTATTTACGCGCCGTCTTTTGACAGCGGCGCGTAAATTACACCTCGTGTGAACAGACAAACGTCTGCCCATTGCTTTCAATGGGCAGATGTTTGTCAGCGCTATTGAGGCGCTATTTTCAGACGTAATTCGGGGCAAAAACGCCCGAATTACGTCCGTAAATAGGCCGTGTCAACATACCTTCTATGAGAAAACGGCTCCAAAAACGTCCCAAGAAGTGTCCTGCACTTCTTTTGACGAGGCTGTAATTTTACGCGTCGTTTTTTGACAGCTGTCAAACGACGACGCGTAAATTACAGGTTGTCTGCACAGTACGTCGGCAAACCCATTCAAATGAATGGGCAGATGTTTGCCGACGTATTGGAGCCATATTTTCAGACGTAAAACGAGGCATAATACGCCTCGTTTACGTCTGAAAATAGGTCGTGTGAACCCAGCCTAAGGGATTTTCCCAACTTAAAAATTCATCATCATCATCTATTCACAGGATAAGTGAAAAGTATTTGAGCCATGAGGGTCTGAACCTCTCAATCATTAGAATGAAGGACCCCTTGTAATCCATTTGACAGCAGAGGTGTCGGAAGAAGAGGCTACACATGTGGGAGGCTTACTCCATTATAGTCTAAGGGAGTTAAGGAAATAGTCAAAGGCTTAAGTTGGAAAAAACCCTTTAAAGGCTCTGTACACCTTTGAAAGTGATTTAAAAAAAAATAAAAAATAAATGTCAGTGTGTTTGGTGTAACATTCAAATTAGTTTTTATACAAAAATATTTTTACTTTTTCAGATACAGCTGCTCTGTATTCTGTATACAGAGCAGCTGTATCGTTCGCTAAGACCTGAATCCGTCAGGTCCGTGGGACTGACGAGTTCAGTGGCAGCGGGTCCATCTATCACATCTAAGTTATGAACTTAGATGTGATGGATAACAGGTGGATCCTGCATGTCAGAGACATGCAGGACCCGCTGACACTTAACCTGTCAGTCCCATGGACCTGACGGGGAACAGGAATCAGCGAAAGATACAGTTGCTCTGTAAAAATGTTGGAGCCATGAGGGTCTGAAGCTCTCACTCACTCGGATGAAGGTCCCATTGGAAACCATTTGACGGTCGGAGGGGAGGAGGCGTCGGAAGAAGAGGCTACACATACGCAAGGCTCACACCATCATAGTCTAGGGGAGTTATGGAAACAGTCAAAGCTTTAAGATGGTAAACCCTCTTCTGTATAGATGTCTCTCTGACAATAGCCATTGGCCCTGAGGTAGGGGTTCCACCAAAAGTAGTCAGGAATGGGATCTGGTATTTTCTTACACTAAACCCATTAAAGACTAAGTTAAAAATATCTTAAAGTTTCAAGTCGTGTTTCTCTCAATGGGGAAATGCTAAGGGTTAACTAGTCCTGTTACTGGCCTGAAAAGCATCTGGATCATCTCACATATTAATGCTGGGGAGACAGACAGACTGGAGAAATATTTTTAAGGTCAGAGGTTACATCCTCTTGTAGAAAAGTCTCCAGCAGAATTATATTAAACAATATTGCAGTAAGGTTACATGCTGCCAACTGCGCACATTGCTATTTACTGAGAGACAGATTTGTTCCTGTAAATTGTTGACCTATACAGAATGACAAAGCGCACAGCACAGTGACGCATTGCACGTTCCATGTGCTAAATGTTCTTCTCATGATCAGTTCTCCTTCTGTTTGCTGCATAAGTCAAAAAAATTTGAGAGCGGTATTTAAAATATTATTATTTTATGTGTTAGATGATGCCGATTGGGCATACAAATTACTGCCAGACAAGCCATACTTGGAAGTTCATCCAAATTAGGATAAGCCTCTTATACATCCATCGATTGCCCTGCTCACCGCTCATATTTCTTGTCCACATGTAACTTTATCATGGAAAACATGGTTGCTTGGTATAATATAAATAGGAAAACGTATCCCCTAATGTAAATGAATATACGATGACTCCAACAAATCAAGTAGCCATATTAAAGCAGAAGGCCGCAGGCCCTAGTCTCATAGCATGGTAGGCATTGCCCTTGAAAAATTAGAAACAGCTAAAAACTATATTTTCAATCTGGAAGCAGATTCAGGGTCCAGTGGCTGAACAATCTGGAAGGAGCATGATAATAGGAGAAGTAGTCAAGTTACAGTCCAGGTTCGGTACACGGATAAGCGGCAACAGTTTGTAGCTTAAAGAGTAACTAAACGTTCATAGTGACATGTCAGACGTTTGGATTGGTGGGGGTCCGAGCACTGAGACCTCCACCAATCACTAAAACAAAGCGGCAGAAGTGCTCCTGTGAGCGCTCAGCTGCTTAGTTTCTGTTCGGCTTTTTCTGGAAAGCCGATGTATCGGAGTACAGGCTCATAGACTTTCAATTGAGCCCGTACACCGATACGTTGATTTCCGTAAAAAGCCAAACAGACACGAACACTTCTGTCGCTTTGTTTTAGTGATTGGTGGAGGTCTCAGTGCTCGGACCCCCACCAATCAAAACTTCTGACATGTCATATTGACATTTCAGAAGTTTGTTAAATGTTTAGTTACCCTTTAAAGAAGAGATGTGATTAGGAAACAATCCATGTTCAGTACACAGATATGCGGCAACAGTTTGAAGCATGAGGCAGAAGCGTGGTCAGAAAACATAAAATCAGCAATCGTTTGTAGAATAAGGCAGAAAAGAACTAGACTGCAGGCATCAAGCTCAATAGTCTGGCAAGGGCCAGGCTTAGGCCTGATTCACACGAGCGCTGTGCATCTCGGACATGAAAAACTGCAGTTTTTCACGTCCGAGGTGCATCCGTGCTCTGCGCTTCGGGACGCGATGTCACGCATCCCCCATAGTTGAGAGTCTATGGAGAGATGAGTGAAAAGAACGGACATGTCCTATTTTCCCACAGACTCCTCATGCGGACCGTTGAAACAACGGCTGTGTGAACGGCCACATTGAATTACATAGGTCTGTTTCAACGGCCGTCCCACGGACGTTTAACACGTTCGTGTGAATCAGGCCTTATATAGGAAGCCAAAAGGGTAAGACTAATTAGGTAATCAAGGCCAGAAATCTGAAGAGGCAAAAATCAAACAGAATCTAGACAATAGATTCAGCATTGGAGCTGTCCCGCATCAGCAGTAGCTCCGTGACAAGAGCCCCTACCTGTGAAACAGGAGATTCTGGGATTGAATACTGACATATATATAATACTTACTAATAAAATCACTATAATATTATTAAAGGTACTGAAATAAGGCAATATTTACATCCCACTTAGGGATGAATGTACTGTTCAGCAGGCATCTTTGAACAGTGCTGCTGAATGTGTACCCCAGACCTAAACTGATGTATGCCTATACAGTCTCGCACATCTAACATTAACTCTTAGGGTATGTGCACACACACTAATTACGTCCGTAATTGACGGACGTATTTCGGCCGCAAGTCCCGGACCGAACACAGTGCAAGGAGCCGGGCTCCTAGCATCATACTTATGTACGATGCTAGGAGTCACTGCCTCGCTGCAGGACAACTGTCCCGTACTGTAAACATGATTACACTACGGTTCGGTCCGGGACTTGCGGCCGAAATACGTCCGTCAATTACGGACGTAATTAGTGTGTGTGCACATACCCTTAGTGTATTACATGGTATGCATATTTTTTCCCATATAATTAGTATTGAAAAGTATAGTCGATTGCGCTTTTCAGTAGAGTTCAATCAAAGATATACCATCAAACGTACTGTATGTCAAAAGGACACTATTTTGGCATACGCCTTGCTAATAGACATCTATGGTCACGTTAAACCTCTACGTTGGAAGCCTTTCCAAACATATACGCCGAATGTAGTGTGAAGTAGCCTTGGGTCTGAAGATCTGCTGCCATCCAAAGAAATCTATGGACATTATGTAATGCTTAAATTTCCCTGCAGCAGCCCATGACCAGTTGTGCAAACATAACATCCTCTTCAATAATGTCCCTGCAGAACATCTCACCGATATCTAGAGCACTGCAGTATTTGCAATGCAGAATATTGTAATACTATGCAGAACACTGCATCTATACTATACAGCAAAGTTCCCTATATTATTACCGATGTATATGCATCGTACTAATGCTGTACAGAGCCATACCATACTCTCCATCCCTGTAGAACAGTATACAGACGGCAGACGGGCGCTGGTAGAATAAACACTGAGCGTGCAGATACCATATAAAGAACTACAATACTCTGCAAGGTGATGTACTGCAGCCAGTGAATAGCTATTTATAGGGCCCAGGGAACATAGGTCTTTCGTCACTGCTCTAACTCCGAACATACTAGCACAGCATAGAAAAACCAAGATATGGTTACACAACACACAGACTGGATGAACACAGTGATAAGCAGATTCTCATTGTGCGGAGTTTTATAAATCATCTGTTATTTTTGCTGTTCTATAATAAGTACAGTGAGAAAATAGTAAAAACTAAAATAATCACTTTATAAAAGTTATATTCTAAATAAGTTATAAGTTTGAGATGTCCACTTACTTTTTTTTTTAATTTTAATATTTTTTTGTATTTAAAAAAGACTTTAACTATTTTTTTTTAACAATATACTGGGAAACATGTATTTCAGTGTATTGTGTTTTTTGCCAGCCTCTGGCAGAGCTTAATAGGAGCACAAAGATGGCAGACCTGGCAGCCTTCAATTGGCCCCCAACCTGCCATGACCACCATCGGCTCCCTGGGAACATGTTGCGAAAGGACCGATGGGCTGTCAGAGGGGAAGCATTGCATTGAGGTGTTGGCTGTAAGATACAACCAACCCTCGCTGAGAATGGGGCCTGCTCCATACTTTCCCTTCTTAGCTATGACGTAACTGTACGTCAAATGTCCGGAAGGAGATAATAGATGAAGGAACAAATTAATATGAAAAGAGATGGAGGAAACATTAGAAGAAGTATTTTTTTCTTGGAGTACTTGACCCATACAATAATGGGCTCTATAGCAGTCATGTTGGCTTTTCTCCAGTTAACACACAGATAATAATCCATATCTTCCATTTGGTTCTTGGACCACCGGTAAACAAACTGAACCTGCATCCGGGTAAGACTACTACATCTTCCTTTATTGTGGAAAGAAAAGTCTTGAAGAAGTACAGGCTTTTTATTTTAAACATCTTTTATTTGGGAGACATGAGGAAAGAAAATGAAGGTGACAGATTCCACAGTACAGCCAGCCATCCTCATCAATCTCAGGGAGAGATATATGAGCTGACTCTTCGTAGTCTTCTGCTGCAGATGAAGATCTTTCAGAATGGAGAAGCCGTTCAGAAGAATATTGATTAGACGGCCAGATTTCACATAACAACTAAATCAGAGATTGCCAGAGCCGTCTGTGGATCTATTTTATCCGAGCGTCAGTGATAGACAGCACTCTGAGGAATTCAGCTGGTGAGGACGTCCTGAAAGCTACATTACCCATATTTCTCATCTTTCAGTTGATAAAAGGTTTATAGAGGTTCTGATTCATCTGAAGAGTCATAAGCAATACACTTTAAAAGAAATGGACCTCTGGATTTAGGCAACTACAAAAGATTGAATCAATATCATGGTACAAGGTGTCAATTTCCAGGCATGACGAGTTATCTAAAAACTAGCACTAAAACATGGTCCTCTGAGCGCACTACTTTGCAAAATATGGATGTGGCCGAATGGCGGCTCACGGTGTCCCTAAGGCTCCACAGTACGGAGATATATTCATATGAATTCTGACAGAAAAATTCACTCCGTGCCCCATTTCGAAATCAGGTACATATGGAGATAAAATATGCCCGCATAGAGTGCTACGAGTATTGTATTATGGCTCCGTACTACTCGCAGCTTGTAGAGCTGTAATAAATCCTGTGTGCATGAACCCTTACGAAGGTGACATTTCATAAGCAAATCTTAATATACACTAGTATGCTATGATGAGACAGTCCCTGATATAGTCCAAAAAGTATGGAATCAACATTTTTGGACTATTTATGTAATGATAAGGGGCATCTGGATGGGGCAAATAGTTCTCTGCATATGGTGTCACTGTATATGGTAGGGCCAGAGCAAGGGCATAGCCTGTAGAGGTGGTATGTCTTGAGTGAGGAGACGAAGGGCAAGGATCTGCAGAGGAAGAAGTCAATGCATGTTGAGGAACAGAGAGTGGTAGGGCGCAGCAAGAAAGGATTGTGTTTATCCGGGGAGTAAAGAAGAGTGTACCTTTGGTGCCAGCTTGGACCAGCGGGCAGCCAGTCCGCCCGTTTTTTCCTGCAGATGTCGTATTAGCAGTTTTTTTCCCCCCATTCTCTAATATCATTGTAGAGCTACAGGGATGAGGTCGATAAGGGGCCCACCGGAGGTATGGAGCCCCAATTATGGATCTGTCTCAGTAAATGTATGGATGTATGGGGTGGCTCTCTATAGGAGGGTGTCCCAGGAAGCCGGAATTATTTAATGCAGTACCCTGACATATTTGTCAGCCCTAAATTAGCGCAGTGCAGCTGGAAATATGAAAAGTATTTGCTTTATAAATGTCCTCAAAGACATCATATCATCAGTGCTCCGGATGTTAAAAGATGGGAATATATTGATATAGGTGTTAATGTTTTATACAAGGTTTATTTGGTTACATAATAAATCAGTCATTTAGGTTTTTGGTTTTTTTAAGGCTGCTGCGGTCAAATATTTACAAATCACACGGATTCAATTTCCCTATCGGGTTGATTTAATGGGCGTTTTTGGGTAGGATGTTTCTTGGATGAGCATAGTCTGTGTACCCGGGTCATGTTTTTAGCAATGGCTGCAAAAAACAACAAAACAAAAAAATTATAGAAAATGCTGCACCGCTCATCTCCAATTTATCTCCAGAACAACAGACGTCAGAACTGGATTGCTTAGATGGGCACATGTAAGGCACCTATGCGCTAGTAATTAAATGAATGACACTGGTATGCATTGAGAAGTGCCATAAGGAAATCCTGACAACTAGCGGCCCAGCGGTGTTTATCTCACAACCGCTTTGCTAAATCTCTCTACTTAATTTGATTAACCACAAATTATCTTAAGAAAAAGCAATGCTCAGTATGTACTTGCTCCCACTTACTGCATCACGGATCTCTCGGGAGGAGGCTTCATCGTGTTTCCAGTTACTTGGACAGGCTGTGGAACTTATATATATATAAAACTTTAGATCTACTCCTTTAGGGTATGTTCCGACATGACAGATTTGTTGCAGAAATTTCATGGAGGAGACTTGTAGAGAACTGCACTGCCAATGCTTGCCAGGGATCCAGCTTAAATCAAACGATGTTCATGGTATAAGGTATCTCAGGATTTAGCGCTAATGTTTAGCTAATCCGGGAACCCCACCTATTGTCCGGGTGTGATCTAAGGCCTCGGCTACACTGAGACTTTTTGTAGCGCTACTGATTGATTTGCACTATTGAGCTACAGCTGCAGTCCAAACTAATACATGGAGTTACATGTGATCTTGTGGACTGCAGCGGTCACTCAAGAGTTAAAATGAATCAGTAGCGCTACAAAAAGTCTCAGTGTAGCCCAGGCCTAATATGATATATAACAAAGAAATTGCCTATAAGATCATTATATATCCGGATTTATGGACATTTTATAAAACTAATTTTATAGTAGGCCAGCGCTACACCTAGACTTTTTTTTTTAGTGCTATGGATTGATTTTAGCAATTGAGCTAAAGCTGCAGTCCGAATGAATATATTGTGTTGCATGCAAACTTGTGGACTGCAGTTGTCACTCAAGAGTTAAAATCAATCAGTAGCACTCCAAAAAGTCTCAGTGTAGCCCTGGCAGTAATCTATATCTCCCCTGTAATAATTGATAATGCTGCTACTGACTTTCCACAACAGAGAATACGTGCAGTCTATGATGGAATACATGTATAGCGACATCTGGATTCACCTTATGGAATGTGTATACGTAGGTGAAACTTCGTGATATAAACAATGGTCAGACCCTTGTGAATCCAAGTACTCACTTAACACAGCTGTAAATACAGATAGTCAATTTGATCTGTCACGAGAATGTGTCCGGCCACTTGGTGGCAGTGTTTCTTAAAGTCTAACATGACAAATCATTAGTGTCTTGCAAAATTCAATTTGTGAGAAAATTGCAGAAGTGATAGGAAAGTAAATTGATTTGTGAATTCACCAGTTATAACAACATTTCCTATAGGAAGTCCTGTCCAGTGCGGTTCCTCCATCTTTAAAACATCCTAGGAAGGATTTGTGTGATGTTAGTTTTCATTTTTTTGTGCTTTAATATATTTATCATTATATGATGTTATGAATTACTGGCATCCACCTACCGGGAGTAGGGAAATATTTTAGGTGAAAATATAAATTATTTTTTTTCTGGTTGTCTTGCAAACAAATTTTCGAGCCAATTTGCCTGGGCCCAGGATAGTAGCTCTTACCAAACCCTCAGGAGAGAAGACAGATCTGTGCTGCATATTACCTAGACGGATAGATTTGAACAAAAAAATATTAGATAATTTTTAAAGATTACAGCCTCTGGATGTAAGCAAGAATGTTTCAATTCACTGACAGAAAGCAGAGATCTTAAAATTGGGAAGTTATTGAAAGTTAGAACATTAGAGCGTATTAAAAAATTATAGAATATTTTTTATGATTAAAGGCACACTTCGGGCAAAACCGATTCATTGTGTTATGTCTTGGGCAGGGCCTGAGGGGGCGGAGCATGACACAGGGAATAAGGTTTGCCCAGAGTATTCCGGAGTATAAAACAGGATCTAATCAATTCCTTCAAAATGATGGTATGAGAACTGAACTTTACCTCTTAAGCAGTGGTATATGTTACATTTAAAGGATACCGTCAGTTATGTAGTCATGAGCTTTTGGCGTTGTACGGTTGTCTTAACAACTGGACCACCTGCTCCCCTGGCCGTGTCTCACTTCTAAACTTCTGTAAGGAAATGTGGTCGGCAACTTAACTGGCGGTACCCTTTAATTAAGGGGGAATGCACAAAAACATGCAGGATGCATATTGTACCTTGTGAGTCGTGAACCCAACTTCCCCCTTCCATACCGGGTGCCCGATTCTCATGTCTGATATCGTACAAAGCAATGAAGAGCCCGCCACCTGCTGCCTTCTTTAGTTACATGATGAGTCCCCTAACTGCTTCAATGATTTGGGACATGCAGCTTGGGATCTGGGGCACAGAGTGCCCAGAGGGATTTTGTTCCTGTAACCCCCTCTCCTTTAGTACACCAATGCGCAGTAATAGTAGTAGTAGTAGTAGTAGTAGTATTAGGCCCCATGCACACGTTCGTAAAAACTCTCCGTAATTGCGGACAGTAATATGGTCCGCTATTACAGACCCATTCAGTTCTATTGGCCACGGGCACCTTTCCGTATCGCTACGGATGGGTGTCAGTGCCGTAACAATGTTCCGAAAATTATGGAACATGTCCGTTCTTTTGCATTTCACAGGTCAAACCAGATGTGATCTTCTCACAAGTTCCGGCTTTTAGAAGCATGTGAACTCGTTGCATGACATTTATACTTTACATTAGCATTCTCATTTTTAGTAATAATGGGGGCACAGTGTTCACGTGACATCACCGCTGGTCGCTAGATGAATGAGCTGATACATTGGCGCAGACACACGAGTCGTTTGTTGTAGCGTCTAATCCAGATCTCTGAGGACAAGTGCGTTATTTATGACATATTCACTCTTCAATTTCCATTTTGCCGCGCATAAAACACTTATAATGATTCAAAATACTTGTGTTTATGCAGATTAAATGAAACGATGCAGATTTTATACAGATGTCTCCGACCTTTCTCTGTGAAGGACTTCAGGGACAGCGTTGCTTATAAATAAAGAACATTTAATCAGTCTTATCTGTACTTTTATTTTTTTAGCTAAAATGCAATTGTGGTTGGAGAGATATATGTTACGCAAAGACTTCATGTCCGTCAAGCCCAGTAAAAGACAATGCAGACAGACTTTCCTCATCTCAGTTGGATGATAACATAGAAAAATAGATCTCTCAGCTGTATATCAGATATTGAAGATGACTGGTCATAGTTGCAGACTTCTTTAAATTATGCATCTGCTGAATGGCCCCCTAAACTACAGACAAAGGGTGCTCAAAACTTGTTGGTTGTCATGGTAGCAAATTAGCCAAAAAAAAGTGGAGTTATGCGTGCTCTCCTAGAGATATTTACGCAGGGGCGTAGCTAGGGGGGGCAGGCGGGGCATGTGCCCCGGGCGCAACTTGGAGGGGGGCGCCAGCGCCACCTCCTCCTGCACTATAGGACACAGGTACAATTAGAAGCAATGAATGGCCGGGTACGTTCCGTGCCCGGCCATTCAGCTCTTTTCTACGAGTGAAGCGAAATCGCGCTTCCGTCGCTGAAAGGCGCTGACTGACAGGGAAAGTCATTCTGCCCAGCCAATCAGCGCCATTCATAGACGCTTCGTTCAACCCCCAGGAGACCTGCGCAGAAGAGAGCAGGTCTCCATTGCTGCCGGCCGGCGTGGGAACGGGATTAAGGTGAGTTTGAATAGTTTGTTATTTTATTGTAATAAAAAAGTGTGTGGCAATATCTACAGGGGAGGCTTTATCTACAAGGGGGACTTTATCTACAGGGGAGCTCTATCTACAGGGGGGGGCTATATACTAGGGGGGGCTATATACTGGGGGGGGCTATCTATGGAGCACCATATACAGGGGTGGGCTATATCTACAGGGGGGCTATATAAAGGGGTGGGCTATCTATGGAGCACTATATACAGGGGTGGGCTATATACAGGGGTGAGCCATCTGTGGAGCACTATAGGGGAGCTATTTGTGGGACACTATATATATGGGGGCTCTATGGCAGGCACTATCTACAGGGGGCACAGAGTGTGTGTGTGTGTGTGTGTGTGTGTGTGTGTGTGTGTGTGTGTGTCACGGTGTATGGTGCTATTATAATTAGGGGTGCAGTGTATGGCGCTATTATATTTAGGGGCGTAGTGTTTGGTATAATGAGAACTTGATCTTTGTTTATAGGTGTAGAAATGTTGCAAAAGTGGGAAGCTGAAGACATCTGAGCGGCAAACTTCAGAAATGCTCTGTGACCGGGGAAGTCATCATAGAGGTCTGGACCGGATGGAGAAAAAGAACTAAAATCTGAGACGTCACCGGTGAGTCACTTAATGTAAATGTTTATTCTGCCTCTAATTAGCACTGTATGATCTGCAGCGAAATGATGGGTGGTATGATTATGATATGATTTATTTTTTGTGAAACAGCAACACTCAGCATATCCTTATCATTGTTCGGGCCATGCTGGGAGCTGTAGTTTTACGCCGTACATACCTATACGGCAGGGGTTGCACTAACTTGAGCTGTATTTGTGCTGAGCTTGGTTCTGGTGCTGTATATATGTACGGAGCTTCGTTCTGGTGCTGTGTATAGAACTATATTGCTTGTAAAATGTACAAATGTTTTTCTGCTCGAGTTACATAAAAACAAATGTGGAAAAGAAATGACATGTCATTGATTGGTAGAGAAAACAAACACGACGAGGGGGAAGGAGATGACGGGAAAGAGGTGGGGGGGGGGGCAAACAATCATTGCCCCGGGTGCTGGAGAACCTAGCTACGCATCTGCTTTACGAATGGGAATAATACAACCTTGCAATCACCTAAAATATATACTGATGAGCGGTTTCTTTTGCATGGCAGTATTATATAATCCTACATCTTGGGCTGTGGTCAGAACGCCAAGAGATGCCATTAGCAATATTGAGGACCAGTCACGGTCAGCACAGGCTATAATGCTATTTAGTGATTTTATTTATAGAGCCTTGTAAGAGAAAAGGGTCAGCCGCTTCTCAAAAACAAGCCACCTCGGCGATCAGCTGACTGCCACGGATCTAGCTGCTGAAGTTTTTGGGAAATGTGCACAATGCCAACTCAAGTGAATAGGTGACCATGTAATACATGGCCATGCCAAGTCTACCAGAATGTGAGCTGCTTTTTCCAGTGTCAACTCTGGCTACTAAAGGGAAGCCTAACAGGACATATGAATTCTTGAGAGATACAGATAGAGATCATCATATCATCATGCTATTTGCTGCAGATATTTACACCACACATACCACTGGCCACATATTCTTACTCCAGACTATCCCGGACTCTGAGCACAGCAATTTACCAGCACCCAGTACATAGGAAAAACAAATCTATAAAGATGAAATACAATTTCAACATAACATCACCATACAAAAATCTTTTGCACTGCCTGTGACATGCTGCATCCTGCTGCATAAGATACAGCCTGTAGCCTCTCCTGTGCTTTATGTCGGTTTCTGTAGCTATTCAGCATACTGCTCATCATTTGTAATTATTTAGTATAACTTCGCTTCTGAGTCATGTGATCTAAGCACAACTATATTTTTAAGGCATCATGAGACAAGTAGTTACCATAGCCAATGTCAGCAGACATTGATTTATAAAGTTGGAATATTCTCTTCGAAAAAGCAAGTTGCAGGTGGTATGAGGGGGCAAAAGAACACTTCTAATGAGGGCCGAATTAGGGGGTGGTTAGTATCATTACATTTGTCAGCTGGATTTTCTCTTAAAAGGACCCCAAGAGCAGCCCTGTTAGTAACAGATTACTATGAATAAAGTTTCAGATCACATCATGACGCATTTGAGTGTATATTGCCTAATCAAGTGGGAACACACAAACATCTCCTATATTTTAGTTTTGTGTTGTCCATTTGCTGTTTATTTAATATGTTTTTTTTTTTACCATTGCAAGAAAGACGTTGCATGAACGTGCTATTTCTCCTGCCAAGAGCCCGGTCTACAGATCTCTCATTTTGTACTGTGTATTCATTCAGCTGGAAGACGCCACGGTTCCACTGCTTCACCTCCTGACCCCCATAAACAAGTCACATTAAACCTCTTCCTATTGTAGCTCCACTCTCCCTTTTAGGATATTACATTGTGTGCCATCTAAATCTCATTAGTGTGGCGTCCTTGAAAAGGCCATTGCAATTTAGAAATAAAAAGAAAAGGCTGATTTAAGATCCGTAGAGCAGGATGAGAGCGAAAGTAATCCCGATGAACTCAGGCCTGCCACAAGTGACCCCCATTACTGCGCCAGTCTATCATAAACCAGCCTGCTAATGCACAGATTTATAAGGAGCCTTTCTGTTATCTCTGGCTAATAGATGTTCGTATTTTCTTGCTATCTTACCAATACGATTTCATATCTTGGGTGATATAAAAAGGTCAATGTATCTTTGAAATTGAAGTAAATATATAAAAGTAACATATGCTGGCCACAGGTACAAAATTACTGGTGTCTTTAAGTCAACAAGTGCCATATTCGATTTGTCCTTAAAAGCGCTTGTTCAGCTCGGCTGAATCGGCAAGTTAATTCTAATGAAGCGGAGGGGAGATGAGAAGCTGAAAATACCATGGGCCACTCTTATCCAACCGTTCCAGTATATTCTCCATCCACAATGGGTCTGGTAGCCCCCAGAGACATATCAACTACACAGTTAAACCCCCTACTAGTGACGGACTGAGGATCCATCTATACAAAACATTGTGAATATCTTAAAATCGGTTATTATTGTACACACAGGACATATTGTCTATAAGGTCTAATAGGTTATTTGTGAATCAACCCATAAGAAGTAGATCCTAGTGGCAAGTGATTGGCTCCAAAGAAAGCTCCTAATGGGGTTGTCTCCTGCTGAACCTTGTTGTATTATTGTGTCGGAGCCTGGGCCCTCTGGAGGATCCTCTGGTACTCTGGTGGGTGAGTCAGACCCTGCCTCCTATTATTGAACTTGCATTTCATATTGGATATCCTATTTACATTCGTGATTTATTACATAAATACGGTCTTCTTCCCATTAGTAGCAGACATCTCAATTTTTGGACTTGGTCATCATTTGCATCTACAGGAAAGCAGTGAGAAACAAATCAAATAGCCCCTGTTTGAAACACAAAGGAAAGCATCGGCTACGTCGGGAAATTGCTGGTGGACCCTTTTTACATAATTGGGGAGATTTTAAATATATATTTAGAAATTGATTGACACTTAATTTTGGACCTCATTTTAAAAAAAATTAAGAATTTTAGTGTAAGGTAGAAATTCATTTTATGAAAATGGTAGTGTGGTTAACGCCATTTCCGGTTGCCTTCCTGTCAATCTGATTGTATAAAGATCCTTTTACACGGTCCGACTGCCGACTAGCGACCATTTTATTGGCCGCGTAAACTGGGAGATCAGCTGGTGAACAGGGCAATGATAAGGAATGAGCGTTTATATGAACGCTTGTTTGCCCGACCATTGGCAGCGTTTTAAGTCTGGTCACAGAGACCCTCCACAATCGCCCGCTGTCTGTGGGGGAAACAATACACAAGTCCTTTTTTTTTCTGCAGCGGAACAAAGCATACCAGGGTGACCATTGAACTAAATAGACATCCATTGTTTTCAACGTGATGCCTGCTGTCCTCGCAAGTGGATGCCCCCACCTGTTTGCACATTCAACCCTAGTGGGTCAATTAACAAGGGTTGTCTATAGAAACAACTAAGAATATGAGTAGATACTGTATGCGAATGTTGATCAGCAGAATAATAACTTGAAGCTCAGAGGCCCCAATGAAGACATCGGATGTCTTCTTATGTGACCCACTTATGTGCCAGGAGCCCTACTTGTGCACCCTCTATAGCTACCCTCCTGTGGATCACCCTCTTCTGTATATCCTGCTTGGGCTTTAAAAGAAAAAAAAATATCACAAAAGAAGCTGCAACTCTTGTAACAATAAATTGATTTTAATTATATTTTTGGATTACAACAATGCTTCAATTCTCAAACCAACACAACCTTCCACACCTCTCCATAACACAATGTGCGTCATCTGTGTGTGTGTGTATATATACATATAAACATACATACATATATACACACGTTACATAGGCTTTACACAGACGCCTCCTCTATGCTCTGTACAATGGGCGTGAACTGTGTGCGCATATAAATACATTGATGGGGACAGAATCAGCAGGACAAAAGCAAAACTTGTAATGCGCTGTTATTTGTTAATATCGCCATTGACTTGCATTTTCAATGTGTTTCTTTTTATTATTTTTCTACGGCAATCCAGAAATAACCGTAACAGTCACAGGCCTGCGCCTAACTATGGTTACACAACACTGGCCAAAGCAAAAACTGCCATTTCTGTGGATTGGATGCCGTATCACCGTGCAGAGTGGATCCTCTACCCACGCTATTTACAGCCAATAGACACATTTTCACATAATAGAGCAGCTCTTGGCACGATCTTTACGGATTTCTGTCTCGCTTAATAGTTCAGTCCGTCCAGGCAGCTGTGAGACGCGTTTCAGTCCCCTCTTGGAGTTGCTGCGCTTGAGGTTCTTGTGAATGCGGTTAACAGAAGCCAAGGTGGTGACGTGAAAGACGTCCCTCACACTGTTCTCCGACACCTTAGAGGAACATTCTACATAAGCCACAGCTCCAATCTGACGGGCCTGAGTGCTACCCTGGAATAAGAGAGAGACCATTATTAGTGTATAAAAACAACTATTCTGTATGCATGCATGGTTTTCCTATTGAAGAGGTTGCAACCTTAGGACAACCACTGTCCACATACCCTACTAGGACATATGGATGTTATAGTGGAGGGTCCCCCATACAGTAGAACCCTCTATGAACCATAATGGACAGCTGCTAACAAACACCAGCTCTCGCTCTGACAGACCATCAGGGCCACTGAAAGGATGGCCATGCCTTTCCTTAGATAAGGCCATCCCTTTCGGATAAAAAGTTAACAGTATGGTGAATCAACACTTTGGGGAAAAAGTTACAGGGCCTGAAGGGAAGGTGCATGACACATGAAATCTCTTTGGTGTTCTTTGAGTTCCTGGGTCATGCACCGACCCCTCAGTCTCGACACTAGGCCAAAATGGTATATTTGTTTTTCCAAGAATGTTACTTAAAATATTCAGATGAACTGGTCACATTACACTTTAAAAACAGGCTGAATCCACTTTATGCTTTTATTTTTACACATCTGAGCATGCCATTGATGATTGTTGAATCCGGTACAATCGCTTTACCTACCCACCGCATAGTTGGCAGTTGGCGATTTTGGTACAACCCCTTTGGTGAACAGGGATATTGCATCTTGTAGCCAGGTCAGCCCATATCATTGGACAGTTTAGAGCAGCAGCAGAAGAGGAGGAGTGTGTTGACCTTGCAGGAGACTGTGACCTGTTCACTCATAAATAACTTTGCCGAAGACAGGGCGAAACAGAGTCCACTTGAGTGGAAGCAGAAGTAGCAGAACACAGACCACCATAGTGTTATAAGGACTTAGCAGTAGCTAAGGAGACATTTGCATCCTATTTGGGTTCTCTCCTGTTGCATGAGATGAAATGCAATGCTATTGTCACTAAAGCCTCTTTAGCATATGACATCAAGCTGCCATCCATCACCAACGTAGCCCCAATATAGTTCAAGCATCCAATCGATGTTTTAATGTGTTCAAATAACAAAGAAGAGACTTTTTTCGATTACAAGACAATGAAAATGATTTTTAGATTTTCTAGAGGTCTATGTTAACTATCAGAGAGAGGGATAATATCATTTTACTTTATACTGTAATGAAACAACATTTATAGGCAAGAACAGTTTGATATATAATTAAGCAATTTTTCACTGAAGCTTTGATGGGGGGGGGGGGGGGGATATCCCTTTATATGTCAATACAATGAAACACATTGACTGGAGGATGTACTGTATGCCGGCATATGCAGAGGAGGAAATATCTTTAAGGCTATGTTCACATCTGCGTCAGGGCTCCGTTCCGATAGAATGGAGCAATAACTGAAAGAAGCCAAAAGGTTTCCATTTCCATCACCATGGATTTCAATGGTGATGGATCCGTTGCCAATGGTTTGTTTGTCTCCGTTGTGCAAGGGTGATGGAAACGGAAAGCTTTGCTTTAAGTTTGTCAGTCAGGGCTCCGTTCCGACGGAAAGCTACATCGGAACGGAGCCTAATTTACACACGGTTGTATATTCGAGAACTCCCCAATTATTCAAGGATGTTCTGCACCTAGATTTCTTTTGGCAAGAAATCTAATAATATATCAAGAAAGAGAGAATATAACTTGAGTACTGCTCGGTCCTCAGCTTGGTGCATTTTAAGATTTACATTTTTTTTTTTTTTTTAAACGCTGTTAAACCCCACAATCTTCTATCTGGAAACGCCCCAAACCAACCAGAAACACCTCTTTAAAAAACGAAATTAGCAAATCCCATCCTTTTGTGGTCCAATTTGCAGAACTAAGTAAAGACAGTTGGCAGCGGATTACATTATGCCATTCCCCATCACAGCCTGAAGTATCAGATTTTTCTAAAAATGAATTTAAAAAAATGAATTTATGTGAACAAACATTTTTAATTCATTCTGTAATGAACTTCAAAAATGTGCAAACTTATTCCAGTTAACGATAATCAAATAAATCACTACTGCCACATGTTATGACTACATAGAGGTCGTACACACTTAGGAAATTAGGGTAATTTAGGCTCCGTTCACACCATGTTCAGTGTGTACAGCATATGTCCTGGGAGACATTTGTGGTGTGTACACAAAACGAAACCACAAAGCCCTATAGACCCAACGGATGCCAAAGGATGTCCAGGAATGTTTCTTGTTGTTGTTTTTACTGTATAGGAAAGTGTAGTCTGCTGTGTTTTTTTTAGACAGTAAGTCACCCCAAAAAAATAATGATATTGTGTGGTATAGGTTTTTTTTTTTTTTATCATGGGGGCCCAAGTATGAAATATGCCACTGGTGTAGTATAAAGGTATACTGTATGGTATAATGCGGCATATGTTGGGGCTTAATGGTCGGCGGTGAACAAAGCCACATAAAACAAAAAATGTGTAATATCTTACTGAAACCCGCTTCAAAAATGGCCGTCGTCGACACCGCCTGTGAGACAGATTCTCTATATATTCATTTTGCCCTCTGTATACATTAATAACATTTTCTCTGTCATTTTTGTTTAGTCTGCTGTGAACTGGCTAAAGAAAACATAGTTTTAGACCCGGTTTTAACTTATGGGAATGTAAACGTCTTCTGTACAGAGGATGTGGATTAGGACATGGAAGGAATGAAGTGTGGGAACTGTGTAAACATAGGCAGAGTCATTCCATTTTAGGAACACAGGAATTTTCTCATAATATACCAGGATTCCCATCTCGAACATTACTACTTTTTTTGGCACACATACACTAAACATAGTAGTCCAGTATCATATAGCAGCATAAGTGAAATACCTAATGAGACCTAGACTACATAGAAAGGAGAACCTCTGGGTGTCATGTTTTTGTTTTTTTTTTAAGATTAGAGCAAAGTAAAAAAAAAATTGCCATTGCGGTATACATGCGGCGGTCCACGGCACTGCAGTTCCAGCCACAACCCCTTGATTCTGTTGATCGATGAGTCACGTTGGTCGGGCCCCCAATAAACATACATTAATGGCCAAAGGATAGGCCCAGATTCCCAGAAAACAAAAGTCTCATTCTTGTAAATTTAAAATGTGGAAAATCATTTTTTTGATATCTTACGTCTATGACGAAATAGGATAGCCTGAAGATACAGGCCCATAACGGGATTCTGATGACATTTCTGTTCTTATTTGACTCAAATGTAATATCATGGAGACCATGTGTGGATTTAAATTATCAAATATATGGATATCCCCACATATAAATTTTTTGCCACTATTTAAGTAGATAGTTATATTTGGTGATTTGAATCCACACAAGGTCTCCATGACTTCATTACACTGCACATGACAGAAGCCAGAACACGACATGATGTCATCAGAATCTGTACAGCATTAGGCTATGGACCTGTAACTTAGAGATCATATCCCAGTATAGGATTAGAAAATTTAAAAAAAAATTTAAAAAAATTACAAATTTTTAGCATATACTGAAGGTGCTTTTTAGATTCTCTGCTGATAAACCTACTTTAACAGTTCTGTAAATAAAGTTTCTCTTGCTACTTCTGCACACGTGAATGGCATACATCAATGTTCTCTACATAATGAGTCCTCAGAGAGTCTTACCTGTTCATGTGTAACTGGGATAAGTCTCTGTTTCGACAGTTCCCGTAAAGTATTCAGATCTGTCCTCATGTCAAGTTTACAGCCCACTAGAATGACCTTGGCACTTGGGCAGAACTCCTGAGTTTCACCTTGCCACTGTTGAGAAAAAAAGATAATTAGCTTGCAAAATATTCTGGATACTCGGTAATTCATGTTATCATAAGCTGCACTGGTGACCTTCCTACGCTAACTAAACAAGAGACTCTAATGTGCTCATGAAAAATTTAAAAAAATTGCAAGACATGATGGGTATTACCTCAACTCGTTCACAAAATCAAGCATTCTATGCATACATCCCACTTGTAGGGCCAACAGGCAGATTTTTTTTCCAACAGGCATCTTCTTCTGTAGTCAACGGGTCTATAAACAAAGAGTCCCCACCATAAGGGCTCATTCAGAGGAGCGTATATGTAGTCTGTGTGACAGCCGTGAAAACAATGGCCGTCACACGGACTCATGTACTTCAATGGGGCCCTTCACACGACTGTTTGAAAGGAGCGTGTGAAGGGTCCGTGAAAAAATAGGTCCTATTTTTTTGCACTTCACGCATCCTTCCATGGACTAAAGTCTATGGGGGATCCATCACAACGCGTCCCGCAGGGGTGCACCTCCGACGTGAAAAACTGCAGTTTTTCACGTCCGAGGTTTGCTACATTCATCTGAATGTAGCCTTCGATAGTATGTAGAGGTCAAAATCAGACAACTTTTTGGCAACTTATTGTATATATCTAACTTTGATCATTTTTATCTAGTCAACATTGAAAGGTTTTGTAATTTGCAATATTCTTATCATCAGGACCTCAATTCGCCCTATGCAGAATTATATTGCGTATAGTACATAATTGATAAGCAGCAAAATGACAAGTGTTGCAGACTACTCCCCAGCAAGGTGACAGAGGGGTGACATCGAGCCTCACATTTCTCCGTCTCTACCTCTAGAATCACTGTAGGTCTGTGTTGTGTTCTCTGTACAGCAGATTAATAAATGATAAACTCCGCTCTTGAGCCCCTCGAGTTCATTTTCTTGTTTAATGGAACACATTCATTCCCCATGCTGAATGCTAAGTAGCCAAATTTTTCTTATTTGTCGAGATCAGTTGGCTGCAAACAGACCTCAGTTTCACATAACAAACGAGGCAGCGGATTCAGCAGAAACCTCCCAGCGAGGGCAGGAAGAAGTGCTACGTGCGGACAGCAGGAAGACTGCCATCGTCTGCCTTGTAGAGACTGCTGGGAAAAAGTTTGTGCAGCATTAAAAAAAAAAAAAAAAAAATAGACTAACTACTCGCTAAATCACGAAAAAACAAAAGCTGCCATTAAAAGGAATCCACTACTTTTGTGTTCATTCACCCATCATATGTAAACCTAATTAAACATAACCGGGTATCTTACCGCTACTTACGAGACAATGGTTAGCGGCCGGTCACTTTCATATCTATATATGCGAATAATAGTAATGAGATCGTTCATAATTATATACGTAGTCCATTCTGATATAATAGATGAGGCTCCTTACGCCTTCCTTTTAGCCAGAGCTGCTACAAAGTGTGTCTCACTCTAGAGGAACTGGCACATCCCTGCATTATTTGATATCTAATTGATTTTAGTGGGAGATGTGTAATACTTAATTTCCCCTGTGATGGCACTGCAGAGTAACTGAACACTTGCTCCCGGGATCCTTCACATTTTGCAAATGATTGCTGGGGTGATGTAATCAGTTTATTGTTAGGGGGGCCCAATAACAAAAAGGTATTTGTCCGAAGTGGACGACCAGTTTAAGGCTGCCGTAGAAACACGGAAAAATTACAAATCATCTTCTTTTAATATATCTATTAGTAGTAAATATTTTGCATCAATCCCACAGAATTGGAGAATTTAACCCCTTTAAACTTGAAAGAATTGTTCCCTTAATTTGATGTTGTGATACAATTATTAGTGAATGATCAGATTATATAGGATTTTACTTAATAAACAAAACTCTAGGCACTTGTTACTGTGTACAGAGATGTTCCAAATTGTTGGATTATCTCTTTTGTATTGGTAAAATTGATAAAAGGACGATATTAAAAGTCTATAGACCACTACATAGTGTCAGCCGAAGACTTCAGTGAGTTTTTGCTCCATCATGTTCCCAATGAGACATTCATCTATATATTGCTGCCCTAACGCTAGCCCAAGACATTATAAGAAAGTCTGCGTGTTTCTGAAAGAGGAGTTGTTCAGCCAAATGTGACATGACCTGATTCGCAAACCTTTGATGTCACCCTAGGGGTCCCATCCTCCTTTTTCTCTTAAGGCCCTTTTACACGGGCCAATGATTGTTCACAAGACGCTCTTTCCAGATCATTGCCCTGTGTAACAGGGCAGCGATCAGCTGATCAACAAGCAAACGCTCGTTCGTCGGCTGATCGTATCGTTTCTGCAGCCTAAAATATTAGCGTGATCGGCAACACACCTCCCTGTGTAAACAGACGTGCTGGCGACATGATAGAAATGTATGGAGATGAGCGATCGTATTAACGAGCGCTCATCCCCATACTAGCTCCTTGTAAAAGGAGCACACGAGCGCCGATCAATGAGCTGTCTCGTTGATCGGTGGTCATTTACACGGCCAACATCGGCCCATGTAATAGGACCTTTACAGTATTGATAAGGAGATTTAAGTGTTTCTGATTGACAGTACTCAATAGATCCCCATGCATAATGTAATTATCCACCTAGTTGTCATATTGGGCTGAATTATCGAACAGCACATGTCCACCTTAAAGAGGCTCTGTCACCAAATTATAAATGCTCTATCTCCTACATAATCTGATCAGCGCTGTAATGTAGATAACAGCAGCAGTTTTTATTTTGAAAAACGATTTTTGAGCAAGTTATGAGCTAGTTTAGATTTATGCTAATGAGATTCTCAATGGACAACTGGGCGTGTTTTTACTTTTTACCAACTTGGCGTTGTACAGAGGAGTGTATGAGGCCGACCAATCGGTGACTAATCAGTGTCATACACTTCTCATTGTTCCAGCCCAGCTTCTTTCACTGCACAATCACACGGTCCTGTGGATCATGCTGGGCTGGAACAATGAGAAGTGTAGGACACTGATTAGTCACTGATTGGTCACTGATTGGTCAGCCTCATACACTCCTCTGTACAACAGCCAGTTGGTAAAAAGTAAAAACACGCCCAGTTGTCCATTGAGAAACTCATTAGCATAAATCTAAACTGCTCATAACTTGCTCAAAAATGATCGTTTTTCAAAATAAAAACCACTGCTGTTATCTACATTACAGCGCCGATCAGATTATGTAGGAGATGGAGCACTTATCTGGTGACAGAGCCCCTTTAAATCCTTGTTCACACAGCGCAGATTTCATGCAGATTTTGCATGAATTTTTTAAGCCAGAATTTAATTTAGGAGACAATACACTTCATGGCCTTCCAAAATCCATTTTAATTCTAAGTTGTAATGCAACAAAACAGGAAAAATAAAAAATCAGGAGGGGAGGGGCAGGGGAATACTTTCGCAAGGCACTGTA
This sequence comes from Rhinoderma darwinii, assembly GCF_050947455.1. NCBI lineage: Eukaryota > Metazoa > Chordata > Amphibia > Anura > Rhinodermatidae > Rhinoderma > Rhinoderma darwinii. The sequence goes on from NC_134699.1 coordinate 29,238,798, forward strand.
TATTTCTTCTGTTTAGGTGCCGTTCCTGGTTTTGTCTTAAAAAAAAAAAATACATGCAAAAAATGCATCAAATCTGCACTGTGTGAATAAGGCCTAAAGCTTTGATGAAAAAAAAACAACAAAAAACGACTATTGCATCCCATACAATTAACCCTTCAAATGCTAAACACCACATGAAGTGATGACTCTCTTATAGCTGATCAATCAGCGGGACATCGGTGTCTGCGGCTCCACATTCCCGTTCACTTTCCCTCGGCTACCACAGATTACATTAGCATCAGATAGTGTTTTCTTATCTCGACCAGAGTGATATTGGAGAACAAAAGAACAACAACAACGTGCATCTATTCATCTTGATTCCCCGCAGAGAACATCGCCTCCTCTATTTGATGAAACATGTCTTGTTTAGATTATAAGTACAAGTTGCAGCAGCGATGAGAGGAATCTGCTATCTGCAATAGGCCTTCCTTCCATCCTCATCCACACTGCATAATGATGTTTAGGGCAGAATCTCATTGCCAGCCCCTCACTGCTCGATTTAATGAAACACACAAGTGTTGATTGCTCAGCATCATTACTGCAATGTTCTCATGTAAATGCCTCCTTCTCGTAAGCTGACATACTGTTACAAGCAAGGAAAAAACGTGCGCCTTATGTTAATGCACTAACGCACTATTCTGCAGTACAAAAGTCAGAGCTAAACCAATATACAAAAGAATGCAATGCAGCGGTCTAGCAATAGTGGGTGAAGGGGTTGTAGTTGCACCTAGGCCCCCTGCTACATGGTAGAACAGCAGTACTATATGGAAATTCTGAATGGGCAGGGATAAAACCTCTGACAGACATCTGGCGGCGGCTTATCTCCCCTGAGAACCAAAGGATTGGGCATGTTGAAATCCAGCTTCCCAATCCTGCTCTCCTGACATTTGCAGTCGGAAGGTCCCCATACACATTAGATGCTCAGGGATCCTGACAAAATAAACATTAATCTAATGTGTATGGCCACCTTAAAGAGGACCTGTCACTAGGTCATATAAGTTGAACTGGTAAGCTGACCTGAATAGCGAGCAGTCTCCCTGATTTCAGGTTTTTTTGGGGGGGAGGGGGGTGTCCAGAGTTATGGCCCACTGTTGTGTTGGTTCCCTACAAGCCAACTGGGTGGAGCTAGCTTCCCTGCCTCTGATGCAGACCTTTCAGTGCGAAGCGGCTTGGGGCTAGTTCACGACCGGTTAGCCAACTACAGCAAATTAGCATATAGGGAGCCAACACAACAGTAAGCCTGAAACGGGAGGATCCAGGAAAAAAAAAATATATATATATATAGGGCCGAATCAGGGAAACTATTCGGGTCAGTGAACTTGCTCAACTTATATGACCTAATGACAGGTCCTCTTTAATTGACAATTTGGGGTCTCTGGTGCGGACTTTATAATTGGGACCAGGAGAGCCAAGCTGTAAAGGATCTGCCAGGCACTACGTCTGTGGTTACTCCCAGGATTAATCAATCGACACCTGAGGCCGGACCTTAGACTGACTCCGGCTCCCACCAATCAGGGTGGCAGGCTCAGGAGTGGGAGAGCCTATCGCGGCCTGGTCAGTCGGAGTTAGCTCCGCCCCCTGTCCATTTATACCTGCCGTTTTCTCTTCCTCATTGCTTGTGATTCTTCCTGGTTTCCTGGCCTTACTACAGCCTTGCTCCAGCCTGCTTCTGCCTTGCTTCAGCCTTGCTACAGCTTCCGCTTATCCTGCTTCGCTCTGCCCCCGGCTTGCTTCCTGCTCCTTGCTCTGCGTTCGTATACTTCGTGACATCCTGATCCTGACTGGCTCGTTCACCACTCTGGTTTCCTCACGGTGTTCCGTGGGCTACTGCCCCTTCCCTTGCTTGTTCCCTGTTTGTATTCCCTTGCACTTAGTCAGCGTAGGGACCGCCGCCCAGTTGTACCCCGTCACCTAGGGCGGGTCGTTGCAAGTAGGCAGGGACAGGGCGGTGGGTAGATTAGGGCTCACTTGTCCCCTTCCCCTCCTTCCTGCCATAACACAAGCTATAAAGGATGCAATGTATTATCATGGTGGTATTAATGTATCACTAGTGTATTTGTTTAAAACATTTGCATTGCAGTACCACGTAAAAACACCAATTTGCCACAGACGTCAATACGGTTTCTTGGTATTATGACAGGATAGCCGTCATACATGAACAATAGGGGAGATTTATTAATACTGGCACACAGTGGCGCTCTCTCCCTCAGATCAAGATATACATTCCATGCTCTGAATGGGAAAAAATGTAGCGGTTATTGAAAAATTAGGAAATTGTTTAGGTATCAAAATGGCATTTTTGATTCACTGGAGTCATGACTTTAATTGCAACCAGTCATCCTCACGCTCTTGAGGCGTTTCCTAGAGATTATTTCATTTTTACCGATAATTAGCAAAACGGTCAGAGATGTGAATTTCTACATAAGCCCTGCAGGGAATCTCAAGAATAGGAAAGTCACAAGTACGAAAGACGAGCCCCTTCTTTTATTAAGTTTGTGACCCCCTGCTCTTTGTATGCCCATGCTGGTAGGCTAATATTATTTCACATCAGCCATTGTATGTGTGTCACTGTGATAGGGAAATGCCCAATCCGTACGGTCTGCCAAACCTGTTAACACAATATCAATCTGATATATATATATATATAAAAAAAAGAGTGAAAATATTTATTTATAGGGTTTGGTTACCTCATGTAGATCAACAAAACGACAAAAACCAATGATATGAACTAAGCGGTGAGCTGTAGTTTAGACACGGATGCCCAAATTTCAATTTAGGCAATTATTGCGCCGTTCTTCAGGTATGGTAATAGCTGCAACAGTTATGACTCATTCCTATGGCGATGACTTGGCACACTTAAAAGCACGCTTGTTCCTAATATTTTCTGTTGTATGTTAGAGATGTCTGTTGCTGCATGACTTGCCATCTTGCACCCTTTGTTTGTTTGTTGTAATCTTCTAAAGCTCCGCATCCACAGTTGGCTGTATATATAAATAAATGACACAAACATACAAACGCCCACGCAAGCAAACTGCCATACTGTCTTCACGCTCGTAATCGGGCCAGTTAGTCTATCGACCACACACTGACAGCAGAGACTCGTGGCTCGAATGGTTTTCCCCCGAACGGAGGCGATGTACGAATCTGCACCTGTGAAATAATTTCCAGTATGTGTTGTGCCGCTCGCTTTGTTGTGAACAATGTCCATTCACGCAGCAAGCCTGTTATTAGAGCTACTGTGGAATTACAACAGGGGCTGAAATCAGGTGGTTGAAACCGGCTGCTGCTTCCACGTCTCCCAGCAATGTCGCTGGCTGCCACTTATTTCAATGCTGGAGAGCAAAAGGCTCAAGAAATCACAGCCTGCTGCTTGTTTAATGACTACCTGTGTGCGGGGATAGGCGATCCATCACCCAACAGTGGTCATTGCCACGCTTTCATAGTTAACACAACCTAGCAACCCTAAAGAGACACGATGATCAGTAAATATTGGTATCGGCCTTCTGCAATATAAAGTTTGTCTGTCGCCTCAGACTAGAAGATATTTGAGGAGTTAATAAAGGCTTATGCACACGGCCATTGTGTTTTTCAGTGTCCTATCCGTTTTTGTTTTTTTGAGGATAGCATGCTGAACCAATACCATGAACACATCCTTTTTTTGCGGATCCGTGTCTCCATTCCGCAACATGTCCTATTTTTGTCTGTTTGCGATCGGTCTTACCCAATCTAGCGTATGGGTCCACGAAAAAAAAACAAACACAAAAGGACAGCCACTAGAAAAACAGAAACGCTTGTGTCATGATGCATTAGTAGAATGACTTGTTATTCAGACACCTTATTTCATGGGATGTTTACCCAAGGCCCTGTTCATATCTTTTTTGTGATGTACGTTTAGCGTGTACGCCAGGAAAGCTCCCAGCGTTCACGCTAAGCGTGTCCATAGTGCTCCATTAGCCCAATAGAGGACCAGAGAATGTCTTTTTGGCCTCTGTAGGACTGGTATACTAGTTAATTTTTAGGTATAGAATAGCGCAGTAGACTACGCTATTCCATTCAACCGGATGCTGCAAAAACATATGCCGCACAATATACTTTTTTAACATGAGAGCCTATGGGTGACGTATGCCACTATAGGACATACATCACAGGCATCCGTTAAACATATAGATCATGAGTTTTTAAAAATGTATACGTTAAACGGATACCATAATAGTCTATGGGTCAAGGATGTCTAACAGTGGTATACGTTTAAAGTATACGGCATTAAAAGGTCATGAGAGTTCATGACGTGTAAGTCACGGATGGCCTCTAGCATCCATCATAGTCCAATAATTGGGGTTCAATAACAGATATTGGTTCTATTGTTTTTAGTATATCGAAGGGAACAAATCTGAAAATTATTCCTGTAAAAGTAGAGGAAGTATAGAATGGAAAAAGATGTGTACTAGTAATAATACTGTGCTAATAACATAATATACCTATTGAAGTTGAAGCAGTCCGGCCGAAAAATGGAATCCTTCAAATGTGCAGAACACTAAATAGTCCTATTAAATCTCAGTAACAATCCACTCTGAGCCGCTTAGTTTATAGCTGGACACGTAACGCGTGCAGCGGCTGAGCTGTATACACAGCATGACAAGTAAGATTATACTGTGGCTGCAGCACAACTAGAAACTGCCTGCAAAGGGATCTGTTCTCCTACACTTGTCATATGATTTTTTTTGTTGAAATCATTCTAGGAAAAGGGAGCGTCACAAAAAACTGATCTCTGTTCTTACATGCAGTTTTCTGTCCCACATTTGTGTCCCCTAAGTGAATGAGATGAAAAGACTGCATAAGATAGGGCACGCTGGAAAAAAACAAACAAAGCAAGACACAAAAACGTAACATTAAGCGCTATGCGTCATTCCAATTTTATAAATCCCATTTTGTAAAATTTCAAAAACAAAAAAGCAAACAAAATACCAACAACCTGCAGAGCCAAAAGGTGAATAGAAAATTCAAACGTGTGGTTCATGCCTTAGGCTTCATGCACATGGCAGTCACAGCTCCGTGTTGTACTGCGACGTAATAGGATTTCTTATGTTGGCACAATTCTGATTATTTCTGTTGGAATCCGTCAGAAAATAAATGGCAGACTGCTCTATTGTCTGCCATATTACAGAGCTATTCTCCCCTGGAGGAATTACACCCGGCGGAGCACACATGTGGCAGAGTTGTAGCGGATTTTAAAAACCCCATTTACCTGCAGCACATCTGCATGGATTTCTACGGCATGCTGCAGCTTTTCAAATCTTTGCATTGACATACACTATTTGGACAAAAGTATTGGGCACCGCCCGTAATCATTGAATTCAGGTGTTTTATGCAGTCCCATTGCCACAGGTGTATAAAATGCAGCATCCCGCCATGCAGTCGCCTTTACAAACATTTGTGAATGAATGGGTTGTTCTATAGAGCTCACTTAATTCCAGCGTGGTCCTGTAATAGGACGCCACCATTACAAGTCAGTTCAGGAAATTTTTTCCCTCCTTGATATTCTACAAATCAACTGTGAGTGGTATTATTGCAGTGAAAGCGTCTAGGTACCACAGCAACTCAGCCACGAAGTGGCAAGCCACCTAAAGTTAAAGAGGGGGCTTCACGAATGCTGGAGGCGCATAGTTCATAAAAAAAATAATAATAATTAACGGCGGAGTTCTAAACCTCCTCTGGCATTAAAATCCTCACAAAACTGTGTGCCGGGAACTTTATGGTATGGGTTTCCATGGCTGAGAAGCTGCATGCCAGCCTTACATCCCAAGCATCGGATGGGGATCACCCTCCTCTATCTGGCAGCCTGATGGTGGAACCTGGGTTTGGTGAGTGCCAGCAGAACGTTACCTTACCTGTCTCACTGCATTGTGCCAGTTGTAAATACTATGGGGTGGTTTTTCAGGGTTTGGTCTAGACCCCTTAGTTCCAGTGAAGGGAAATCTGAATGCTTCAACATACCAAGACATTTTGGACAATTGTATGCTTCCAACTTTGTGGGACCAGTTTGGGGCTCAGAACTTTTCTTTTCCAGCATGACTGTGCCCCAGTGCATAGAGTAAGGTCCCTAAAGACATGGTTGGGTGAGTTTGATGTGGAAGAACTTGACTAGCCCGCACAGAGCTCTGATCTCAATCCCATCAAATACCTTTGGGATGAACTATAACCGAGATCGGGAGCCAGGTATCTTCTCCAACATCAGTCTGATATCAAAAATGGAACGACGGACAAAATTTCCCACAGACACTCCAAATGCTTTTAAAAAGCCTTCCAGAAGAGTGGAAGCGGTTTTAAAACCGGCAAAGTGGAGATCGACCCCATGTTAATGTCTATGGATTTAGAAAGGGATGTCAAAAAAGCTCCTGCAGGTGTAATGCGTAGGTGTCCCAATGCTTTTGTCCATATAGTGTATTTTCCTGGATTGTCAGTGGATTGTCAGTGGATTTCACCAAGTGCTACGCTATAGAACAAACGTGCATGGAATCCACATCCAATACTTGTGGATATTGCAGAAGATTTCAATCAGCGGAGAAGACTTTGCTGATGTTCTACAGAATAGCTCGACGGCCCCACCAACAGTTATGCACCATTTATACAGTAATACTGCTGTCCGGTTATGTGGTACATTGGGACTTTGTAAATGCTATGGGGTGGTTTTTTAGGGGTTGGTCTAGGCCCCTTAGTTCCACAATAGTTATGTCATTATTGGTCATATCAAACAATACTGGCCATGAGGGTATAATGTGCAGTATTTGCTGTGATATACACTGGGTTGTAGAGACCCCTATACATTATAAAGGAACCATTAATCTGTATAATACATTGGACCCACCCAGCACCTCGGTCTAACACATGAAACAACTTTATTTGCTTTATTGTAGATCCATAAATATGCTAATTTAATTTGTATAATTAAGGTTTTGGGTCTATTAAACCTAATGGAGATCAAACAACAAGTGTGGACTTATACTTTATAGCAACGTTTACATTTCCCAATGATTGCTTTTTATTCTCCATTACGGTTTTACCGCCGTCTTTTACTGCTTGTCACATCCATTCTACTTTTATGAAGTTATTTTGAGGGAAATATTTTTTAAGGGGTGACAGCAGGATATCAGGTTGTTTAATCTTCCTTCAAATTAAATTCTCTCAAAACTTGTTTCAAGCTCTACAAACTCTACAATAAACGCAAGGTGTTGGTGGAGTTGATAGGAATGTGTTAAAATGGAACAGGACTAGGAAAAGAGATTTAGAAAAACGGAAGCAATTGAACCCCCCGCGTAAAACTAATGAGCCTTTAGTAGATCCGCTAATACATCTAACAAGGCTCATGTGGCCAGCTATTAGGAAGGATATTAAGCCTGTACATACTGCTCTCCACTGTCCCCCCTGCACCCTGCAGTGCCCGCTCTTTAAGTACAGACATCTGTCCGGAACACAGGGGCATTGTGGGAGCTGTGTATGGCTCCATTGTGTGAAATGCCCAGGACATTCTGGTTCTTTGGATAAATTCCAGGAACTTCCTATCAGCTGCAGAGGATAAACATGGAGTTATGTGAGTCAGCAATGGCCACAAACTAGTCGTAGGATGCTGTCCAGTCTAGAGAGTGCACCAAGGTCATTCAACCCTGCGGCTGGCACGGTGGATGTGTCATTTGCAATTTAATTTGGAAAGCTTTCTGCTCGTTCTCAGAATTCATGGATGGCAGCATAGCAACAAGTGATCCATTTGAATGACAACCTGTTGATGAGCAGAGAATGAAAATGCTCGGAAGATCCTTGTATATTGATTCTGTACATTGAAATGGCAGCACTCTCGAAAGCACCATAATCTGCGAGAGTCCTTATAGTGACATGTAATATGTGAAGTGACAGGCATACAAACAGGATTCAGCTCTACATGAGAACATCAAGGCTGCTAAGGTTTTACCTACCTTAGCTTTACAAATAATATACCTCAACAAATATTAGAAAGAATATAACTTGGGACATCTCTACAACATACAAAAAAAATAATAAAAAAAAAGGTATTAATTCTGGTTTCCTACATGGGCATCACGAACATATTATGTGGTGTCTGTAGTTTTGCTTTACGTCTCCCCTTACCTCCCATCATGCCTTGCAATAAAGCAGATTTCATATACTTTGCATCCTGGAAGCATCATTCTTCTGTGATGGTTATCCTCACGTACTTCATGTTCATTTTTTTATACATGTATTCCTAAACCGCAATAGTTTTCTTTAAATAATGGATATGTCGACCATATACTAAAATAGCGTACTATGATAATGTCCTCTGAGGACTAGAATAAGGGCCTGAACAGGTAAGAAAGGTCCGCTTTGGATAATGCCTTTTTGTTAGGAGTTCCCTGAAAATAAGCGGATTACAGGGTGATCTCAGTGATCAGCTGTAATCTATGGGTGTGCCTAGCAGCAAATGTTCAAATCTGTTACAGCGCCACCACAGGGGATATAAAGAATTACATTGTGCCCATTGAAACCAGTCAGCTGTCCTTGTAGTGCACGGACATGCTGGGTCTTTTCAGAGACACTCTTTGTAGCTGAAATCTGCTCCCGAATGAAAGACCCTAGTATAATATTTGCAAAACCCTTTTTGAACCAAATGGCCATCTTTTCAAATTAGACACTCACCAGCCATAACCCCAAATCCATAATAGATGGCCTGTAAATACTTCTAAAACATGCAAATGATCTATCAGAAGACAAATAGAAATGGACTGGCGATACTTTCCTAATGGTTATATTATTAGTAAAAAATACAAATTAATTTTGGAGTATCTGAAGCTACTTGACACGTTTTATTGAGCCGATAGTACTGCTGTATGTCATCTGTCTATGAAAAGAGTGTACCCTGCAGCACACGATAGATCTGTCACCCTCGCTTACAGGTCCCTGCTAACAAGCTTCAGCGGCAGCTTTCTCTCAGACGCTATTGAGGCCCAGGAGGTGTGTGGTAAATAAGGGAGGAGGAAGCAGCATTCATTTACACCTCTCCAGACAGAAGCCGCGTGCGCATCCTCACACCTCAGACACAATGTTACTAGAAAAGACGCCTTCTCCCACCAGAACAGCATGAGCTGCACCGGCTGACAGTGGAGAACCATTGCTCATGCAGCTCCTTCTCACACCTTGTAAAACCTTACAAAGAATAAACCTGAGGTGGAGGAAGCACATGCCATCTATGCCCAGTCTGAAAACAAGAGGCAAAGCTGCCACGTTGCTCAAAAGGTATAAATGCCAGTCTTCATTACAAAGCACTGCGTTTTTTTAACAATAAAAGCCGAAGCCATCTTGGCGTGAGCGTGCATTAAAAAGTAAAATATAATTGCACAGGGCAACACAGATTAATATATGGCATTCAATGTGAAATAGAAAAATAGCAAGGGCAAACACTATAATGGCAGCCCAAGTAAAGTCTATGGGGCTTATAAGAGGGCCCCCAGCTCAGGTTGGACCCATCTCTCTTCTGTATGGGCGGTTTCAACCTATGAAGGGCTCCAAAGAAACAGAACATTACCATACATGGGACGAGGAGCCATGGGGTAACCTCCTTATTCTCCCAGAAGGAATGGGAAGGATGTGGGGAAAACAGGTGTCATGCCCTTCTGCCCCACCAGCGCTGGAAGAGAGAGACTATTGGAAAAGATAACGTGAAAGGGTTTTCTATATACTCCAATAAAGGTGGTTGGAGCAATAACATCTTATTTTAATGGTGATTATATAGTAACAAAAAGTAGAGGGTGGAAATGACAGAATACTGTCGCAAGGGGTGATCAGGCATAACGTACTAGGTGAAGTGAGGCGCACTGCTGGAGCAGCCCCATCGAGACAATAATCCTGAGACACAGTAATTATTTACAGCAATGCAGGAAAAGCTGGCAAACCTCCAACAATTGTATGATGTTACCGTGCTCCTGCCCAAGACTTAAGGCATTCACACTCATTAATATTCATGAATATCTTTTTCAGTAAAGACGCATTTTTCTTGAGGAAATGTAGAAACAAATTTTTTAAGCATGTACACAACTGTCCACGTATTTGTTTCATGTATAGGTTTACTTTTGTGAAATGTGTATGAAGGATGGATGGGTAGGTAGATGGAAAGTTAGTCTGCTTTAGATACATGTTGGGGGGGGTTCCCAAACAAGAAAGAATTGGCCCCATTTTCTATGGGGTCCTCCCACTACAATACAAGGACTCATATTGCGAAGTGTAAATTATAAAGTTTGTAGCTACAAACCAAGAACTAATTTTCACTGTAGGGCGATGTCAAGTTGACTCACTTTATGCAAGATGAATCTGACTGTCCCAGAGACTAGCCGTCAATTACTAAAGAAAAGCCTGAGCTCAATAAATTGTCAGAAAAAAAAAAAGGATTGTGATATATATATATATATATATATATAATCTATAATATGTGTCTCTATCACCAATGGCCAAATTAGTGATAATTATGATAGCAGCTATTGGTGTAATTACTGATCGTTCTTTAGACTTCATGGGCAATCTAGGGCAATTTAGGTGGTATAGCAGGAAAGGTGGGGGTGTCAGGAAGCCATGATCAAGTAGACAGAACACATCCTAAATAGATGGCCGTATATACCCTAAACCCAATAGATCCAGAATATACTTTAATTTGCATCAGTTTTCATAAATCACAAATCAATCATTAGGTGTTGATATCTTATTGATGCCAAGGAGATCTAGGGTAGTTGCTCAATCAGGTTGCGGTTTCATTTTATCAAAAAGTCTCTGAAAAATAAACGTGGTCATCTGATTGGTTACTTAAAGCAACACATCCCCTTTTCTTTGCACCTATTTTTATAAATCTCCCCCAATTTTCGGAGGTTAGTAATTAGTGTTCCCCTTGTAGAACTCTGTAATAATTTCTGCATCACTGTAAGGAACACCCTCATAAATGAACCTACCCAAGGGACTCTGTGCCCCCTGATCTATGCCCAGCACAGAACATCCTGTAGCGCTGTACACAAAAGCCAGTCTAGACTACGAACCGCCTATTCTGGGACAGCTGCCCATGTATGTGCCTGAGCAAACTGCCCAACTGCATGTATTCCCTTCTCACATTCCCTGCAGATGGGCAGGTGGACCTAGCAACTTCAAGAAAGCTCAAGCTTTGCTTGGGAAATGTGTGAAATTGTGTATTATGAGAACATTGAAAGGGGATTGTGTTTAAGTGTTCACATAATCCTGGATACCTTACAGCATTCTGCAAAAACTTAAAGCGGGAAAGCTCCGTTTGTGATTAAAAAAAAACAAAAAACGGCAATACTTATTTTTAGTACATTTCTCTGTCAATTTTCTATCATGGTTGACTTAAGGGATTGTCTGAATGAGACAACCAGTTTATGTAAAGCATATGATCTATAAGAAGAGACTAGAAAGTCCTGTCAAGCGCCACTCTCTGCTCTGAAGCACAACTGGTGCCAAACGAAATCCATAAACTCCACCGATACTATATAATTTTTCATGTAATTTTAAACAGTGAAGGTTCATGTTAATATGGCTTTATACAGCAAGTGAGCAAAACGAATGACTTCTAGCATGACTGGTGAAGTGGTAGTTTGCTCAGATCAGGATTGTGCATTTATAATGATATATCTGCGCACTACATTATCCAACATGAATGATGATAATCCAATCAATTGTGAGATCTCTGAAAGGGTAGACATCTACATTAGAAGGAAATGACATAAAAAATTCTCTATCAAGAAAAGTGGTCATTTGTTTTCCATGGCAACTGGATTTTAAAGTACTACAAACGAGCCATAATAACGATAAACTGCCATCCAATTCCAATAGACATTATATTATCACGTTGCCCTTCTTCACACTCATATGTTGTCGAATCACACCCACCACTTATATGTGTTTATGTGCAGTTTATTTTTTTATTTTTTTTTTTATTTTTTTAGACACGTTCTCTATTCTTTTTATGAAAGTACTAAAAGCACATTTGTGAAGAATATTCCAAATCATCAAACATAGAGGAGATACATGTCCTTAAATGTAACATCAGGTAAGAGAGAATAGGACAAATGTACATACACATCTCTATATACAAAGATTAGTCTAATCTTAGGTCTGTTCTAGTCTTAGGTCTACAGTTTTCTTCTGGCTAAATCGTAATGACTTACCACCTCCATTGCTCAGTTAAAAAAAGTATCTAGTGGTCTCCACTGAATCTATGTATTGATTGCTTGAAAAAAAAAATCCAGCACCAAGCCTCCTGCCCCTGTAATCTATATAAGCCGCTAGCAGAATTGCAAATGGGTGACTACTCTGGTCTCCGGCAGAGTTAGGAAGACCGGTGTAGTCACCCATATTCTGCTTGTAACAAGGTATGGATATTCCATATAGAAGAGTATGCAGTGAGGCCACTATGAATAGATATGTAGAAAGATCACTCTGAACCATCTTTTAATTTCCATTGTCTGCAGCTTTGGATATAGACTTCAAAATACACTATCAGGAAAACATGGCCATGGACAGTAGGGACATCAGCTCTGTTTGGTAATATCCACATGGGTGGTAAAAAAATAAATGAGCAGGACCAACTCCTTTCCACAGCAACATTATGAAACAAATAGGAGAGAATTTATTTGAGGATAGCGCTACCCATCTCAAGGGATGGAGGGGTGGGGTTGTCGATCCTCAGGTTTTTGGAAAATGGGGTGTGAACCAACACCCATTTAGATTAGAACTATGGCTCCCTCTCCTCTATACACGCACACCACCTACATTACATTTGAAGAGGATCTGTCTCTAGTTTAGGAATGCCCAATCTTCTAGCTAATCTGATAGGCGCTGTCAAACTGATAATGCTAGTGAAAATTGTGTCCCAAAAAGAGCATTTTAAAAGTTATGAGCTTTTTTTTTTTTCTAAATATGCAAATGAGGCTATACTTGACAAGTGGGTGTCAACCCCAGCGATTCTCGTGAGTTGGAGCCTCCTCACAGTTACTGACGCGGTCCTATCAGCATGAAGCTGCTTCACACAGTGTGAGAGACTGAGGCTGGATCAATTCAAATAGCCATATCTCCAGCTGTGGACCACCTAGAACAGTGGCATATGAAAGAGGAGATTCTAATCTTTCATATGGCACCAGGATCGCAGTCCTAGCTATGAAAACCACCAGACGTACAACCAGTGGAAAACAGTCGGGAAAAGAAGCTGTATACTATATGATCACCACCCTATGGGCTGGGAAGAGGGGAACTCTATGAAGCAGATTGGACAGAGTCATACAAAAACATTACACCGCCCAGAGTGAAAAGAAAGGGTAACCTCCCATTGGGCAAATATGAGCATTTTTCTAAATATTCTAATTTGACTATAACATAGCGCCTATTAGATTAGTTAGGACATTAATAAACTAGAGACAGATCCTCTTTAAAGTCTATAATTTATCTTCAGGATCAGCAAAGGACAATGCCCCAGTACGTAGCACAATCACTGATATCAATTTAAGTTGACAATTTCACATTAGGGTAGATCTTCGTTATAACATAATCCTACTTACCTTTTTTAATACACTGTCTAACGTTTCTGGTCGGCTGATATCAAAACAGATGAGTACGGCATCAGATTCTGGGTATGCCAGAGGACGGACATTGTCATAATATGCTGAGCCTGCAAATGGAGAAACACATTAGCCAATTCCATTCAATGTCTCTATATCTTATCCCAGAGCTAAGAGATTAGTAAATGTCTTCCTAATACTTACACGTTATAATACAGCAATAAAACTTTCAGGAGAAAATACATTAAGGTCTTGTACTCATGGGTAGAAATAAAAGCATTATTATAAGCTGTCCAGCACATCATGCCCACGGTCCTTTTTGGTGTACTACAGATAATTGGGTTTTTACAGGACCCTTTGGCCTTTGGGAGTCAACCATCCTTCAAAGGCAGCGCTATGTTCACAGCACCTTCCTGCCGCTCAGCGAGCATGCGTCTTCAATAGGGAGCGGGAAATAAGCCGCTGCCAGACACCTCTGGTGATGGTTTATGTCCCGTGAGAATAAAGGAATATGGCATGTCGAAATTCAACATGCCCGATCCGTCTTTCCTCGCCGACATCTGCAGTCGGGGAAAGGTTAGGCTACCCCCATACACATTAGATGGTTATACAGTTAACTTTTTATCAATTACTAGTGCAGGTAAATATAAGAAGCTTTGTAATATAGGTCACAAAATAAATATGCTTCTTGCTCATCAGACTGCTTTGCTTTTTTCTGTTTTTAACATAGAAGTCTATGGAGATTGAAGGGGGAAGAAGTAAGACAAAAATTGTAGCTTCTTAGCTCTGCCACACCCAGCACTTTTAATACTGCTATATCTACTAAGATAGTGCTCTACCACTGTTCAGAGTAAGTTAAAGAGGCTCTGTCACCAGATTTTGCAACCCCTATCTGCTATTGCAGCAGATCGGCGCTGCAATGTAGATTACAGTAACGTTTTTCTTTTTAAAAAACGAGCATTTTTGGCCAAGTTATGGCCATTTTTGTATTTATGCAAATGAGGCTTGCAAAAGTACAACTGGGCGTGTTGAAAAGTAAAAGTACAACTGGGCGTGTATTATGTGCGTACATCGGGGCGTGTTTACTACTTTTACTAGCTGGGCGTTCTGAAGTATCATCCACTTCTCTTCAGAACGCCCAGCTTCTGACAGTGCAGATCTGTGACGTCACTCACAGGTCCTGCATCGTGTCGGCACCAGAGGCTACAGTTGATTCTGCAGCAGCATCAGCGTTTGCAGGTAAGTAGCTACATCGATTTACCTGCAAACGCCGATGCTGCTGCAGAATCATCTGTAGCCTCTGGTGCCGATGTGGCCGACACGATGCAGGACCTGGGGCAGGAAGTGAGTGACGTCACAGCGTGATCTCTGGAGAACACGGCTGTGTCTGCACTGCCAGAAGCTGGGCGTTGTGAAGAGAAGTGGATGATACTTCTAGTCAGAGCGCCCAGCTAGTAAAAGTAGTAAACACGCCCCGATGTACGCACATAATACACGCCCAGTTGTACTTTTACTTTTCAACACGCCCAGTTGTACTTTTGCAAGCCTCATTTGCATAAATACAAAAATGGTCATAACTTGGCCAAAAATGCTCGTTTTTTAAAAATAAAAACGTTCCTGTAATCTACATTGCAGCGCCGATCTGCTGCCATAGCAGATAGGGATTGCAAAATCTGGTGACAGAGCCTCTTTAAGAATTCAATTAGCAGCCTTGTCCTTCCCCCTCCACTCTCCATAGACTTCTGTGTGAGGCTGGAGACAAATGACGGATTCCTATAGATAAGAGGCTGAGTGAAAAGAAGGAGGAGGAAAGCAGCCCGAGAAGTGAAGGTAGCATAATTCTTTAATAAAATATATCAAAGTATTTTATATTTACCTGTACTGTCTCTTTATGAAAAGTGGTTTTATAACTGGAGGTACGCTTTAAGGCCCCATGCACACGACCGTGCCCACAATCACGGCCCGCGATTGTGGGCACGGCTGGCCGCCGACTGACAGCCGCATTTTCGGGCCGTGCTCCCATACAAAGTATGGGAGCACGGCCCACAAAATGCAAAATAAAGGACATGTTCCATAATTCCCGGAACATTTCCACGGCACGGACACCCTTCCGTAGTGCTACGGAAAGGTGTCAGTGTTCAATGAAAGTGAATGGCTCAGTTTTTGCGGACTGCAATTGCGGTCCGCAAAAACGGAGGTTTTTTTTACGGTCGTGTGCATGGGGCCTAAGCGTTCAATGAAGAAAGGCTTTCTAGCAAAAATAAACCTTTCAGTTGTCCTCCATCTCCCATGTTAAAAATTCTATTTAGCTAGATTCTTAAGGGGGATCATAGAACGCTCGTTAACGATAATTGCCCTGTGTAAACAGGCCAGCAATCAGCAGGTGAAGGTGCAAAAGCTCGTTCATCTGCGGATTGTATCGTTTTAAAAAAGTTAAATATTATTGTTGTCGGCAGCACATCTCCTTGTGTAAACAGGGAGATGCGCTGCAGACATGATAATGTATGGAGATGAGCGATCGGAGTAACGACTGCTTGTCCCCATACATAGCTCCTTGTGACAGGAGCAAATGAGGGCTGATCAATGATGTCTCGTTTGTCAGCGCTCGCTGCAACTGCCAAAATTGGCCAGTGTAATAGGGCCTTTAGGCTCTATGCTTGCACAGTTGCATATGTCTGCCATGGACTCTGTTTTAAAAAAAAATAAAAAAAAGTATACTGCGTGGAATGTACGTGATACCCTTTTTTTTTTCTTTTGGCGTTTCCCAAAAAAAAAAAAAAAAAAAAGAGAGGGAAGAAGCAGATATAAAACTAAGAAATGGCTGAATAATACTCTGAACAGCTCAATGACTTATCCATAAAAGTAAATAGAGCATGCTCTTTAGGAACATACAACCCCCTCCATTTTGGCTACATTCTGGTGACAACGTGTACAACTCATTCAATGTCCATTGCGAACACAAAGCAGAAAGCAAATGCAAGACCTCAACCAAACACCAATACAACCCAATGCAGCCAATCGCTTCACCAGTAAATAATACGTCCCATTTACAGACTGAAGTCAATGGTGGTCTACAGCTTGCTGGCAGGAACTTGGAGACAAGGAAAATCTGAAATTCCCCCGACTTCTTTGCTCTATGTTTAAATCATTCCCAGAGCGAAGTTTATTAAAAACATATTATGGGTTTGCTATATATAGAGTTTCCTAATATTTTACATGATGTGACTTCAATCTGGAGAATTCTTATAACGTTATGCGATCCTTTATACTCCAGATCTATCAAGGCTTTATTTTCTCCACATTGGGAAACATGAAAAAAAAAAAAAAGCCACAAGAATACATGACATAAAAAGGAAACAAATATAAAGCGAGCCGAACCGTAACGTGTGATTAACACAGAGGTTGTAAAAGCACACGAAAATCTTTTAGTGACAGTTTGTGTGATACCAGGAATTAAGATTTAGCCTTGCACAAACCACCACAAAATGTACCTAACCCAAGAGCGAAAAGCACGAAGACTGTCCAGTTACCAAGAGCATTAGTGCAGTATGACTAGATTACCACGGCAGCTCCCCGGTTTCTGAGACAAAGACAGGAAGGTGACCAACTCAGAACCCCCAAAATGTTCATTACAGATTAAAAAAAGAAGAGGACCCTGTCCTTAACTTAAAGTATCATTGTTTGCCATATAATGTCACAGTTCCCAACTGCCCCCATGAATAGCGCCAGACTGCCCCCATGAAACAGCGACAGACTGCCACATGAATAGTGGCATGGTCTCTCCTACAGCAGGTATGGCACTGTTGCCCACTGTCTGTGTTTTTACTCCGATTTCCACTTTACTCAGATCATGGTCCTGCCCCTTTGACATATTTCTAAGCCATTAAAATATAATCATGTGAATTAATAGATCTTTACCTTCTCCTTTAATATATTTTGCTGCCGTGCAGAATTTAATTATTATCTCTCGGCATAGAATACTCTCTGGGGATAGAGTAGTCAAATTGGATTAAAGATGAGGTGCTCTAACCATAAATGAAAGACCCTAGAAATGTAGAAGCCTGCTTTCACTACAAGCATTTATTGCCATGGATGATCAAGAAAATTTGGATGGAGTAGATTTAGTACTACAGAGACAACGATTACTACTAACAACCATGAAATTGGTAGGAACATTAACGGTAATCTTGGCATCTCTGGTAACCATTATATAAGACCATCTAATAAAACCCCTTTTGCAAGGTATCCGTGTCCCTTCTTTTTGAGCTGCATCTTATCCAATTTATTGTGACATGATGGAAAACACTGAGTTGACACTTTTCATTACTGGAATTTGGCTGCTAGCACAAAACCTCCAAAAAGAAAAATAATTCCCAGTGCATCAAAGCATACCTGTGACATGTACACACAGACCTCGCCTTGTGTAATCACTAAAAGTCAAGCCGAGCCGAGCAATCAGGTTAGACTGGATAACAGCCGGCAGGGAGGAAAACATACAAACTTCTCATGCTCCAGACACACATAGCAACAGAACCCACGAGACATCACACACGTCACAGCGAATGCCGACAACATATCTAATCTCATAGTAAATGTGACCTGGATAACACCACCAATTCATCAACCCACAACTGGATGACTTTAGATAGAAAGAGTGACACCATACCACCATCACCTGGCCTGTCCAACTCTTCTCCAAAAATGCAACTAGAAGAAGTCCTTGAGCTGTTCTCTTTTGGTTTTACCGGCTTAAATCGGTTTCTGGGGAAAAAGCTGAATGACAATGGATATGGCCGACATTACAGCTGCCACAAAGTTCATCATATACGGACAGTATGCAGTGATATAAGAGTATGGAAGTATCACTACATAACTAAGTATAGTTGAATGAGTTGACATTCAGGTTTCTGGAACATTCGGTGACAACCCGCGTGGAGAATATAATGAGATAACGGCAGCCATATTGGTGGTCACCCGGCTTTGCAAAAAACAGCTATTATTGCATTATGGCTGAACAGTTTCACATAAAAGGACAACCCAAGGACTTCTCTAATTTCATGTCAAATGCTCTTTAAGAGGGGTTGTCTTATCGAATCCAAATGGGCCTCCCCAAGGGGCTGGTTCAAGCCACAACACCCTAACCACCTACCTAAGCTTCGCAGGAGAGGAATGGAACGACCCTTGGGTTCACATTTGAGGTATAAAGTACTCATGGGAAAGGAAAGTAGGTTGAGGCCAACCTGGGCATGGACCCTTCATCCTAATGGCGCCATAGGCTGCCTCTAAGGTATGTATTCCTATTTATAGACGTACTTCTGTAACATTTTTATTACACTTATAGGTGTAGGCAGTACGTAATATTGAATCCGTAGAAATGGAGACTAAAGGGCTAATTCATGTGGGGAATTTCTCTGAAGTGAAAAAACGGCAGGTTTTTCATGTCCACGTTTCACCCGTGTGAGAACAGTTTCACAGATCCCTCCATAGACTGGAGTCTATGGAGGGATCTGTGAAAATGGAGGAAAATAGGACATGTTCTATTTTTCAATAGACCCTTCACGCGTTCCGTTGAAACAATGGCCGTGTGAACAGCCCCATTGAAATACACGCGTCCGTGTGACGGCCGTTGTTTGAACGGCCATCACACGGACGTATGCAATGTTTGTGTGAATAAATCCTAACCGTAAGATGACCGAAGTGGTATCCTAACTATACAATATGTTCTGATAATTTTGTTAATGACTAGTGAAAGTTCTAATCATTTTCTTTTACACCATTTACGTTCGCTCTTCTGCGCCTTCCACTCATCGGTCATCGCCATAAATTTATATGGAGGGATTATTACATTGTAAACTCGCATGAACAAGGTCCCTCATTACTTCTCACTGCGCCTGTGATGTATAATCATAAATATAGGACCATAAAAGTAATAACTGCTGTCACCTGAAGCATGGCAGCCATTTTGAGATGCTAAGAACAAGTGTTTTACAATGTACGTTACAGGGTTAATGGTCTGGAACATCACATCTGCCTCTTCCCTATATCCATAAGTACAATGATTGCTAGCCTGGAGAGGAGATACAAGGTGCTAAATTATGTACGACCCCACATCCGGGCAGGGACGGGCGATCCGCACAGCAGGTGACAGCTGCTGGATGACAATAAGTGGCAAAGTGATTTTCAGAGTCAACAGAGGAGCATGTTTAGCCAGTAAGACGTAGAGGGGAAAAGGTCAAGGACCGAATGAGTCGAGTGCAAAATAAATAGGTTTTTGACAAATATTGAAAGGTCTAACTGATCACAAGGAACACGCATATTTTAAAAAGCAAAGAAATAAGAAGGCGGCGAATTACGTGTGTTTATGGGGAGGCTGGCCGAAAAGCCATTATTATCACCGTTATCGCTGTCACAGGGGTTGGCACCAAACCATGACGGAAGAGTAAATTTTAAGGACTGTTGACTTGACAATAAAGGCTATAGAACTTGGTGCCAAAATAATCATACAAAAAAAAGTGCCACCTGGTGGTCAGTTTATTATGAAGTACTCAACTCTAGGTACTATAAAAAAACAAAACATGGATTATATACAATTGTGTCTGCAGGTCTTGAGTTGAATATTACATGGTTACCATTACATCCCCATAGGACCCACCCTAGCCAACTCTCACTTTAGGACCCACCACTGTCTGAGCACAGCCCCTAAGGCCACATTCACGCAGCAGTATTTCACTTCAGTATTTGTAAGCTAAAACCAGGAGTGGAACCTATACAGACAAGAAGTATAATGGGAAGATTTGTCCCTCGTCCGTGTTTTGGACCCACTCCTGATTTTGGCATACAAATACTGAAGCAAAAAACCTGGCCAAAATACTGCCATGTGAAAGCAGCCCAAGAGAAGGAATTTACTTATCTTGCATGATACCGCTGCCTGCAGATGTTGGAGGAATAATTAGCTACATTGCAGAGTCTGACAGCACGAGGCGTGTGAAAATCCGCAGCTTCTGTAGAAATTTATTAACTCCTCTAATACCAGATTGACACAGGAACACAAATTAAATGACAAGAGGACTTCACGTTATTGTGCACTGGATAACAAATCTGATTTCATATAGTTTACATTACGATACTACAACTGCTCTAATGGTTTCGGAGCACCTTCCAGCTGCCCCAAATTCAGATGGGTTGTGCCAGTCTGCCAGCACACTCCGACTGTCCGAGCATAGCTCTCTTGCAGAGGCAACCTATTCACTCCTAATACACATGGTTCTCGCTCCTCCACTACTTGCCTATACAGAAAGAAGAAGATGTCACCTGTGAGCGAGCGCCTGTTGGTTGCTCACACGTAGCATACAACACATATAAAAGTTTCCCTACAGAGCGCTATGGTACACAAGGCCCATATATAGATGTGAACTGTAAAATGATGTTCAAAAGTGACACTACAGCTTTGGGAAAGAACTCCTACTTCCGCGCTGCTTGGATTCATTCACATTTTATATATGTAACGTTTAGAATACAGGCGTCTTACGTGGCAGAGGGGTCTTTGGGCCCCCTCATGCACCAGAGTCCAGGTGATTGTTATCTCTGCACCCTCTAAAGCTACAACCCGTATGTAAGGATACATGGACCTAAGATACAGTTCTGTAATAAGCCCTTCACTATATTGTTAGTGAAAGAGAACAGCCTAAAATATATGGAGTGAGGCAATTATACCGCCCTAGGCCTGAGGCTTTCCCAGACGATTTAATGATTTGTTCTCGAATTTCAGTCTCATATTTCTACGTCCTCCGTGTCAAACACAACAGTTTACTACATATAAAGAAATGAGAGAGAGTGAAACACTGATCTGATAACATATTTACTGACATTTTTTTATTAGTTATTATATAATGAAAATAATTAAGACATCAGTAGACACAATTCAGACTGTGGATTTGAGGGATGCTTTTCTTTCCCGGACTTTGTCACAGAATCGCTGCAAAATTTGCAGCAAAAATATGCGTAAAATCTGCACGACACCCTCATAGCCGTAGCGTACAAATTAACTACATGTAAATATTAATATATTATACTGTACTTTGTTGCTGATTTTGGGTTTATTAGAAGGTCTCCTGATGTTAAGCCAAATCGCCAGGTGACCTGCTGCTGGCGCCCCCAGCAGTCCGCAGTAATTTGCGGGCTAACCCGGTAGCAAGTGTTTAATTCCACTGCAGCGCCACCACAGGGGAAATTAAGCATTACACAATTCCCATTAAAACCAATGGTCTGTCTACGTAATGGCCATACATGTAGGATTCTCCAGAGACAGAAAATTTTTTTTTGCCCCTCTCTTCCCTGGATAATAGATACTCCCGTCTGCTAACCCAGCATTCACGAATAAATTATTTGAAAACGGGTTTTCTAAGCCAGGCAACACAATAAGGAGGACGTTCGGATGACTCCGGTGTATCTCCATCCGCATTTCACATTTTGGACATTTATTTTCTTTAGGAGATCAGCCTCTATCCAGTTAAGCTGCGGATGTTCCCGGCTTGATGCCAGCATATAAACGTGCTCCTGCTGTTTGTTTTACATTTCAGTCGTCTCCTTACGTAACATAACTGCAGGACCTTAGCGATTTATAATCCCTATGCATACAGCAAGCTGGAAACAGTCAGCCGGAAATGACTTACCCCACACCCCTTAATGTCAATACAGAACGGCTGTCATATGAAAATTCATTGTGGATAAGGTATCAGTGCTAAGGTTTGGAAGCATTAATTATTATGTAACATTGTGAACCCCCCCCCCCCCCCGAGGATATAATATATCATATTCCACACACCTCCAGGGATCATTAAGTAACATTTTTAACAGCTTGGTCTGACATTGGCAATGTCCATCACAACCATGGGAAACGCATCACTAAGCTATAATGAACATATTGAAGTATTCCACAAAACACGAGACATATTGACAGTGTGTTCTCCTCATGGCCTTGGGGGAGACAAGCAGATGCATATCTGTAGCGCGCACAAAGCGTGGAAAAATGAGAGATCACCGTAATTACAGAATGGGGTTTCCCTCTAAAATCCAATGTTATCTATCTAGCTATCTATATCCATTAGGATTTAAGCCGGAATAATTCTTTTATATTCCAATTAGGAGCGAAATGAGAATTACAGAATCATCTTCTATAATGGCATTCTCTACTGCTGCTTGTCAAGTCTTGGCTTTTCCATATCTAGGACCATGATCGGTCAGAATATACTTTAAAAGTTTTATACAAATGAAAGTAGATCATAGGTAACGGGAGAGCAAGCTTGAAATAAAAGGTTTATCCTTAAAAGGGGCATTCCCATCTTATAAAGTGATGGCATATCCCATTGCGTTATGATCAGTGGGGGTCCGACCTATGGGACCCGAACCAAACCTGAGAATGAAGGGGCCGCAGCGCTGGTATAATGGTATATCCCCTTAACAATGGTGCCATGGCCACCCGTTCTGCAGGGAACTGCAGCATGATCCCATTCAAGTGAATTAGGCTGACAGCATTTCCCTGCACAGCGAGGTGGCCGGGAGCGCCGCTGTGCAGGGAAATCTTAGGTGAAGTAGTGCTAAAATCAGAGCTGCGAGCCCTTAATTCTTAGGATTGTGAGGGTCCCACTGATCACAAAGTAATAGCATAACCTAGGAATATGCCATCACTTTGAAAGACGGGAATAACCCTTTTAACAAACCATTCTTCACCTGGATTTTATAGAGGCAAGAACTGAAGCTGCCTATAGATATAACATATGTGTGGGTCAATACCTATGTGCCCTTACCACCATTTACATGTCAGTTTTGCCCATGCAGGTTATTTCTATGGAGAGAGATAAGTGGCTGCCAGTCCTCGGGGGAAACAAATGATCGGACAAGTAAAAATCTAACATATCCAGTCTCGGTTTACTATTCTGGTGGTAAAATTAAAAGATATATTGTTAGATATATATATATATATATATATATAAAATACAATTGTACTAGGCCATTTCATGTCTGACCCAATAAATAGTACTCCATCTGGAGCCGCCAGAAATTAAAAGCAGAAACTAGTGGGTCCATGAAGACAAAGCTATAGAAGGACTAACCACATTGTTATACCTTTGTCTCATACTTAAATAGAAGGAATAAAAATCTTGGAATATAAAGTATTATAAATGTGACATGGTAGTCGAGGGGCCCAGTAACAGATTTTGCATTGGGGCTCAGAAGATCAAGTTATGCTGCTGGGTCAAAGACGGATTATAAGAACATCAACGCAAAGTACTAGGTAAGTGCCTGTTCACAGCACCGTTCGTTTTCCGTTCCGGGGTTCCGTCTGAGGTTTCTGTCGGGTGAACCCCGCAACGGAAAGTGAAACCACAGCTTCCGTTTCAGTCACCATTGATATCAATGGTGAGAGAAAGATTGCTAATGGTTTCCATTTGTCACTATTGCAGCAGATTTCAGTTTTTCAGATGGAATCAATAGCGCAGTCGACTCCGCTATTGATTGCGTCATTAAAACGGAAACCTGCCGGAATGGTGACGAACAGAAACCATTAGCGATGTTTCCGTCACCATTGATATCAATGGTGACTGAAACGGAAGCTGTGGTTTCACTTTCACTTTCCGTTGCGGGGTTCACCCAACGGAAACCTCCAACGGAACCCCGGAACGGAAAACGAACGGTGATGTGAACAGGCCCTTAAAGTGTAGCTAAACGTTCGACAAACTTCTGACATGTCATAGAGACATGTCAGAAGTTTCGATTGGTGGGGGTCCGAGCAATGAGACCCCCACCAATCGCTAGAACGAAGCAGCTGAAGTGCTTGTGTTAGCGCTCAGCTGCTTACTTTCTGTTCGGCTTTTTCCAGAAAGCTGATGTATCGGTGTACGGGCTCATAGACTTTGTATTGAGTCCGTACACCGATAAATTTATTTCCGGAAATAGCCGAACATTCACGAAGCAAATGAGCGCTCACACGAACACTTCAGCTGCTTCGTTATAGCGATTGTGCTCGGACCCCCACCAATCCAAACTTTTGACATGTCAGAAGTTTGTCGAACGTTTAGC
Source organism: Rhinoderma darwinii (assembly GCF_050947455.1). Lineage (NCBI taxonomy): Eukaryota > Metazoa > Chordata > Amphibia > Anura > Rhinodermatidae > Rhinoderma > Rhinoderma darwinii. Next base: position 29,263,511 of record NC_134699.1, read on the forward strand.
TACACTAAGCCAATTGACCAATAAATTGAGGAGCATTTGTTTTTAACGTTTTCCAGTCGGATTGATATTTGGGAGCATATGAAGAGGTGTGTTCCTTACAAACATTTGCAAGAAAATAATTTCCTAGAACTCTTGGTGACACGATCGGCTTTAGGGCGAGAACTAGAGAATCAAAGTTAAATTCCGTACCCAAGACCTTGGGATCTACTCTACCCTGTTCAATCAACTGCTAGCAAAACCTTACCACCCAGGACCAAGTTAATATATTTTATATGTTACCATATTTTTCCTGAAAGTGAATTGTTATGGTTATCACAGATTAATCCTCCAGCGCTGGTGCCCGATAATACACTATGAACGACTTCTGAAAAATTAATGGCCCATGTTCATATCACTAATGCCTTATTTTTACTAAATTAAATTGCTAAGGGGTTTGTAATTTGAAACCAACGTGAAAGCCATAAATGATGTATTGATGGGTATATATATTATCATTAGGCATAAGCTTTTTTTTTTTTACATAAATTAATTGCTTTTCTATTTATGGTGGAAGATTATAATGGATATCCGTCTGCTGAAGCCTTTCATACAGTAAGAAGAGTCTGCTACTGTTAAACATGTGTCAGCTCCTGTAGGACTGTCACCCGCTGTACAGGGGTCAACGGAAGGATGGGAATTTACAGCTGCCATATAGATAATTAGTATTATTACACTTAATATGAAGCGTGAGATGGGAGCACCATCTAACAACGCCTGGGTGTTAAGAATCCTGCAGCTGTTGTAGTAGATTTCAACCCTGTGGATGACTAAAAAAAAAAGACAACCTTGACAAACGCACATGGTCTGTCACCTGCTCCACAAAGAGGTCAATACAAGTGGTATTATGGATTGTAGGGATTTAGACCATCATGAAAGGAAATCATCACGGAATTAGTAGTTATGTCAAGTAAAAACACAACAGGTCATAAAGCGAGATACTTTATACTGAATCGCCTCGTCAAAGGACATAACAAGGAGGAACCTTTGGCCGACGCCATGCATCTCATTACATGAACTATAATCTGTTACCAAAGTCTTGTGATAATCAAGAAGACGCACGCTTTTACTGGAACTAAGGTCCTTAGATAGAGGTCACAGCCTCAGTGCTTACAGCGCGTTGTTATGGTGGTCACTGTATTGAAGATCCATTGATCTAAGTTGTTTTTTTTTTTCATATCTTGCAGATTTTCTGCAATTAATACAATCTGATTCATGCAGTAAAAATAAATGGTTTCATAATTAAACTGTACTGGTTGTCTACACACAATGGAAGTAGACGAGTCAGTATTCAAACACAGGAAAGATCCTTGCAGATCGCAGCCCCTGATTATGGAGTATGGCAAAAAAATTTCCATATGTACCTTTAGGCACCCATTCACCCGGCGTATGCCAAAAAAAAAAAAAAGGAAGAGTGTCCCTTTGGCATGTGCCAGGCCAGTACACTGCATAGAATAACATAGTAGACTACACTATTCTCTAAAAATGGATCTAGTAAAGTTACGTCACTAAATTGCGCCAACCCACGCAAGGGTCCAGTCTCAGCGCCACATAGGCTGAAGGACTGAGGAGGCTGTGAGACACTCCAGCAGCGTTCGTTGTGGGAACGGGGCTAGGCGAGTAGACGTTTATTTTTTGGGGGGCACTATCTACAGGGGGTTGTGTAAAAAGTTTTCTATGTGGCCCAGTCTTTCCTAGTTACGCCCCTGTAAACGCCAGTAGATTTTCCGGACGTATGGCTCTAACATGATGTGAACTTACTCTGTTATAATGCTCGATATCACAGACCTAGTGTCCTACTTTGAAACCTAGAGCCCTATGAGATAAAAGATTTTGAGGTACCACCAATAAATATGTATAGGGCTCATCAGCTCTGTTGTAATTGAGGCCCATTATAATGTCAAAGTCTGAGTCTACTAGAAGTTGCTCTGGTCAGTCCAACCTTGCACAGCTTGTAGTGATTAGAAGTTTCCACCTGATCGCTTCCTGGATTGTTATAAAACGACAAGGGGACATATGGCGACAGCACAAAAGGGAAGAAATTAAAAGTTTGTCCTATCAGGACAACCCCTCCCCAACAGAAAGCCCCCCCCAGATAATCAGCCACGGGTCTGGCAGCTGAAACCCCTGTTGATATTAGCGGAGGGCAGCCACATATGTCCCCTGCAGCGTAATGTTACACTACATTCGTTCAAAGGGATGAGTGACTGTCCATGGTCGAGCTCCAGAGATAAAGCCACTCTCCATTGTGGCTCATCACCCTGGCTAAAAGAGGGGAGTCCCGAATCTATATATCCGAATAGGTTGCCCATTTAAGAGAATAAAGTCAGTAAGTGGTCAATGCTTACAATATGAATTAAATAGGGAAATAATGGTTTTCACCAGGGCGCCCCTCTGTTGTCAGACTGTCAAAGTTTATTGAAGCCCAAAACTAGGGGCTACCAACTATTAGAAAAAAAATAAAAAACTGGCTTACCACCTTTTAGCAATAAAGTAAAAATTAGGCCCCATGCACACGACTGTAGTTTTCATCCGTGGTTGGTTATCAGGTCATTGCGGATCCATTTATTTATACAGACCACGGACACCTTTCAGTATATTTACGGATGTGTGTACAGATGAAACGCAAAATATAGAACATGTTCAGTTCTTGGCTGCAATTGCGGTACTGACTTTCCCTTAGAAGTCTATGGGTGCTTCCGCAATCGCGACCGGCTACGGATGTGCATCCGTATTTGCGGACAGTAAAAACCCTTACGGTTGTGTGCATGGGGCCTAACTGGGCAGTGCACATATAGCGCTGTAAGCTCCTAATAAAATGTATAATAACCTCCGGCCCCTGAGTGGAGCGGAGGTTTATCCATGTCCATAGAGAGTAATAGACCTAATGGACTAATATCCTTAGAGCCACCTGCATTGTACATGAATAAATAACAGATTCATAATTTAAAAAATTCCCAGTAAATGTTTTCGTTTACCAAGCTAGTGGCATATAGTGTTAGATGGCACACAGACTTGGCATATTTGTAGATTTCTAGTCACTTAAAACCATTGATACTCCTGCTGCCCGGCTCTAGCAGACACAGCAGCTGAATGTGAACACTGACTCTTTCACGGGGCAACACAAGAAGAGCAGTGAGATACACAACACGATCACAGTATGAATTATATATATGACTGGTGTGACTGGGGGAAATTGTTTTGCTGGAATGTATCAGGGTGCCTCGTGCTTGCATGAGTTTTTCCATCTACCATGATGGGTAAATATATTTCTGATTATTTTGCCTGAAACCTAAACCCTTGTTTTTAGTTGCAGTGGAGAAAAATTACAAAGATCTGTCACAATCATATTGTTATCATTCTGATAATGGTCTACGGGTGATGGACTGGACAACGGATACGATTTTTGTACAGGCTGCAATATATCCCCTATTCAGGGAACATGTCAAAAGAGTTATGAACACGACTATAAAATTAATTTATTTGTGCAGCGCTCGACAAATCCCATGAGCCAGGTAGCCAATGCGATAAGCAAACACAGAACATTTTCTAACTTTTTGGGTTGTTTTCTATCCATAGCTATGGCAGATATGTCCTGGCCACTCAAAATATACAGACTGTCTAATACAAACTACCTCCTAGAGTGTTGCATGTCACTGCTAAAGTCTTCAGTCATTTATACACCCCTGTATTAGTCAAAAAGAATAATTTTGACATCAAAAAGGTAGGCCCTTTCATTGTTCTGTCCACGACAACCTTTATATACAACTACAATGATGTAACCCCAATAGATTAAAGGGGTTGTCCAGGATTAGAAAAACATGACGGCTATCTTCTAAAAACAGCGCCACACTTGTCCATGTGTTGTATCTGATATTGCAGCTCAGCTCCATTGAAGTGAATGGAGTTTGAGCCGTAATACCACACACAACCTGTGGACACGTATTGCGCTGACTTTTTTTGGAAGATAGCAACCATGTTTTTCTAATTCTCTACACCCCGTTTAAATGTATACATGTTGTAAGATACACCACAGGAGACACACGCTGGCATACGTATATATGAACCACTGTCGACAACTGGATGTCGCTTCCCTAAGACTTTCCATAGACAGACGCACAGACATGTTAAAACAGATATGGAAAGAACATTTATTGCAGACTACAGTTCTCTTGAAAAGAACGGCTTACTGCACAGACCGATGTATACAGGAGAATAAAAGGCAAGTAACTATTCCTTTCCTCACTACAGGGATTCCCTTCTTATAATTCAGCGTTCAGTAGACTTACATATTCTACAGGACAAATCGTTCTTAAAAAAAAAAAACAAAAAAAAAAAAAAAAAAACCACACGACAGGTACGAAAGCTTCCAAGTAAAATTTGGCAAAAATGAAAATGTGGGGTAAATGAACACGTCTGTGACAAACTAAAGTCAGAGATTTCTTGCCTAGAGCAATTCCACAAAACAACATTTTAATGCAACTATTAGAGCAGAGAAGGCGTGAGTCAAGGCTGGTAACAGTTACCATTACGCCAATGACCAATGCCACCATTTCCTCATTAGCATGTATGGTATTGTGCCCCTTGACTGGAGGATGTCAAACAGCAGTAGGCCACCTTACTGACCATGTGTTATTGACAGCTTGTAACACTGGTTGATCAACAGAATGGCCCACTAAGGCTTCGTGATACTTTACCAGTCTGTCCATTACCAAATGAATGCCCTCCATCAATCTAGCCAACAATCACCATAAAAAAAAAATACAAAATAATAAAGAAATCAGATCAGCCCCTGGTTTAATCTAATGGGTTCATAGTATCAATAGTATTTTGTCCATCACTGGCCCATAGAGAAATGGGATTAGGTAACCCTGAGCAGGCACCATTCTTCAGCACTGGTCCTATAGACTAGTTATGCCAAACATTATCTTGACAAACATGTCCTTGTACTCAAAAGCAACATACCGCTTAATTACAAAGTACAGGACCTCTAATTATTTGGTTACGTTAATTTCGAATTGTTTATCAAGTTGACATGTGTCAGTATATTTTAGAAAGACAACATAATTAATAGACAGGCGGAGAGTATCTATATTATTATGCAACCTGTTCTTCAAATCCAGATGGCCGTAATCATAGGGGAGCTAAAAAAAAAAAAAAAGACACCGAACAGCGAAGAGAAAATTACTAAATGATGACGGGAAACGTAGGACTCTAATACCCATTGTCTGCACACAAACAATGTGGTAATTACTACGTATTTAAAGAGCCATGAGAACGCAGGTTTAGCTTGAAGCCAATTTTAACACAAGTAGAAAAACTGGAATCCACCAGTCACTGTAGAAAGCGACATGCAGTCATCTAAAAGGAACAATTAGCTGTAAAATGTTATTGTTGTTTGCAGACTTTCACATTCATCTGTATGTGTCACTTCCCCTCGACTTACACAATTATCCAGAAAATAAAAAATACATTCTACTTCTCATTTTCACGTCTAACCAACTTCTACAGAAATCCGATACCTAATGCCTGAAGTCAACTTTACTCTGACAAAACCAAAATGTCCAGAGGCCGTGATCTTTCCACTTATCAAGCAGCCTGTACCATTATCTGTTAATGAGGTTTCCATTTATCATACCATCCCCCCAAAAAAATACAGACCCTGCCATTTGGCCAGATTAGCATTGCTTAAAGTGTAACTACTCTTTCATGGTGTTCTGCAGAAATCATTAGTATAGAGGATTGTAGGGTTTTTCTCATCAACGGTTTCTTTATTATGGAGCACAGATTCTCGTTACAGTTGGTCATACACTAGACATTTTGGACATCCAAAAGGCAGATTGAAACCATTTTCTACACTGACCATCGGCACCTTTTCATGACACGAAGGCGTGTGACAGATGTCGACCGAAGGCAGGTAGCTGAATAAAGGCCCTTTTACACTGGTCGACACTCGGCCGGTGCGAGTGCCGATCAACGAGACATTGTTAATCGGCACTTGTTTGCTCCTGTTAGACAGAGCTATAGATGGGGGCGAGCAGTCGTTATTCCAATCGCTCATCCCCATACATTATCATCATGTCGGCAGCGAGTCTCCCGGTTTACACAGGGAGATGTGCTGCCGACAACGATAATATTTTACTTCTTTAGAATGATACGACCAGCAGATGATCCAGCGTTTGCTCGTTTATCTGCTGATCGCTGATCTGTTTACACAGGGCAATAATCGGAAAAGGGCGTTATACGAACGCTCGTCTGCACGATAATCGCCCGGGGTAAAAATCGTCCTGTTAGCAAAAAGACAGATCTGCAACCCCTGAATGGAAGCTCAGACCAAGCTAAAGATCAAGGTAGTGATCGATTGGCAATTTTTTTCGCTTTAATTTATGGCATTGACGTTCAAAACAACAACCTTCACAGACAAACCGTGAATTGCAGATCGTTCCGAAATGGACGTCTGGAATATATGCTATAGACAAATCAGATACTGCATTTTTTTTGCAGAATTGTATCCAGTTGGATTTAAAAGCCATGTCGATTATGCTTTTGAAGACAGTTGAAAACAAATGGTATGTGGGAGCACGGTGGCTCAATGGTTAGCATTGGGGTCTTGAATTCGAAACTGGCCAAGAACAACACTGCATGGAGTTTGCATTCTCTCCTTGTGTGGGTTTCCCTCAAAATCCAAAAACAGACAGTTTAATTGGCTTCCTATATAAAAAAATAAAAAAAGTCTGAGATAGGGAAATTAGATTGAGAGCCCCATTGGGGACAGAGACTGATGTGAACGGTGACAATCTCTGTTCAGCACTGCGTAATATGTAGGCGCTATATAAGCAACAGGAAATAAATAATGCTATTCCAAAATAATGGCCAACAGAATTGTATTTGCACATTAGATGCATACGTTTGGAGCAGCTCCTTAGGTATATGATGAGCATATATCCCAAACAATGTGTGTCTTAAAAGGGGTTGTCTTCATGAGACAACCAACTTGGCGTAACCAAAAAAAAAAAACAGCAGCCACTGCCAGCACTAGAGGTCTGATCTGTTAATTGGATTGAGCTGAATAAGTGCTGTATACATATTGGATCCACTAGTGGTAGTAGCGGCCAACAAGTAATGGGGTTATTACATATTTTTTATAAAAGAAGGATATTCATAGCATACTTAAAAGTCATGCAACTTTTTAAGATACTTTTTTGTTTTGTACTAAAGATTTCAGAAGAGAGCTATTAAACAATAGGAACGCTTTCATCTATGGATAATTATGAATATAGTACATGAGGGACCTGCACACAGAGAAATGATTACATCAGGCAATGCGGATTGTTCGGCTGATGTAAGTCAATACTTTATGTTGCGTGTAATTTGAATAATGGTTAAAATAGAAAAAATAAATTACATAATTTGTCAAGTGTGTATATAGTATCACGTGTATTGCTGTATGAATAATAGGACTCTGGTACAATTTTGGCGCTATCCATAATACAACTCAATAACATACTCATGTAGGCTACACGTTCATACGTACGATTTAATTGTTAAATGTGCAGATGGTTGACGGATACGCTGCCTAAAAAGCACGCAGAGTATCCGCCCTGTGCTCCGCAGGGAATTCCGGGCGGAAAACCGCACCAAGCTGTGGTGACGTTTTCCGCCTGGAATGTTCGCTGCGGAAAACTTCAGCACTTAGCCGGCCTGCTAGCAGACCAGCCCCCTGGGATGATATTTCATCCCAGGAGACTGCTGCAGCGGCGATCAAATGGGATGAAGCGTAATCCCAGGAGGCCGGACCTCTGACATCATCCGGCCGGCATCCTGGGATGATGTTTCATCCCATGTGACCACCGCCACAGCCTGTGATTGGCTGCAGAAGTCACATGCGATGAAACGTCATCCCAGGAGGAAGAAACAGACTACTGGGTAAGTTTTAGTTTTTTTATGCAGAGTTGCGTTTTTTTGTGCCGGAATTGCTGCGAACCACCTGCCAAAAACGCAACAGCTGCTATTTGTTGCGGGTTTTACCTCCCCATTGAATCCATTGAGCAGCGTTTACGCAAATACAATTGACCAGCTGCGGAATAAAATTCTGCACCACAGGTAAATTTCTGAGCGGTTTTTCCACTCCGTATTTATGCAGCGTGTGGCTGAGATTTTTTTTATCTCATCAACTTTGCTGCTATTGTATTTGCTGTGAAATTCCATTGTGGAAAAACTGCAGTATATACGCAACTTGTGAACTGACCCTTAAAGGGCATATGAACACAGCAAAGCCGTACGCACACACCCTGTATGGCGGAATGGCGATGGAATTATAGAGCTGTAGGTTGACAGTGTGCTACTATATGGTTTCTCGGTGAGGCGCCATGTTCTCCCCTAGAAGAATTCGATAATACAGCATGCATAGTAACATACCACAACTTTCTAAAAGCGGTCTATGGGCTACGTATTACAGATTCATAACACAGAACTGTGATACGGTGTACCTGAGTTTTCAGGTAAATAAAAATAACATACCGTAGGTCTTTGAAAAAAACAAACATAGAAGTGATGCGGCACATTTAGAGTCAATACACAGTGAAACCTCTTGAGAAGACCGCCTGATCTAGAACACATTTTTCTGGGAAGGATTTTTACATTTGTTTGTATCCTTGGTTTATAGACCTTCTTGACCAACCGTCAAACCATTTTTCCCGATTTTGGGTAATTGTTTCAAAGAAGTTTCACTGTATTAGGCAACTACCCAAATTGCTGCCATTAGCCAAGACAGTAACTATCGATCTGTAGCATATACCCAAAAATTTCTGATAAAATGTTGTGAGGAATCAGAGGCGTCTATAGGCTAGATTAGATGGAGAGGAACCTTATGTGGTTTTGTGCTTCACAACAAAAAGGACTTAAACCAACTCAGAAATTCACTCCTATGGGAGTTACAGAAACAGCATAGCTCCGTGAGCTTGGCTGTTTCCGTGACTCCCGACCACCTAACTAGGATGTGGCCGGGAGGCAGCGGGAACCAAGTAAGCTAGAACTGGGTTTAGGGGGCACAGTTCTAGAGAGGTGCGGGTCCCAGAGGTGGGACCTGCCTCTATCAGACTTTTCGGTCATATCCTGTAGATATGCCATAATTGTCCAAGATGGGAAAACCCCTTTAAGATCTACACCAACCTGTTGTATGTGAACGCTTCTTCTTGGCATAAAAGCGGCGAATATTACCATTCTGAGAAAGAAAAAATGAAGAGAAATCCTTGCGCGACACGAAGTATACAAGCCTAGTAACTCAATTATCAGAGCCATCTCCCAGAATCCCTTATTCACGGCATATTTGGGTCGTTGTCTTGCTCTGATAAACACAACTATTTTGCTTCCAGCTCCCTTGACAAAAAGGACAGAGAATTGTCTACTGCAAAGTTCAGCAAAGGCTTCTGGGGAAACGCCATGAAATTAACATGAGAATGATAGAGCTCTGAGTGAACCATTGTCCCCAGCAGGGTTGTCAATAGAAGAGGGTGAAAACAAATGTTAAAAAGCCAAGCCAGAGAACCAGCAGAAGGGATAGAGATCTCACTTCTTGTAAACAAGGGGTGGCCTGGGAAAATCCTCACCTCTCTGCAACATGGCTTTCATTGTTATAGGGAACGTGCTACAAGCCACCAATGCGAAGAAGATGCAGAAAGGGGCCACGCTTGCTTTCTGGTATATAATGACTGTCAACCCTAAGAATTAAAAAATATGAGCATCATATCAGAAACGTCACAATAGGACATTACCGAAGGTAGACTAACCTTAAAAGGGCCTCTCTTAATTAAACCTGCCTCCTTACTTTTGATTGACAGCTTACTTTTCATTGACAGCATTCAGTATGAGCCAGTTTTCGGTGGTGGGCAGGCATAAGAAGAGGAACAAACGAGACTGCCGTATTACCATAAAAGACGCAAAATGTTTGCAGACCGTTTTTTACGGTCAGAGGAGTTTAGGAGAGGGGATAACGGCAATAAACATAGCGTAGTCGACTGCGCTATTGATTCTGTGAAAACAACGGAATCCTTTCACAACGGTGACAAAGGGAAACCATTAGCAAAGTTTCCGTCGCCATTGAGATCAATGGGGATGCAAACAGAAGCGAAGGTTTCCGTTTGCCTTTCCGTTGAGGTGTTCCCCTGACGGAAAGAACCGACAGAGTCCCTCAACGGAAAGCAACGCTGATGTGAACACAGTCTAACTATAGTGGGTGCAAGAGTTGTAGTTTTTACCCTAACCCTGATTCTTAAAAGAGCCTAAGAGCCCCTCTGTCCCAGATGTTAATGGATGCAGATGGAACCACTAAGTGGCCCCCTGGTCCTCCACATGGTGCAGGCAAATATCCTCTAAATAAATTAGGGACCCTAAGCCCTCTAAGCCCATTTAACAATGGAGAGAGCTACTTTAGGCTGTGTAAGATTTTGCACACACCAACTTCTCTTTAAAAAAGTTCTACACTTTGTGGAAAATCTTGCTCAATAGTAAACAATGGAGATAAGACGTAAATTTTTTTATATATACACCGATTTACCGAATCTGCAACTCTGTTGTAGAAAAGACCCATTCCAACATAGTGGTTTAAATATGGCCAAAAAAATGATAGTCTGACAGGATAGAGGGTGGCATTGTGTAACCAGAGTTATATCATTGCAACTTCATGCCCTCCTGTCACTCCTGCCCTTTGGCCTTCAAACAGAGAAGTCGGCTTCCAAATATTTTCTCAAGACCGGCGAAAGGCGAGCAGACAGCGCAAAAGAGCGGAGTCCAAAACCATTCTCTTTATTTCTGGCAGCAATTGTTCGGCAATGACAGCAATCCCAACATATCATGTATTGTAAACGTGAATTGTGGCTCCCAGCAGGGAAAGAGTTAAATAAAAGAAGAAACAGTAGTTAATGTTCCTTAAAGATCAATAAGCAGAATGCAAAGACAGAAGGCTATTGAGCCAATAATCAATTAACGCAGGTGGTAATTACGAGCCCTTGAATAATATATTAGCGAGACATTAGTAGAGTAAGAAATCTGTTCAGTCTGTGCAATCATTATCAGTCGGAGGTCTTTAAGGGCTTAGCAATATTGCTGGAGAGATTTCAGGCAAGTACCGTTTTATTTTACCAAAAAATAAATACATTTTTTTAAAAAGTCGCAAATTAAAGTGAATCTACACTAAAAAACAAAAAAAACGAAAAACCACTTCTTTCACGACTCCATGCATGAGGCATCTATTCATATGTTCACAAGAGGTTCTTGAGCATTCAAGTACTCTGCAAGACACGGCACAATTAAAGTTACGGTACGACTTGTGGAATTGACATGGTCCATTGAAATTTGATTATCTGGCTGGATGTAGAAGTGAATACATTTGCCAAACATGCATGATAATCCCTGGAAGAGGGGTGGGTGACTGACACCCTTACGTCTGAAAGACTCTATTGAATCTGGAATTGACAATAAAACCACTACCGAAACCCATAAGATCATCTTAAAATCCAGATAAAGACAAAAAGAATACCCTGACAAGTTTACTTAAAGGAACACTCCAAGGAAAACTGATAGAATGTGTTACGTCTTGTGCAGGGCCCGAGGGGGTGGTGCATGACCAAGCGATTTAGTCTTTTATGTTCTTTGAATTCCTGGGTCATGCACTGCCCCTCAGGCCCCGCCCTAGGCAGAATACATTGCCTGGAGTGTTCCTTTAAGCAATGCAGCCATTAATTGAACAAGAGTCCTAAAGTTTGTCTGCAGGCATGCAAATATATAATTGGAATGATTCTCCTAATTGATTTATCCAAATGTAGCATCAATTCATGGCCCTAAATGGAAAATTACTGGTCAAATACATTTTACTGAAGAACAAACAAGGTATTTGTTTATGTAGAGCACGTCCGCTCATTGAGTATATGTACATAGACGTCTGTATGCACATTCCTCCTCTATGTAAATAAAGGGGCACCTGTCCCAAAATCTGCTCCTGGCGATGGAATCAGTACATGCAGGGATGGGAGGAGGGGTAGGCAAAGTAGGTGGCTGCCTTGGGTGCAAATGAAGGATTACAAAGACTCTGCTTTGGGCACCAAGAGAGCTTGTTAACCACTGACTACATGCAATACATGACACAATCTACTTTGTTCCTTTTGGAGAGCCCCTTTAAATGTTATGACTGAATAGACATTCAACCTGGGACTCACCACTTTGTTGTTTTTTTTTACTATTAAGGCTTGTCCACACGTAGCGGAATTGCTGCGTATTTTCCGTCCGAAAAATACGCAGCAGAATACAGTAGCAGCAAAGTCGGTGAGATTTAAACAAACGCTGTGTAAAAATTCAGAGCAGAAATTTACCTGCGGTGTGTATTTTTTGGACCGCATCATGTCAATTCCTGCTGCGGATAGTGGACTGAATTGCTGCGTTTTTCAGGAGGAGATGTCACCATCTCCCAGCATTGAGAAAAACACAGCAAAATATGCACCATTTTCTGCAGTGAAAAACGCAGGAAATAGTGCGTTTTATCCGCAGCGGAAAGTCTGCTACTATCAACGGAATTCCGTTACGTGTGGACAAGCCCTTACACTGTATGTCCGTAACACAAAGTACATGTACAATATTTTTATCTTGCTTTACTGGCATAGTGAGATCACACCGTCCAAGGAGTCGACCTGAATTCTGAACACTGCAGAGCAATTAGCACAGGCATTGTACAAGATAACTGCAGCTATAAAAGCGGCGTCATTAGCAGTTAGCGGGCAACCTTGTGGAGAGAAATCCCTTCATTACCTTTATAGAATATTTTCTAAGCAAGGAGAAGTTTAACGCAGAATATATTCAGGTATTTAGTCTGCGAGGGCTACGTCTTATTCGGTTTTTAATTTGCCTGTAATTATACGGCTTTTAAGATGAATAAACTACTGCTAGCGAATAGTGAAGTATAGGACAATTGGTCTAGCAAGGTGGCACGGTCCACAGCTCTGCTTTTTAGCTGCTGTGAAACTACAACTCCCAGCTTGCCCTGATAGCACTTGTAGTTTCACACCAGCTGTAAGAGCGTCAGGTTGCAAACCACTGGCTTGTCGTTTGAGCCTACGTGATGTTGTGTAAGGCCTCAAGCACACATCCGTGGCCCTTTATACGGCCGCAAATCTCGGATCCGCAAAACAAAAACCGCACACTGATAGCTTCCGTAGTTTTAACGGACCAATGAATGGAATGCCCGAGACTGATTAACAAAAACGGACAGGACTAAAACCGGTTCTATTATTTGCGTAACGGCCACACGGTTCCGCAAAAAAAAAGACAGATGTGTGCATGGCCCCATAAAAATGAATGGGTCAGTGCGCTATCCGTTAAAAAAAAACAGATAACACACCGAAGCATTTCACTGAAGTGTGCTTGAGGCCTTAGTGTCCTGGTAGCAGTGGCGGTGGTTCAGGTATTTACCCGGGGGCCAGAGACTCCTAGGGGGCCCACGGGATCCGGCCGGTTCGCCCCAGTTCTCCCGGACCGGTTGTTAAAATTACAGCTGGTTTGGCAAACCGGGGAGAAGCAGCACTCAATTGTATCCACGATCTTAAGAATGCGGATAGAATTGATTAGGCCAGCGCATGCGAGGCACGGAAACCATCGGTTTCCTGCCTCGCCAATAGGCACTTTACGGATAATGCAGGCAGCTCTATGTCATTGCGCTGCCTGTATCGTTGCGCTGTATGAGGCCTAGTCTCTCACTAGACTTGCGTCGCTGGAGGACGGCGGGGGAACGGGGACAGGTGAGCATGTAATGGTTTCGCTTTCTTTTCTTCAGTGGGCAGTGTTGGAGGCACTATCTACAAAGGACTCTATGGGGGCACTATCTACAGGGGGCACTGTGTGTATGTGGTGCTTTACTTTACAGGCTTTGACAGTTATATTCAGGGGCACAGTGCATGGTACGATTATATTCAAGGGCGCAGTGCATGGTGTCATATTTAGGGGCATATTGTGTGGCTCCATGAGAATTTAGTCTTCGTTTATAGGTGCGGAAATGTTGGAAAAGTAAGCAGATGAAGACATCGGAGTGGCAAATTCTACAGAAATGGGTCATGGCCGGGAGAAGTCATCATGAGGTCTGGACTAGATGTAGAAGACAAGAGAAAAAGAACTAGAATCTGAGAAGTCACCTGTAAATCACTGGATTTATAGAGGAGCCCTCACCTCTACTGACATCTCTGTTATAGGAAATCCTTGCATTCCACAAAAAGTTGACAAGGGGAATAGTATCACCTATTTGTCAATGCTCGCACAGAAAGGTGGTGTTAACTACAGACACGGGCATGGCAGGGCGGCGGTGAATGGGGGGGGGGGATTACGTCTGGGGGGAACACCCAAGGGCCAATGGTCTATTTAATCCTCCACTGCCTGGTAGAGCTGTGATGTGGGTGCAACATTAATCAGCAGTGTATCTGTAATAAACACAAATAGGGACATGGTGCTGCTCCTACGGGCATTAGGTACATTGGTACAAAGGAAGTACATCAAACCCCAAGGTTTATCCATGGCCACAAGGTATTTCTCAAGAGTTCAAGTCAAATAACACTGCATCCCATTGGTTTGCATCAAATATCACAGGGCTAAATAAAACAATGTTGCCACAACTCGGCAACGCCCATATGTAGCTGTTGACTGGAACATTGGCCCAGCACAACACCAATGCACAAGTTGTACACCAATAGAAGTCAACATAAACCTTGCTCAACCGCAACAAAAGGTGTGATATGAACATTGACTTCTATTGGAATGTGACTCAATAATAATATATTTTCGCAAAGCGAATCAAGAGGAAGTTGCATTGAGCAACTCAACTCTCATGACACTCTAGACGTCTACCAGGCATTGTAAGGATGAGATTACAGTCTAGACGGGACTGCGCAAGTACAATTACACATGACAGTCCACACGTTCCCTACCTACAATAACAATTATGAATCAATCTGTGGTTAAGGAAAGTTGTTATTGGGAATAGGACGGAGCTTGTGCTTCCTCAACTCTTTATTAGCAAACTAAATAAAAAGCAGAATATTTTCCATTCCTGCATTACATTAGCCCAGTGTGACTACAATGTTACAGCAGATATTTTACAGCTGCCTTCGGCTCATAAGAAGCATCGTAAAAGCCAATATCTGAAATTGGAAAGTTTTCAGCAGTAATGTGAATTATTAGGAGGTTGCATTTTTTCCCTGTTTTTAGATTTATGGCTTATAGTGAATAATGGGGGGAGGGCGACGACGACTCTCCTTCCATAGTCCACATCTGGTTTACGTTAGTCTGGGCAGCAAAGAATGTATCTTTGTTTCCTGAAACACTAGGCTTGATCAACATAACCCATTTATGCTAAAATGTTTACTGCCTCAGTCCAGCTTCTTAGCTCAAAAATATATTTTCCGACCACTGTACCATACTTAAAAATATTTTTTTAGGAACCACTCTAAACAAATAGAATACAAAGTGTTATGTCTAGTGCAGGACCTGAGGGGGCAGTGCATGACAAGGATTTTATGAACACTAAAGATAAAAAAAAAATCCTTGTGTCATGCACCGCCCCCTCAGTGTATCAGTTTTGCCTAGTGTTCCTTTAAGAAGTATGGTAGCCGATACCTATAAAATACACAGTATATGACTACATTAGATGCCTTATGATGTTTTCATCTTAAAGGGAAACCTGTAAACAAGATCGGTTTTATTAAGATTATGGGATCTTCACAATGACGTAGTAAAGTAACTATTAAACTGTGCCAACTAAATACCCAACAAGTACCCGGAAGGCCATTTCCGAACTCCTTAGGTAAGACCCCCTGCCAGCTCTCGCCTGCCCTGTAATAGAGGTCCTAATGTAGTACCTTAAACTGTATCATAAATGAAAAATAAAACACAGACTATTCCCAAAAGGGCACAATGGGGCTTTGAACTCCTTATTACAGAAATACAATAGTGGGAGTACTAGGGTAAAGATGCCAACCAACATGAGTTATCCCAATTGTTGGACATGTGACACATTCAGACGAGCGTAGCTAACTTCGGATGTGAAAAAAATTGCAGTCCGAGGTGCACCCGTGCGGGACGCGTTGTTACGGATCACCCATAGACTAGAGTCTATGGAGGGATGCGTGACACAGTAAAATAGGACAGGTCCTATTTTTTCATGGACCCTTCACACACTCCGTTAAAACAACGGTCGTGTGAACGGCCCCATTGAAGTACAGGAGTCCGTGTAACGGCCAGTGTTTTAACAGCCGTCACACGGACTACAGATACGCTCGTCTGAATGAGCCCTTATGGTGTACCAGATTGATATGTAACAAGTGTAAATTAGTGTAAAAATCCCTTTAAGCCGAACATATGATCAGCGGCAGTAATATTTATCAGTTTAGGATGCAATAATATGTAAGTGTCAGTTCACATGATGCGCATTGCCGGATTTACTCTTGCACAGCAGGCGGTTGCTTTGCATTATGGGAACATTATAACACGGAGTTAAAAGCTCTTTGCCACAAGTAACTGCAATTACTTCCACACAAAAAAGAGCAATTCTTCATAGCACAACACATGCCAGTTATACACATATTAGAAAATGCTTAAAAAAATTGTAATTCAAGTTAAAACTGCGTTTTAAGATGAAGGAGGCAATAAAAGTGTATAATGATAGCTTCTTCTGACATTAGACTAACCGGGTATTATCCGGACGTTACGTTTGGTATAAAACACATTTTATTACTTCACAGTATGACAGCTTCAAATGCCAATAACTGTATATATAATCGCTGGTTCAACCTGCTAACATTAAAAGTGATTTATGCTCCCATATACCACGTATAGCGAGCAAGTGGGAGGGGCCTGTGCCAAGATACGGCGAGCTACGACGTCTGATTTATTGAGGTACAAAATACTCAATTCCCTTTATATTCATGATATACTCACTTCAAATGTATTAATAACCAACCAAAAAGGCAGAAGCTAAAATATGTCCTTATTTACAAGTAAAATGTCCCTCCTGTCTGGGGACATATAAATTGTTGTCCTGTGTGCGCACGAAGAATGGAAAACATTGCATCTTCAACTGGTAAAAACCAAACGTCTGACATAAGAATAATGGTGCCGACAAATACGGCACAAAACTGCGAATTACGTGCAGACATATCAATGCCTTGAAGGATATGTACACCTTTGAAATAGTTTTCTTTTCTTTTAAAATAAAACGGTCTATTAGTGTGTTTGGTGTGACTTTCAAAATACTTTTTATCAAAAATGAATTTTTACTTTTTAAGATACAGCCGCTTTGTATTCTGTATACATAGCAGCTGTATCTAGCACTGAAACCTGTATCTGTCAGTTCCATGGGACTGAGGGGTTCAAAGTCAGCAGGTCCTGCGTGTCTCTGCCACCCATAATCGAGCGGCTAGCGATCACATCCAACTTAGGATCCTCATGTGATCAATTCCAGGTGGATCCTAAGTTGGATGAACTTGGATGTGATCGATAGCAGCTCGATTCTGCGTGTCAGAGACATGCGGACCCGCTTCCACTGAAACCGCCAGTCCCACGGTCCTGACAGATTCAGGTCTTTGCGCACGATACAGCTGCTCCGTATACAGTATACAAAGCAGCTGTATCTCAAAAAGTAAAAATAATCTTTAATAAAAAGTATTTTGAAAGTCACACCAAACCTCCTGATAGAGTTTTTTTTTTTTTTTTAAATAACGATTTGTAAAGTTGTACATATCCTTTAAGGCCTCGTTAAAACGAATAGACCGTCCCATTCATTTTTGAAAATCTGAAACCTTTAATTTGGTATTGGTTTCAATCTGATCTGTCGCCTTATTTTTTTACACCATATTGCAGCTTCTACAAAAGAACAGGGTGGAGGTCTGATGTTAACGGATTACAGCCACGTCCATGTTTGCAGCTCTAATCAGCTTTGTTCTTAGAGATGAACATGGATGTGGCCAAGTAATACACAATAGGTCAGAATTATTATGGTCTTTGCGCTTCGGTTGACATTTTGTGCAAGTATTATCTTGGCGCAAACATTGCTGCCCAAATTTATTATTGCGTGTGCCAGAAAGAACCTTGATTGGCAACATGCTCGCCAAGTCTGGTCGCAAACTTAGAGTATGGCCATGGATTTGTCAAGTCGTGAATTGCACGAGGTTTATCACGCGGGTGCACCAGACTTGTGTCGCAAAATACTGGTCTAAAGTATATTACCTAATAAGTGCTGTAAAAGAAGAGAAAGGAGTCCAACATGCACTCAGATGCGCCAAATATCTTTGAACAATTTGCCGCATCTGTGATGTGGTTTTTTTAATCCGCAGAATGTCCATTGTAGTTGTGTAACCGCTGGTTATTTGTTGCAGGTTTTCCCCATTTAATTCAAGGAGGTAAAACTCGCAACAAATAGCAGATGTTGTGGTTTTTGCGGGGGAAAAGCAGCGATTCGCCACAAAAAACGCAACTCAGAAAATCTTATACTTACCCAAAATTTTGCGCTTTTTTTTGTCCAGGCCAGCATCCTGGGATGACGTTTCATCCCATGTGACCTATGCAGCCAATCACAGGCTGCAGCAGTCACATGGGATGAAACGTCATGCCACGAGGGCGGACAGCAGGGCGGCGGAGGAACGCGTTGCCATGGCTAGGTAAGTATGAATCCAGTAAGTTAGTCTAGAACCCCCTTCATGATGAAAAATAACAGAGAAAAAAAAAAAGCATGCTTTTTGGGATACTCTCTCTTTTTCTTTTACTAGAGAGATGGAGATATAAGCGTAACTAAAATCTAATGATCGGATAATTCCATAAAAAAACATTTGTCTATTTCTTGCTTCTTGGAAAAGGGGACAATCTGGTCCCACCTCGGTCTACTTAGTTTGTAGTTCTTAGAGTAAAAAGATTATAATTTAGGTACAGTGGCCTTTAAAATAAAAAAACCCTGAAAGTTATTTTGCTGGGAAATCCACAAAAAAAAACCATATAAAATAGTCATTATTTGCAGCTACAGATCAGCGCACCGGCCACGCTGTGTAACTCGCAGACAGCCTGCCGATATACAGCAGAAGCAGAGACTCACCAGACGTGTCCCACATGTTCAGCTCGATCCTCTGCTTGTCTATCTCGAAGCTGGCCGTGTAGTTCTCAAAAACAGTTGGGACATAATTCTGAAATAGAGAGAACAATATTATTACATAGGACACGGACCTCACAGAGAAATACTATATGTACATACATGGGGAGAAGGCTTATTCATTGCACAATAGGATTTTTTTTAGTAGCTCTCCTAAGTTCAAACTATTGTTTTTTTGATCCATTTCTAATAACAGTTTTAACTACAATTACACGCAAGCTTCAACCACTTTACCAAATGTTTATATGCTTTACAACTGGGATGAGAAAGAGGTAGTGGATAGGGGCATGTAAAAAAATGGGGCACCCTCACACTGCTGAAAAGACTCAACGGGAGCCCAAAGACCTACCGACCGTTCTTGCCAAAACCTATAACTAGGTGTCGCATCAACTTCGCTTCCCATCTACTGTATGAGAGAACATTATATAGGTTTATGAAGGAAAACATCCAAAACGGGCAGCCCGCAATGCCCAAACTAAGCTTTCCATCCTCCGGGGCAAAGATACTCTTTACTGCCTAGCCCTATATCTAAATACCCAGGCCAAGGCAGAGTGGCTTGTTGGTGCCCCCTTGGCCTCCTAGAAACTTAGGGCAACCTTGGGTGCTATAAGCTATAGCCATCATAAAACAATCTACCACCTTCTTAGTGGCTAGCAGGAAAGATGTGGGTGGCAGCTGCCCGGCTGTATTTTCTGATCACTAACAATATTTTATAGATTTAATGTTTATTTTATTTCCAGTATTTTATGTAGAACACCTTTACATTGGAGGCACAATCCAAACCGTAGGGATCAGTATTCCATATGATGTAATAAGCGTGTGTGCCATGTAGACAAGATACCTGAATACTATAGCTACGTTATTTTGCACTTGCACTTTACTACCCACTTTTTTTTATGGCTTTTGGCAGTATGAATTATATAAAAATGTGGGTATTATTGCTTGTTACTGGGTCGTACTATATATTCTTCATCTTGCATCCATTGTGACTCCAAATTTTATTAAATTCATTTTAATATAGGATAGCAATAAAGTTGGCATTGTTGGATTATAGGTGATGTGGGTTGCTCCATCATTTTGTAGGATTAGTAGGTTAGGGATTGACATATTGAATGAATTATACCAGGGGCGTAACTATAGAGGGTGCGGAGGTAGCAGTCACACCAGGACCCAGGTGCCTGAGGGGGCTCAAAGGCCCCTCTGCCACATCCGAAGACACCAGTATTATTGAGAATACATGGTAGGTGGGGAGCCCTGTAATAGATTTTGCATTGGATCCTAGAAGGTTGAAGCTCTGCACTAACATCCACTATCGCATGTAAAATACACAATCTGTCTTTAAAGACAATTTATTGGGCTCTCCTTTGGCTTTTGAGTTCCCTAGTGTCAGACATGCAGTGCCCCTCTTCATTTTAGGGACTACTTATCTGGTATCCGAGAACATAACGGCACTCTGGTAGCTTTGGTCAGTCTAGCTATTATATAATGGAATTCCCTAATATGAAGTGTCCAACAGCCTCAGAGTGATCTCCATTTACAGTATTGAAAAGCAATCTGCATTGGGACTCCGTTCATAGGTTCGGTCTGACTTTCCCCGTCACGGGAACCCATGAACGGAATCCAAACAGAAACTCACCACTGCTTTTAATGGTGAGGGACCCGATGCAAATGGTTTCCGTTTGTCACCGTTGTGTTAGGGCCTGTTCACATCAGCGTTGGCTTTTCGTTCCGGGGTTCCATCGGAGGTTTCCGTCAGGTGAACCCCGCAACGGAAAGTCAAACTGAAACTACAGCTTCCGTTTCCGTCACCATTGATATCATCCACTCATTAAGCGATTTGCGGATTAGAAGACTAACTACGTATTCATATATAAAACAACATCAGCTGACAGATTCCAAGCAGAGAAGTTTTTTTTCTGCACTGCACAGACTACAATAAAGCTAAAAAAAATAGTGAAAAGTTTAAAAAAGGTAACATTTTACATGACGACTATATATTCAATGTTAGTCAAATTTGGAGTGCTTTATCTTTCTGCAATACATTATCCTGCAATTCATTGAGTGGTTACTCGGCTCTGCTACATCTGTAGCTCCTATGGGCTATGAACGGTATAAATAGTCAGCTACATAGAATTCCAATACAAAGCCGCCATGCAGTCTGCCCCTGCACACCAGAAATTAAAAATAGTTGACAAGTTCATCAATTGAAATTTTTAATGTCACAAGGGATTGTCATTGCCAACACCGTAGAACTACAAGTCCCTGCACTAAGTACTACGTCAACGGACTTCCTATAATATTATTGCTGTCGGGTGTTTATTTGCATACGATTGAGAAATAAGATTCGAATAATTGGTCAGGAATATGACTCATTTATCAAATCATTGGAACATAGAACCACCCGGATGCGGGCAGCTCTTTGTCTCCTAGTTTTTCACTATACCGCCATGTTTCCTCCACGCCTTCACATTTCAAGTTGCCAGACCGTCTCATTTAAATGTGAGATGACAATGATAAATGAAATTCACAAGAATTCCTCCCTAACCCTATTAATCTGCTGGAATGATACGAACATCCCTGGAGATGAAAAAGGAAATTATCACCTGATAGCAAGTTATGTAAATGAAGCTATTCCTATGGGATGCTAGAAGAGCGCAGCTCCAGCTACCCTGTGTCCATCTCACATAATTGCACAGGATAAGACTAAAAGTGAATCCAACAGCAAGCACAGAATAGAATAGACAGGTGAAGTAAAGGCCCTAATACACCGGCTGATTTTGGCCGGTGCAGCGAGACAGGTCGTTGATCGGCGCTCGCTTGCTCCTGTCACACGGAGCTATGGATGGGGACGAGCGGTCGTTACTCAGATCGCTCATCCCCATACGTTATCATATCAGCAGCGCGTTTCGCTGTTTACACAGAGATGTGATGCCAACGATAATATTTTACTTTTTAAAACAATACGATCAGCAGATGATCGAGCATTTGCTCATTAATCTGTTGATCGCTGCCCTGCTTCGTATTCGCGATTGGAGGGGGTCTCAAGTGCTGGGACCCCACCGATCAAAACTTCTGACATGTCACTATGATATGTCAGAAGTTTGTTGAAAATTTAGTTCCACTTTAACAACAAGACCTTCCTCTATTACCACTGTGCCTTTATTTCGGCATCAGGAAGAAACACTCGCCCCCTTTTATTGCACGGTTTTCTGCTGGTTTTGTTACCATAGTATCGATATTTGCACTTCTGAGCGGTTACAAAACATTTTATCTCCTGCCAAATGTTTAAACATTCCTTTATTTTAACCTGATAACTGTATTTTTAATGAAGATATCAGACAAATCTAAATGTACAAGTGTTAATCCGCACTCACTAAAGTTAACAACGTCCTAATGGGATTACAGAGCAGATGTTTTCAGAGACTGCAATTGTTTGAAGTCTACAGGAAGAAAACAAGACTGAATGTGCGCATTAGTGGATAAGTGGACACAGTGTAGGCAGTCTCTTTAATCTTATTAAAAGGGACTGTCATCTCGACAATGCATTTCCATTCGCCCTATTATCATAGAGGGGGGTCTCCTGCTTGGGACCCCCTCTATGAGCCAGAGGGAAGGGAAAAAAAAAAAAAAAAAAAGAAGAAGGAGTAGCTCTGGTGGTTTTAGCCTCTCCGTATATTACATTGTCGGCCATGTATACTAATCAAACATAGATGGTCTAATTTTTAGGTCACATTTTTGTGCAAAAATCAGGGAAGGGGCATACACAAATAGATACGAGGAGACGTCATTTAGTAAAACTGGCACAAATTTTGGGCGAAGAAAACTCATAAATGCATCAAAACGTGCAATTTGTGTAAAGATTGAGACTTTTGATGCATTAACTCCGCCCACGCCACTATTGCACAAAGTAGGTGGGGCTTAGCAAAAGTTTACCAACAAATTTACTATAAATTTACACCAGAAACTAGCTGGCGTAAATTTCCTTTTCAAGTGCTAGAGATGTGCCTAATTTAATACGAGGCATGCGCCTCTTAATAAAAAACAGACTGGGGTAAGATGAGACAAATTTATTAAAGACTGGCGCAGTATTAATATTTCCCCCCCTTCGTATTTCAATTCTTTACCATTTTAAAGATATAAGTTTGCGGTCAGTGAATGAGAACACTTGTTTAGATTTAGAGGCTGCCAACCTATAACATGCCTATTCCTGCGCAGCTGAGAAATAGATTGTATGCAGTCCAGGCAATACTCGGAGGTAAATACATCGGCAGCAGATGCACGAATCCCTCCGTTACGGGGCGGATACGCTGCGTAAAAGTACACAGTGTATCCACCCTGGACGCCACAGGGAATTCCGGAAAAAAAAACGCACTAAATTGTGGTGGATTTATTTGGGCCAGAATGTCCGCTACGGAAAACAGCACGTGATTGGCTGCAGCAATCACATGGGATGAAAAGCCATTCCTGGAGGCCGGGCTGGATGGAGGTGCAGAGAGTTCTGGGTAGGATTTTTTTTCAGAGCGATTTTTGCAGCGGAAATCCCATAGAATTCAATGGGAAGAACCGCAAGAGAAAAGCAGCAGCTCCGCAGCATAAATTGACATGCTGCGGATTAAAACACCACACCGCAATTTATGACCGTTTTTTCAGCGTTTTTTTTTTACACAGCGTGTAGATGAGATTTGTTTAAATCTCATCCACTTTGGTGCTACTGTAATATGCTGCAGATTTTCTGCAATTAAATCATTTACGGAAAATCTGCCATATTTACACTACACGTGAACCCGGCTGTAGTTTGCTACAATGTATCTGTCTGGAGTACAGGACGTGTAAGGCTGCGTTCACATCAGCATTGAGCCTCCGTTGATGGGTTCCGTTAGACCAGGGGTCAGCAACCTATGGAACTGGTGCCGCAGGCGGCACGCGGAGATGGTTTGCTGGCACACTTCCCACTCCCAGTGTGCAGTGCCGTGGTGTGCTTGGTGGCACTGAACACAGGGAGAGAGAGTGGCACTTTATTATGCGCTTGGCGTTGCTGATCACCAGGAAAGAGCAGAGCTTCATTGTTTTTGTCGCTTCTGAACACTGGGCAAGCACACAATGCAGCACTGCTATCTCTCTTGGTAATCAGCGCCACAAGTTCAGTAACCACTCAGTAAAATAAGAGTTAGCAAAAGTTGGCAACTTTCTCTCCTGTGTACACCCCCCCAAGCTGGTGTTCAGTAGCCGTGGTCTCTCCTATGTGCACCCCCCCCCCCCCCCCCCCAGCTACTGCTCAGTAGACACAGGGTGACTCTTTTGTGCCCCCCAAGTTGGTGTGCAGTAGTCGCACTTTCTCCTGTCTGCAGTGCCCTAAAGCTGGTGTTCAGTAGCTGCGGTCACTCCTACATGCACCCCCACAGGTGGTGTTCAGTAGCCTTGCATGCGCCACAGATTAATAATTTTTGCAAAGAAAGTCAGGGAAAAGGGTCACACTGAAATGTAAGTTTAATTAACTGATCAATTGATTTATGTCACATACGTGGTAACAGTTTGTCTTATAGGACTCTCTTGTTTGCATGGCACACGGAGTACTTCATCTTTGATTTATTTCTTTTTATTGGCACGCCATACAAAAATAAAAAAAAAAGTTGCCTACCCCTCCTCTAGACCTTACGATTGGCTCTCCCATTCATGGGTTCCTCCGACGGAAAGGTCTAACGAAACCAATGAACGGAAGGCCGACGCTGATGTGAACAGGCCCTTACACAGAGTATTGCCTAGACTAGAAACAATTGTATCCGAACTTTCATTTATACATAAGAAAAATAGACACGCTGCAAGCATCATTGTAAAAAGTGCATGACATGTTACTGAATTACTGAGTTCTCCTACTGCAGCCGAACTCCTACTATGCTGCAAATCAAACAAATGAATGAATAAATAAATAAAATGAATAAATGAAGTTATTGCCCTTATTCATGGCTGGAAGATTCCACAATGACTAAGAGTTCTAATATATAATAAACCCCCTGCTGTAATTTAAGATATTAGAAGTCACTTTGGGGTATTTCATCATCTGCACAAAACTTCTTTTTATGGTCCAGTAGGGATATGTCCTTTCAATAAATCACAGCATGATACTACAAGTTATTTTCAGCTAGTCGGGGCCAAATACCCTGATCAACCATCAAACTTTCAACATGCACGGACAATATAATCTGGAAAATATATCCCTTAGCAAATGGGACATCATGAAAAAGCCTAAAAAAGGACAGAAGCAGTAAGTTACGTGAGAAGGCTGCTTATTGACCTACAACACAAGGGCATATGGCTGCTCCACAAGGAAACTTGGATACCGGCGGCAAAACAAGTCAACATATCATCAAATAGAAGTAGCGAAATGACAAAAACACATCAAGTGGAGGAAATATTGATGATACCGTGAATCCAAACACCCTTCTCGGAAATCCAAATGTGCTCAGAGGTATGTGACAATAGATACGAGCTTTCCTCAAATTGTTCATAAAGGATCCGTCATACAAAAAACGAGCGATGATAATCACTGCCTTCAGATGTGCAGACAGAAGGTAAAGAACATCGGATCACAGCACTACAATTCAATACAAAATCATGGACGGAGATTTTGGAAAGGCCACATTTCTGGTAACATTGGGTCGACTAATGACTATTTTATTGGCCGCACAAACGAGCGGATCAGCTGATGAACCAGCATTTGCTCATTGATCGGCTGATTGCCTCCCTGTTTACACAGGGCAATGAGCGTTGGTATGGCCACTCGTTTGCCCGATCATTGGCCCATGTAAAAGGGCCTTTACTCTCCACAGACCCTACAGCAGAAGCAGGTTTTGCCTCTATGGTACATACCATTCATTTTACAGTCTCGGAAACCCTTTTAGGCTTAGTTCACACAGAGTCTTTTTGCAGGCAGAAAAAATATGCCTCAGAATTCCTCCAGGAATATAATGCAAAAACCACGGGCAAAAAACGGCACAAACAAATGCGCAAAACTAGCGTCGTAAGTTTTTTTTTTCTGCCTCCTATTGATTTCAATAGGAGGTTAGAGGTGGAAACCACTTGAAGAAAGGAGAATGCCGCTTTTTTTTTTCCCCGCGAACAGCCAAAAGCCATCTGAGAAAAGAAAAACACCCTCCCTCCCAACAGAAAGTCGATTTGGCCTATTTTTTGGCACGGATTCCGACACGGTTCATATTTCCAATATACTTAACTCTTAGATTCTGCTCCATTCCCACCCCCCTCATTCTGTCATTTGGCTCCAAAGTTTACTGTCCACCAATATGATATATTGAGGCCACATGACTGCAGCAGCCATTACGTCACTATAAACCACAGTCGCGTGATGCAATTATGGATGACGAGTAATTCCGCCAGGACAAACATCTGAGTAGTAGGACCAATGAACAATAAAGGCTGGAGCTGAATTTTAAAGGTACAGTACAATGCTTATTATTTTCCTATTTGGAATAACTTTACTTCAATAGAAGAAACATTTGTTTCTATTTTAAGAGATAGAGCAGAGCTCCCAATGGACACATTTTTTGAAAGTTGTTTAATAGACTACGATGGTAAATCTGTAAGACAATACCACACGTCAGGCAAGACCCCAATAACAAATATCGTCAACAGTACGATTTTTATTTGTCTCCTTTAAACACCGTGAATTTTACATAAAACCACTCCATGCCTCCTGTTATATTTAAAGGAGTAATAAACCTAAAGATGGAAGCTCATAAAAGTAAAGTTTATGGAAGGAGCTGCTAATAGTCACACATATGTATGCAGAGCTTCTCTGAACTGGAGATATGGAAGATAAAACTAGTGATCATGGGGGCAGAATACGATAGTCAATCGCTTCTCAGTCTGAAATGGCTGATAACAGGAAATAATAGACTGTATTTAGCTGCACACTAAATATAAACAGAGTACGAACCAATTTTATATCTTCATAATCAGAGTAGTAGCTAACAGATTCAGCTCGCTGTCCTTGCCCTATATCAAAATATCCTGGCCAAGGCAGAGTGGCTTGCCGGCACCCCTTGGCACCCAGCACATGCCCCACCAACACCCCCTGAATACGTCCCGGTCATAATAATCAAACGCATGAGAGTCAGAACACTAAGTCATAATTATTCCACTGTTCACTATACAGTCCCAAAATTTGCTTTGGCATGATTATGAAACCCTCCAAAGGGCCAACCTCCAGGGTACTGCACCAGGATTACCCCCTTTTCTGTTACATCACTAGACTCCACTCTAATCTGTCACCTGTTTTTTCGCCACCAAACTTCTTCTTACGCTGCTGGCCTGATATTGTGAAGAGCATTGCCTACATACCTTTATTAGACGTCTTGGTGCCTTGGCAAGAATCAAAATAATGCCTCCACCCGGTATACGCTAGTTTGCAGTAAGCGTCCTACAGTTTTCCTTCTAATGCCTCTCCTCCTTCCTCAGCCAAGCGGTTACATAGATGCCGCTTCATCCAAATCCTGTCCTGTGCCGTCCGGATCTGGCGCATGTGCGTTGGCTTTACAGCCGTCCTGCGCATGCCGATCTCGGGCCCGCGTCTACCACTCTCCTCAGATCCTGACTGCACGGCGCAGGAATTGAATGAAGTGGTATCGGACGCAGCAGCTAGGATGAGGGGAGGCATTAGAAGGAAAAGTGCAGGTATTGACCCCTGAGAAAGCTGCAGAGATGGCAATACGCATGGGGTGCCAGATGGACGGGTCCGATACAAGGGGGTATTGACTTCTATTTCCACAGCCAGACATCTTTTAAAAGGCTTGTTTTACATCTCATGTTACAATGATATAGGTTGTATTCTGGGCAGTGAAGAGATATTGTGCATTTGCGTCAGATCGGGTCAGTTCACACGTTGCGGAAATATTGTGGATTTTCCGGAATGGAATTTGAAGCGGAAAATCCGCAGCAAATACAGTAGCAGCAAAGTGGAAAAAGATAAAACAAATCTCATCCACATGCTGTGTAAATACAGAGTGGAAAAAAACGCTCAGAAATTGTTTGGTGTGGTTTTTTTTGCCCGGTATTCCGTGAAGTGCACAGGGCGGATACACTGCGTGCTTTTATGCAGCGTATCCGCCCTGTGTGAACTCAGCCTAAGCCCCCATACAGGAGCTTCATTTTTATTCAGCATTACCTCATGTGGGAGAGAGATGTGTTTTTAAGGTTTTGTACTTATGGTCTAAATAACCTTGGTTTGTATTTTTGCATTTTGGAGTGCAAGTACCTCTTCTTGAGCATAGTTTGCATATCGCAGGTTGTTTTCAGTGTATGCCACTTAACACCCAGATATTTAGTCATCCGCAGTGCCCGCCATCGCCTCTATTCAGGACACTTCCTTCTACGGAGGACTCTTAGAGGCATTAAAGTCAGTTTTTACGGTTTTGAAAGAACGAAGATGTAGTAAAAGTAGGTGGACAATGCTTTTCACAATACCAGACCAGCGGTGTTCGCAGCTTAGGGGCGATAAAACTGATGACAGACTCCCTTTAATTACGATCATCCTAGGCTGGCACAGATGCCTCTATAGAAATTCTCTCTAAAGAACTGCATGGAGGAAATAGGATTACACTGACTGCTTTATAGGATCAAAATGCATTTGGCATCACTCGAATGCTACACAACGAAGACATCCAGCAATATACTTTTTGATAGGATCACATGTTGTTCGTGAGTTTTATAATGGGATCGGTTACACTATTGACATGTATAAAGATAAAACGGCACCTCCCTACAGTTGGCAGTGCCCATACATTTACAGCTCCGTTCTGTTTGATCACGCTTTATTATTTGCATACACGCTTCGCCCTTCCCTAGATATATAATATTTCCCCCCTACTGTAGGTCTCGGTGAAGCAACACTTCATAAATGCAAAAATTCCCTGGGAACAATCCTCTGTAGGATTACACTGTACTCTTCTGGAAACTGACATATGATTCCACTTTGGGGCGAAAAAGGGGAATATCCAGCTGAGCAGCCTGCATTGAATCCTATTGTAGATGCATGCTTTATTAACCCCTCATAGGGCTCCACTGCACATGGAGCTGGCACAATACTCCATATGACTAGCATAACAATAACCCACTAAAGAATGAATACCGTAAATAACACTAATCCTGCCTTCAGCTGCTTGCTGCTCCTGGTTCCATATATACCAATATAATGCATTTCAATTTGATAGGCACAACTTGCATCCTATAAGTGGGGCCGCACAGTGAGAATTTCTTATATGAATGCAGCAATGTGATCAGCTGGTGCCCCAACGCAGGAACACGACTATGGGCATGGAGTGCTGCATGTACAAAGAACATAATTGTATCGGCTCAACCCCAAGTGCTACAATACTAGATTTGGTGCAAAAACGGACGTTGATAGCATGCACCATATTTATGCATGGATCAAGCTATGTGCTGGCACAAAGACGGGCATGGCTAGATTGTCACATGAAACGTGACATATCTATCAAAGTGATATAAGCACACGGGGACACAACCGGGCACGGTCACTTCACATGCTGGAGGTGGTTTCATGGTGAACACTAGTCTGATGTTGACATGTAACCTTTTTGAGGAACTTTCAATAATGTTCCAATACATAAGTAGACCGTATTACTACAGAACACTCAATATATAATCACATTGCACTCGACCTGGGAGGTAGATTGACTACAACTCTCAACAGGTCATATATAGCAAAGTCAATAGAAGTAATGTAAGGGAACTAGGGAACTGGAACTAATCCGGAGACCCTTTAAAACCACATGACCTCTCGTAGAAAGTAAATAGTACAAGGACTCGGATTTCATATGCAAGCGCTCAGAGCAAACCCGACTTTTTTAGTGGCCCAATTTTTCAAGACATCAATAGCAAATTTTCAGGGATGTTCGCTACATGGCTACTGGAGCTTGTGCAGCCACAAATGACCATCAATATGGCAATACTAGTCGGTGAAGATCAGTATGCTGCTGGAAAGACATCGTACATGGTATTGTACTGCAGGACTTGCCTACATATCCGCACATATCATTCGGAATAAGGGCTCGTCCAGAATTGCTGCGTATTTTCCGTCCGGAATTTTAGACGCAAAATATGCAGAATACAGTGGCAGCAACTGGGAGACATTTAACAAATCTCATCCACACTCTGCGTAAATATTCCGAGCACAAATTTACTTGCGGCGCGTATTTTTCGGACCGCAGCATGTCAATTCCTGCTGTGAAAGTGACTGAATTGGTGAGATTTTCAGGAGGAGATGTCACCA
Organism: Rhinoderma darwinii; assembly: GCF_050947455.1. Lineage (NCBI taxonomy): Eukaryota > Metazoa > Chordata > Amphibia > Anura > Rhinodermatidae > Rhinoderma > Rhinoderma darwinii. The sequence continues at coordinate 29,294,017 of NC_134699.1, forward strand.
TCTCCCAGCATTGAGAAAAACGTAGCAAAATATGCACCATTTTCTGCAGTCAAAAACGCTGAAAATTGTGCGTTTTTTGCCGCAGCGGAAATCCTGCTACTTTCAAAGGAATTGCTGCAGAAATTTTCTGCAGCAATTCCGTTGCGTGTGAACAAGCCCTAACTCATAGAAGTCTATATTCTGATGCAAATTTTCCATCCACAAAACTCACAGGACACATTCTATGCTCTCTACTTGTGAAAACATTGCTCCTGGCACCAAGGCAGAATAATTGTACAGTCTCTGTCCTTGTATATACTTCAAGAAACGTTTTAAATCCACATGACCTCTTGTGGGAAGTGAATGGAAGAGCAGCTCTGAAAGCTTAGGCTAAAGTACTACTACTCACAACAAGCAGTGATAGTATACTGTATACAGCTAGAACACACTGGTATACATAACAGACTTGTAAGTATAATATCATTGTAGGTTATAATACAAAACTAGCTACAAACACACTAGTGACGATCAACGAACTACCAGATAAAACTAGCAGCTATTATATACTGCTGATTATAGCACGCTACTAGTTAAGACACTAGAATATATATATATATATATATATATATATATATATATATATATATATATATCTGGCAGCTGTAATGCACTACTGGCTTTTGTACTACTAGTTATAGAAAACAACTGTAATATATATATATATATATATACACACACACACATTATACATACACATACATACAGTATAACACATTAGTATGACAGACTGGTACCTATACCAATTAGTAGCTTTACACACCAGTAACCAGAATGCACTGCTAGTTACAGCAGGTATCTATAATGCGCTACTGGCTAGAACACAATGCTAGTAATAACACTAGTATATGACAGACCAGTAACTGTAAAGACGTTAGAAGTGTTATAGACAACCCGCTATAATGAATTAGCAACTATAATTTATTACTAGTAGTTCCAACTAGCAGCTATAATACACTGCTAGTGATAACACACTAGTATATACTGTATAACAGACTAGTAACTGTAATCGATAGATAGATAGATAGGATACTCAAACAGATTACTTGTTTATAAACACACTACTATTTACAACACAATAATATATATATATACACACACATACAGTAGTAATTATAAAAACAAAAGTTGCAGATAACACTACTTCATATGATACACCACTAACTGTTATAATACACACTACTAGTTATAATATACATGTATAACAGATTAGTAAACAAAACAGCCTGTAGATCACTACTGAAGTTAAACCACACTTACAATTATCAATGATAACTCTACTTATCTATAAAACACCAGCTTATAATGTACTAGGAGCCACATTCACTAGTTATAATACACTACTGCCTAGAAGAAGAGATCAGGGGCTACAAAACTGGTTATAATACACCACTGGCTGGAATGGACTAGCAGCTAGAACACGCTACTGCCTAGAAGAGATCAGCGGCTACAAAACAAAACTGGTTATAATCCACTAGTAGCTATGGCAGATAATACACCGGCACTAACACCCTTTTGACTGCCTTATTACACACTAGACATCATACACCAGCCTAGCATATTATACAAACCTACTATATATATATATATATATATATAATCCTCTAGCATACTATACATAATAAACTAGTATAGCACAATACACTACTATGTCTAATATCACTATTACATATAATACACTAGTAGCTGTACCCCCAGCGCACACGACAGGGGCAGCAGAGTTTGTATAATGTGCTAGCACTATTATCAGGAGGGATGAGCAAGTATACAGGAGCCGGTTACCTCTGGGTAGCAGTCTTTAGCGAACACATGAAGCAGAGCCGTCTTCCCACACTGAGTGTCCCCGACCACCACTATCTTACACCGAGACATCTGCTTGTCCATTCTCTCCTCTGTATCCTCAGATCTCCCCTCCCTCATGGAGAGCCCCCCTGCCCAGTGGAACAGAGCCCCCCGGTACAGTCCACACATGCACTGCGATCCTCAGCCTCCCAACATAGCTCCTGTACTGCACACTCCGGCCAGCAGCGCCTCCGACCTGACGGCCCTGGGGAAACGCCTCTGAAAAGGAACGCGCCAATGAGAAGCCGACTATAGGTGTCCTCATTACCATAATGGGCGTGATTTAGCGGCTCGATGAGACCGTGAATTGATGCGGATTGGCATTATAGGTGCAGCATGTCATATTCATAGAGCGCGCCGCCGGTGTACTCACCTGACGCGGGACATAGGGGGTTAAGGAAATGGAGGGAAGCGCTCAATGTTGTGACTGGAACCGAGCGCTGTATTCTGAATGAAGACTAGTATAGGAGGAAAGGTATAATGCAGTGTATGGACTGTATATAGTACTAAATATATAGTATAAAATAAACAATATAAAACTACCATAGTATACTATATAATTATATTGGATAAAACATGCACTATAAGAAAATATAGTATAGTACTTTTAAGAAATATAGTTTAAACTATTACCAAATATAATACAGGAATAGTATTCAGAGGCATGGGCCCCATTAAAAAAATGTGTAACGTGGCCCCTCGTCTACCATGTGCCATTTATAATACTGAGGTCTTTTTATGTGGCAGAGGGCATTGGGCCCTGTCAAGCACCATAGCCGGGTGCGACTGCCACCTCTATCGCCCTTATAGCAATGCCCCTGATAGTATTATTCAACAACCATCCGTCACCCACAGTGGCATACATCATTACATGACATATACGGTTAAACAGACACCATTACTGACTATGGCCGGATTCAAACGAGCGTTTTCGGTCCGTGATATACGGTCTGTATGTCGGCAGCATTTCCCGGCCTGAACACAGTGCAGGGAGCCGGGATCCTAGTCCCTGCCTCGATGAGGGAAAACTGTCCCATACTGAAAACATGATTACAGTACGGGACAGTTGTCCCGCAGCGTGGCAGGGACTCCTGGCGTCGTACATAAGTATGATGCTAGGCGCCCGGCTCCCTGCACTGTGTTCGGTCTGGGAAATACTGCCGACATAGATGCCACTATTAGGCATTTTTTCAGGATCCCGTTAGATGGAATAGCCCAGTCTACTACACTATTCCATACTTAAATAAAAGATATACTGACATATACCAGCCCAACATAGGCCAAAAACGACACTCTTCTGTCCTCATGGGTCTAATGGAGAGCCCTATGGACACGTTTAGCATGTATGTCAGGACCTTTCCAACGTGCTCGCCAAACATAGGACCAAAATGTGATGTGAACAGGGCCTTATTTAGGCAACTCTGGCAAGATTATTTTGCCATTTTATGTCAATGTCATTGGGTACTGTACGGTTGCATTATTTTAGCAATGTACAGTTCTTCGCTGTTTCTTTATTTCCTTTGTACTGTAATGGAAGGTGATAAATACGCATTTCTCCCCCAGTTTTTGGTATCCTGGGCATCCAATGAGTCGAACTCACAACAATTTACACATTTATGACAGATGCTATTGATAGTCTATTAATGTGTATAGTGGGAAAATCACTTTCGGAGTTCTGATGATGCCCACATGCCACAACAAAGAAGCAGGCTGTAACGTCCACAGCCGCGGACCGTAGTTCTTACCTGCCCCTGACGGCTGTGGCCATGGACGAGTGAGGGCCGGGCGGCATCTCCCTCTTGAGAGACGCCAACACTCACCTCCGCATCGCTGCACTGGTTCCCATAGGGTGCTCGCGCGCTCGCGTCCGGATTTATAGGGCCAGTGCACACACATGAGTAAGATCTGCAATTACCCCATGATCACCCTGAACTATAAAAAGGGCTCTGCCCTTTCACTCATTGCCTGAGCGTTGTTGTGTTTACCCATGTTAGTCTTAGCAAATGGTCCCTTAGTGTTATCCTGTTCCCGTTTCCTGCTACCTGTATCCTGTGCTATATCTGTTCCTGTGTCTTAACCTGTTGGAGTTGTGTTGTGCCACCGGTCACGCCTACTGATATACACCACGTCTGGTGTCTACAAGTTCATCTGTGTGGAGCCTCTATTACTGTCTGGACTATTAAAGGTACTATTGTATTAGGACTGTTGTTTGGCCAGCTGCTACGGCGGTGCGGCCTGGTGGGTCCACATACCCATGGATCGTGACACAGGCCAGAGCTTCCCCATTACAAATGTTACTATATATACAATATATTATAGTACACAGACAATGCGCTATCTCTGCTGCCCTGCATATATACAGCTCTGCGTCACAGCGAGCAGTCTATGAGTGTGTGACAGAGCAGTGTATGTATACAGGAAAACAGAATGTGCGTTAGGCTTATAGTATAGGAGAGCGGGCAGCAGGGTAGTAGTGCGCGCACCGGGCTATGTGAAGAACACACTGGACAATACACTTATCGAAGAGGGGAGCCAGGCGGGCATCCAAAGACTGTAGACAGTATAGTATAGAATAGTATATACAATATAGTGTCAAAATCAAGTACTGTATAAACGATATGAAATAAGCAGTATATATAGTATAGACAATGTAGTATAAACTGCATAGAATAGTTTAGTACTGACTAGTATATATAATATAGGCCGCAGGAAGACTAGATTGTTGGAGACTGGTTATTTTTGGTCATATTTGGATTCTTTATTGGAATGTTGTTTTGGGTTATTTGACCTGTTGGATGGGAATTGTCCTTTAAGGGTCATAGATGATTGATGTCAGTTAAATTCATTTGCTACAATCTGTCAATTTTGGGATGGAAACATAATTTTGGCACATGGGAATGATTAGAGCGGTAACTGTGTGGCCATAATAATGTAATTATCTACTATTATCTAGGATTCCAGTCCTAATCTTAACTCAATCCATTTAGAATGATCCCGTCTAGTCTCTATCTCTAGAGACTGGTTACACTGGTTCTACACTGTAATCCTATCAGAAAGCGTGATGTAAGGCAAATCTCACATAGCCAGAGCTCCATACATCCTAAGCACATTGGTCTAAAGTTAATGTTTCCATATGCTATGTTAAGGCATATGGAAGCAATAGAAGGGACATCCCCAAAAAAAACAGACAATCCCTTTAAGCTGCCCATAGATGCATGTTAGCATTTAGTCAACCACCTCATGGACAATCAACCATTACACCAACACCTCCAGAAGCATACCAGACTATTATTAAGTCAGGCGATGGCTCCATAAATATATAAGAGTCTCCAAAAAGTCATCAACTGGAAAGTCAAAAAAACAATAAGTCCTGGGAGAAGACCCAAAAAACATCTACCAGATACATATCTTTGTTTGGAAGTGAGAAGATGAATTCAACAGGCAGCACGTGATTTAGTGGTTAGCACTGAACATCTGCATGGAGTTTAACATGTTCTTCCTGTGTATGCATGGGTTTCCTCCCACACGCCAAAAAACATACAGATAGATAAAATTTAGATTGTGAGCCCCACTGGGCACAGTGAGTGATCAGATCGTCTGTACAACACTACAGATTATTTTGGCACAATACGAAATTCTTGTGATTTTATTGTGTCTCATGTATGACCAAATGTCATTGCGTGGTCTTAGGGTATGTTCACACGCTGGACTAAAAGCATCTGAAAATACAGAGCTGTTTTCAAGGGAAAACAGCTCCTGATTTTCAGACGTTTTTTAAGCCACTCGCGATTTTCGCAGCATTTTTCGCTGTGTTTTTTTATGGACGTTTTTGGAGCTGTTTTCAATAGTCAATGAAAAACGGCTCCAAAAACGTCCCAAGAAGTGTCCTGCACTTCTTTTTCGCAGCCTTTTTTTTTTTACGGGGCCGTTTTTTAAAACGGCCGCGTAAAAAGAAGGCACATCAGAACGGAATGCCGTTTTTCCCATTGCAATCAATGGGCAGATGTTTGGAGGCGTTCTGCTTCCGATTTTTCAGACGTTTTTCGGACAGAAAAACGGCCGAAAATAGCACGTGTGAACATACCCTTAATGTTGCTGAAAGTGACATAATATTGATACTAATATTAGATAGTTATAAGTTTTTGTTTTATATTCATTTTAAATTGGTTTTCCCATAATCATTATTTGTTTAGGAAAAAACAAAAAATACACGGCGCACATAGTGCATCATCTCAGGGGATTTGAGAAGTGATAATAGAGATGATAAGGTTATGCTCACCTGGAGACGTTGTACTCTGAGCACAACTCCCTGATGCACCTATAGGATGTAGGATACTGCCGCCCGGGGGATGGTGCCCTTGAAGGCAAAACTGACTTCAGGCTTTCTAAGGGTATGTGCACACACACTAATTACGTCCGTAATTGACGGACGTATTTCGGCCGCAAGTAGTGGACCGAACTCAGTGCAGGGAGCCGGGCTCCTAGCATCATAGTTATGTACGATGCTAGGAGTCCCTGCCTCTCCGTGGAACTACTGTCCCGTACTGAAAACACGATTACAGTACGGGACAGTTGTCCTGCAGAGAGGCAGGGACTCCTAGCATCGTACATAAGTATGATGCTAGGAGCCCGGCTCCCTGCACTGAGTTCGGTCCACTACTTGCGGCCGAAATACGTCCGTCAATTACGGACATAATTAGTGTGTGTGCACATACCCTTAGTCTGCACCACATGGGTGTGAACTTTTGTCCCATGGAGTCAATAGTGTAAAGAATATCCAAGGTAATCTACAGAGGAACAGCGCCAGTAAGGGGGATTTCATTTTTCTTCCTGCCTTTGATCATAATCATTATTTATCAGCTATCCACAGTATAGGTGATAAACATCTGATCAGTGGCTGTTTGACCACTGTGACCCCCATCGATCACAAGAACATGCTTACCTTGTCGTTCATGGGAGCCCCATAGGATTGGAGCGGTAGTGCGCATGCTCAACCAGCACTCTATACATTTCTATGGGGCTGCCGAGCGCTATCTATGGTAGCCCCATAGAAATTAATGGAGTGGTGGTGGTGCATGCACACTACCGCTCCATTCCTACGGGGCTGGAAGTCCTAGCAGCCAGACCCCCACCAATCAGATATTTATGCCCTATCCTCTGAATAGGTGATAAATAATGATTACGGGGAAACCCCTCTAACCAATAATTCTGTATCAGCTTAATGGCTAAAGAATGTATTTGTTGGTTTCATTCGTTTTCGTGTGACCTGCACACCTCACCCAACCGGAAATACCTTTCTGAATTTCACACATGCAGCTCTAGAGTGACTCAGAAGGACATTTTTTTTCCATTTGAAATGTCACAGTCCATCTATCACCCTTCCCTCTGTTTTGTGTAGTCTATGTAAAAATATATACAGTATAGAAACACATTATTATCAGCATACAAGCCACATCACTCCCATTCTGTAGCCCTTAAAGGGAATGTGTTGTCAGCAAAACATGTTTTTTTTTTTTAGTTAAACAATTAGTGTGTAGGTGATTAAACATTGTTCTAATTTTTTTTTTTTTTCACGAGTCAGGAAATATTATAAATTGGATTCAATTGGATTCTAATTTATAATATTTCCCATTGCTGGTCACTAGATGGAGCCATTCCCAAAATTGCAGCATTGCATGTGGTAAAGCAACCACATTGCTTTATGCTGCAAAATTGGGTAAAAAGCCCTCGCTCTAGTGAGCTCTCAGCATCCCCTCCTCCTTTATCCTGGCTAGTGCCGGGAGAAACGAGGGGTTTGAACGGTCTAACCTCCTACACTGTGTCGCCATTTTTTGAGCTAACACACAGTGTAGAAGGTTTACATACACTAGTAAACACACACTGAAACACAAACATACATAGAAATCCCTTACCTGCTCCAGTCGCCGCCGCTCCCTCCGGTCCATCCGCTCCGTCTGCTGCCGCTGCTCCATGTGCACAAGTCCGGAAGCCGCGACCGGAAGTAGTAATCTTACTGTCCGGCCGCGACTTCCGGTCCACAGAAAAATGGCGCCGGACGGCGCGCATTTCAAATTGAACTGTGTGGGAGCGGCGCATGCGCAGTTCCCACACAGCGGCGTACATGTTAGTGGATGGAACGGGCCCCGTTCGCAGTCCCTATGGGACTGGAGTTGCCGTATTCCATGTCTGTATGTGTCGTTAATCGACACATACAGAAATGGAAAAAAAAATAGCAGCCCCCATAGGGAAGAAAAAGTGTAAAAATAAGAAAAAGTAACACACAAACACACAAATTAATCCAAACGTTTTTAATAAAGCACTAACATTTTTAACATATTAAAAACAATTTTGTGGTGACACTGTTCCTTTAAAGAGGATCTGTCACTAGTTTATTAATTCCCTACCTCCTAACTAATCTAATAGGCGTTATGATGCTGATAACTACAGTGTGATTTGTTTTTCAAAAACGTTTATTCTTTGCAAAGTTATGAGCATTTTTCTAAATATGCTAATGTGGCTATACTTGCCAAATGGGAGGTGACTTTTTCTTTTCACTCTGGGCAGTGTAATGTTTTCTGTATGACGCTGTCCAATCAGCATACAGCTTCTCCCTCTTCCCTGCCCAGCAACACAGCGTGATCATATAGTATACAGCTTCCATTCCTGAATGTGTTTTCAACTGGTGATATCTCCGGTTGTGTCACAGCTAGAACTGCGATACTGGCGTCCTATGAAAGATTAGCATCTCCTCTTTCATATGCCACTGTTCTAAGTGGTCCACAGCCCGATATATGGATATTTGAAGTGATTCCCCCTTCCCTCCAGCCTCAGTCTCCCACACTGTGTGAAGCAGCTTCATGCTGATAGGACAGAGGCTGTGAGGAGGCTCCACCTCAGGAGAATCGCTGCTGTTACCTCCCACTTCTCCATTAAAGTATCATTTGCATATTTAGAAAAAAGTTCATAACTTTTAAAATAATAAACATTTTAGGACATAAGTTTCACTATCATTATCAGTGTGACAGCGCCTATCAGATTAACTAGAAGATAGGGCCTTACTAAACTAGTGACAGATCCTCTTTAAAGAGCATATGCACTCACTGATGTGTGCTGCACGAATCTGTGATATGGCGCCCCTAGACTGTGATGGGCTCATACTATACCTCCAGTTTTATACATATACATTTGTGACAAAAAAATGTAGTGTGTTCTATCGTATGCCATTTACAGAAGTATTGCTTCTAGGTGGCACACAGAGTACCTACGGGTTCATAATACGGACCTAGAGTACCTGGTAAGAGTTCATGCACATGCCTTTGCCTAAAAAAAAAAAATACTAGTAAATGTAAGTCTCTCAGTTGTCCTGGTCTATAAAACCATCTAAAATTGTCTTCTGAATCCCTGCATGGCTAGGCAGATTTGCCAGTCTCGACTCTAGGAAAGTTGAATGATAAAGCCCCTGTAAGCGCAGCAATATTGGTCATCACCCAGCTGTCCCAGAAACTTACAGAAGAGGTCAACTTAGGGGGATTGTTTTTTTATTTTTTTTATTTTAGTGGGCTGTTAATCTTCAAATCAGTCTAGGAGGAGAAAAAGTTTTCAGGTGAGCAGGCAGTTTTTTTAAATTTTGGTGTCATTAGGGAGAAGCAGAGTAGCTGGCTGAACCAGCTTTTTGCATTCTGTGCATTAGTAATATAAAACCACCACCATGCCCTCTCCTGCTGACTCACTAATGTCATTATGAACCCCCCTCTGGGGATAAGCTGCTTCCCCTCCCCCAATACATCTACAGTGATCCAAGCGCATGTGCTTAAAGTATCAGTCTGCAAACTTTAGGGGGCTTTAGTATAAAAAGAGACAATACAGTCTCTAGATAAAGAGCATATACTTCCGTGTCATATGCACAAAAATAGCCTGAGACATTTTGATTTTGTCATAGGCTTCCAAAAACTTTAATTTCAAAATTTATCGGCCAATAAATTAAATGTAAATAAAATATTTTCAAGCATTTTGAAGTATAAGAAAAAATGATAGAATCAGCAAATAGCAGTGGTAAGGGATGTGTACCCATGGACCTGATGGGTACAGGATTCAGCGTGAGATACAGCTGCTCTGTATACAGAATACAAAGCAGCTATAACAAAAAAAGGAAAAATAATTTTTAAAATGAACTAATTACAAAGGTTTACATAGCTTTTAAGCCACACGATGAACGGCGTGGGCAGACAGGGCAGATTTAAGGTTTCCAACCTATGACATCATTCTACTGCCGTCAGGCCGGGCAAAAGCACAGCCGCAGTCAGCCAGCAGCGTTGTTTTTAATTGATTGCATATAAATTGTGATAAAATAACAATATCTAGTGTTCACACTTGCTAACATGTACAACGTTAAATTCAGTCTCCACAAGCTGGATGAAGTAGTTGTTTACTTATATGCTTCTCATCAGAGTAGGCATCTTTAGGGCTCATCCACAAGGCTGTATTATAGGTTCCTCTGGTGGGCTCGAGGTACCCCAGTTTGTTGCTGTATGTCACAATAACCTGTGTCTTCATTTCTAAATATTTTCTATTGTGATGATATCATAACCGTGTTTGTCTTTTTCCCTAGGATGTGTTCTATTTTGATGATGTCACAATAGCCTGTGTCTTCCTTTGGAAGATGTATTCTACTGTGATAATATCACAATAGTGTTTGTCTTTATTCCTAGGTTGTGTCCTATTGTGATAATGTTACAACATTGTTTGTTTTTATTCCTAGATTATATTCTATTGTTATGATGTACCAATAGTGTTTATCTTTTTTCATAGGCTGTGTTTCATATTGTGGTGATGTCCCAATGGTGTTTGTCCTTGTTTCAAGACTGTATTCTATTATGATGATGTCACAATAATGTTTATCTTTATTCTTAGGCTGTGTTCATCTGTGATGATGTCACAATTGTGATTGTCTTCATTCCCAGAAAGTGGTCTATATTTAGGGCTCGTCTACACTCTGCGGAATTGCTGCATTTTTTTCTGTCCGGAATTGCAGACTGAAAAAAAACGCAGCAGAATACAGTAGCAGCATAGTGGATGAGATTTAACAAATCTCATCCACACGCTGCGTAAAAAAATTTAGAGCCGAAATTGACCTGCGGTGTGTAATTTTCGGACCGCAACATGTCAATTCCTGCTGTGCAAAATGGACAGAATTGCTGCGTTTTTCAGAGCAGATGTCACCATCTCTTTGCATTGTGAAAAACGCAGCAAAATACGTACCATTTTCTGCCGTAAAAAACGCAGGAAATGGTGCGTTTTTGCTGCAGTGGAATGTCTGCTATTTTCAACGGAATTGCTGCAGACATTTTCTGCAGCAATTCCGTTGTGTGTGGACAAGCCCTTATGATGTCATAAAAACTTTATTGTCTTTATTTATAAACTGTGTTTTATTGTCATAGTGTCCCAATTATGTTTGTCTTAGTTTCCACACTTTTTTTTATTGTGATGTGACAATATTGTTTGTCTTTGTTCCTAGACTGTTTCATTGTGATTATATCGCAATAATGTTCTTCTGTTCCTAGACTTTATTCTATTGGGATGTCACAGTAGTGATTGGTTTTATTCCTAGACTTTGTTCTATAGTGATGATGTCACAAAAGCTTGTTTCATCATTTATAAACTGTGTTCTATTATGATGATGTCGCAATCGTGCTTGTATTCGATTTTAGGCTGTGTTTTATTGTGATGATCTCACAATAGTTTTGGTCTTTGTTCCTAGGCTGTGTTTTAATGTGATCATGTCAGAATAGTGTTCGTCTTTATTCCGTGGCTGTGTTGTATTGTAATAATGTTACATAACTCTTTGGCCCACATTTACTAAAGCTGGCATATGTTACGCCAGGCTAAGTAATGGAAATAGTTGGATTTATGCCAAATTTATTAAAAGGCACACGACTCTAAATAAATTTGGCACATGTTAAACTGTCTGACTGTGACAGGCGTAGATTTGCAACAACATTTGCGCCATTTGTACCTAATTTTCTTAATATATTTGGCCTCAACTACATCTCCTTGGAGACCATGCCCACTTTTCTGATCACTTTCCAAATTTGGCAAGCAACAAGAAAAGTCACAAATGTTACCACAAATTTGTCCCACGTCACTGAATGCAACTTTTTGTGGCACAGCTTATGCCAATACCTAGCATAAACGACACAATAAATTTGGGCCTTTCTTTTTTCCTAGGCAGTTCTGTTTTTTTAATGACGTCACAGTAGTATTTGTTTTTATTCCTAAACTGTGCTTTATTATTATGGCCTATTTCCTTATTTATAAGACGTGTTCCCTTTTGATGATGTCACAACATACTGTAACCCTATTCATATGCTTTTTTTTATTTTGATGATGTCATAATAGTTTTTTTCTTTATTTTAAGACTGTGTTTTGTTGTGATTATGTCACAGGGGTGATTATCCTTATTCATAGACTGTCTTCTATTGTGCTGATATTACAATATTAGAGTAACAGTGCCCCAAAGGTCCAACAGAAAGAGAAAATCACTTACAGGTAAGGGCAGTTTTTAATTGGTTTATGTACAAAAAAATGTTACAATTAGACTTTCTTAACGACCGTATAGTTTTTTTACGGTGGCCATACAGGCTAGTTAGCTAGTTCTTATGAAGTGCGTCCTTTTCACGTTGGCACTTCAGAAGAAGTTTTCCCGCATCGGGTGGGGTGCTTGATTGGTGACCACTAGTAGTGGTCTCTGATCACGTTTAACCCCTCAGATGCGGCAGCAGTCAATCGTGATCGCCGCTTCTGAGTGGTTTTAGAGGGAGGGGGCTCTGTCACCCCACCGTCACACTGCTATTCGACAATGGTTTCTGTGGCAGCCAGGGACCTAGGCATGGCCTAACAGATGCCTGTTGGTTTTACACCGACAGTCATAATACACTGCAATACAGAAGTATTGCAGTGTATTATAAAAGATCACATAGTAAAGTCCACTAGTGGGACTAAAATAATTAAAAAAAGTTTTTATAAAGTTTGTAATAAATAAAAGTCCGAAGTAATAAAAATTAAAAACCCACTTTTTCCCCTTACAAAATACTTTATTATAAAAAAAGTTACACATATTTGGTATCGCCGCATCCGTAACGACACCAACTATAAAACGATTGCATTATTTAACCCGCACGGTGATTGCTGTAAAAAATAAAATAAAAAAACAATGCCAGAATTGCTGTTTTCTGTTCATCCTGCCTACAAAAAAATTTGATAAAATGTGATCATAAAGTCGCATGTATTTCAAAATGGTACCAATAAAAACTACAAGTCGTCCCGCAAATTTTTTTTTCCCATACAGCTATGTCAGCAGAAAAATAAAAAAGTTATGGCTCTTAAAATATGGCGACACAAACACAAATAATTTAGAAAAAAATGTGTTTTTACTGTGTAAAAGTAGTAAAACATAAAACATAAAAAAATAGATAAATTTGGTATTGCTGCAATAGTAACGACCCGCTATATAAAGTTATTATGTTATTTACAACACATGATCTACTGTGTAAATTTAAGACACAAAAAAGCGTGGCAAAATTCTTAATCCCCAACAAAAGAGTTAATAAAAGTTAATCAATAAATTATAAGTACCCCAAAATGATGCTATTAAGAAATACAACATATCCCGCAAAAAAATCCTTATACAGCTATGTCGACGGGAAAATAAAAAAGTTATAGCTCTTTGAATGAGACGATGGAAAAACTTAAAAAATTGCTTGGTCATTAAGGTTTAAAATACCTTCAGTATTAAGGGGTTAAATGATATGTCGTGTGTGTGAACAATGATTACAACAAAATTTGCACTGCAATATAATGTAGACTTGCACATGTTCTGTGTGGATTGACTTTGGACCCTTAATAATTTCTTCAATTTACCCCAGTACGACATTATATGTCTTAATGTATTTTACCCTAAGGCCGGATTTACACGAGCGTGCGCAAAAGACACTTAACAGCTCCGTTTGTCAACCCCGTATGATGCGCGGCTGCGTGATTTTCACGCAGCCGCCATCATTATGACACTCCGTTTGGATGTTTGTAGACAGAAAAGCACGTGGCGCTTTTCTGTTTACATTCATAGTATGACAGCTGTTGCGCGAATCACGCGCGTCCCACGGAAGTGCTTCCGTGTGGCATGCGTGATTTTCACGCACCCATTGCCTTCAATGGGTGCGTGATGCGCGAACAACGCACAAATATAGGACATGTCGTGAGTTTTACGCAACGGACTGACGTTGCGCAAAAATCACGGACTGTCTGCACGGCCCTATGGCCTAACATAGGTCCGTACGACACGCGTGAAAATCACGTGCGTTGCATGGACGTATATCACGTTCGTGTAAATAAGCCCTCATGGTTACATCCCTGTGACTTTTGATATGTTGTGGGGGATATCAGCTCATTGAATTTCTATGACCAACATGATCCCAGTTTAGACATATGTGATATTATACCCAAGGAAGACTTTACTGTTGTTGTTACTATTGTTTACATGGGAAAATACTAGATTCTGTATATTCTATTCCTGCAACTTAGATGGCAAGAGGTAGTGCAATTGATCTGTAATCTAATCATATTATTACAGACATACATTTACGGGAAAGGTAGAACTTCTTTCTTGAAACATGAATGGTTGTATTTAAAGAAAACTTTAATTACTATACATTTTACATTGCGCAACCGTATGGATGTTGGAACTTACTTATATACTTGTACATTTTAGTAGGAAAGCATGTCAGCTTAATTTGAATCGTTTTGCCTATTTCAACTATTACAAATGCTGGATGGGTATAATCGAAAAAGACAGAAATTGTGTATTTTTCCTCAAGAAATGTTATTTCCTTTTGCTCTTTTCAGCTCCTTGACCCCTCCACTGAAAATGCTTTCTAATCTAAAAATGTGCATCTATTCTATAGGCGGCGATCCTATATGTATGTTACATCTCAGTCTGCTCAGTCTCTCCTTCTTATGTCTAATCTCTGCTCCTGGTTCTTGTTTGAACTGTAAATATGTTGCAATTAGGACACATTTAAAAAAGCTAAAATGTGCAAACATCCTAATGCACAAAGTCCAAAACACTGGCGGTAACCCAAAATGTCATATAAAAAAAGGCAGCGAGGCAGGGACTCCTAGCATCGTACATAAGTATGATGCTAGGAGCCCGACTCCCTGCACTGTGTTCGGTCCGGTACTTGCGGCCGAAATACGTCCGTCAATTACGGACGTAATTAGTGTGTGTGCACATACCCTGAGGGGTATTACGGACGTAATTCTGGCGTTTTTGCCCCGAATTACGTCCGAAAATAGCGCCTCAATAGCGCTGACAAACATCTGCCCATTGAAAGCAATGGGCAGACGTTTGTCTGTTTACACGAGGCGTAATTTACGCGCCGCTGTCAAATAGACCTGTCACTTCTTTGGCCGTAATTGGAGCCGTTATTCATTGACTCCAATGAATAGCAGCGCTAATTACGCCCGTAATTGACGCGGCGTTCAAGCGCCTGCACATGCCGTTACGGCTGAAATTACGGGGATGTTTTCAGGCTGAAACATCCCCGTAATTTCAGCCGTTACGGACGCCCTCGTGTGAACATACCCATAGGGTATGTTCACACGTAGTCAACAAAAACGTCTGAAAATCCAGAGCTGTTTTCAAGGGAAAACAGACCCTGCTTTTCAGACGTTTTTTACCAACTCGCATTTTTCGCGGCGTTTTCACGCCGTTTTCGCGGCGTTTTTTACGTCCGTTTTTGGAGCTGTTTTCATTGGAGTCTATGAGAAAACAGCTCCAAAAAAGGCCAAAGAAGTGTCCTGCACTTCTTTTTACGAGGCGTAATTTTACGCGTCGTAATTGCCGTACGACGCGTAAAATTACGCGTCGTGTGGACAATACAGCGTTATACCCATAGAAAGTAATGGGCAGATGTTTGACGACGTATTTGAGACGTATTTCCAGACGTAAAACGAGGCAAAATACGCCTCGTATACGTCTGAAATTTGGCCGTGTGAACATACCCTAAGGGTTATCATTTTCTCCGTTCTTTTGTGGTTAGATAAAGTATTTCTATAACTTTATTAATTAATAGGATTTATATATTGTAGGAATAAAAAAACTATTTGGTTTTCAAAGTGTATTATATGTGTCTATGTAGTGTTGTGTAATATATAGACGGAATGGATGTGTGTATGTCAAGGAACATTACCCTCCCCCACAGCCATTGTTTCTCAGAACAGAGCTGCAGAACTTAGAGACTGAATTTAAAAAAAAATACTCTGGCTGGTAACTTTTTTTTTTTTTTTTCCCTGGCTATCATCCACAATGCAAAATTACATTGAGAAAAAAATGACTTGACAATGAATCCACAGTTCAGTGCTATTGATCAGCTGCCATCTTCCTCTGTAAGCCTCCTATGTCCAGCTGGTGATATGTGCCTATACACACCATCAGTTCTTCACGGATAATGCAGGGGGCACTGCTGGATCGCCATAGGAACACAGAGCTCCCTGTGGCACCTGTTAAAGGAGGGGGGGGGGGGCTTTAGTGGTTGGTTGTCAACCTGATGACATAGAGACATATATCACCTAGGAGTTGGCAACATTACGAAAAATCTTTTTTGTATTGGAGATAAATATATATATATATATACATATTAGGCGGTGATGCTGTTTAAATTGTAGGTCCAGCTGTTATTTATCTTCTACCGTTCTGATGCTTGGCTGCAATATTAGGCCTCAGCTATGATGGCTGATCGCTGCTTAGCTGTAGTGGGTATTGGGAGTCTGAAGTCCATGTCCTGTCTCCCCAGAGGCTTAGGGCCTGTTCACTTCACCTTTGGCTCTCCGTTCCGGGGTTCCGTCGGAGGTTTCCGTCGGTTGAACCCCGCAAGTGAAAGTGAAACCACAGCTTCCGTTTCAGTCAATGGCAGGTTTCCGTTTTAACGACGGAATCAATAGCAAAGTCGACTGCGCTATTGATTCCGTTGGAAAAATGGAAATCTGCCAGAATGGTGACACACGGAAACCATTAGTGATGTTTCCATCACCATTGATATCAATGGTGACTGAAACGGAAGCTGTGGTTTCACTTTCACTTTTCGTTGCGGGGTTCACCCGATGGAAACCTCTGACGGAACCCCGGAACGGAATGCGAACGGTGATGTGAACATGCCCTAATGGGGGTTTTACACAGGACGATTATCGGGCAGATGAGCGTTAATATAACGCTCGTTGACGATAATTGCCCTGTGTAAACGGGAACGAGTAGCAGATAAATGAGCAAACGCTCGAGCATCTGCTGGTCGTATCAATTAAAAAAATATATATTATCGTTGTCGGCAGCACATCTCCTTGTGTAAACAGGAGACGTGCTGCCGACATGGTGATAATGTATGGGGACGAGGGATCGGAGTAACGACCGCTTGTCCCCATCCATAGCTCCGTGTGACAGGAGCAAGCGAGAGCCAATCAATGATGTCTCGTTGATCGGCGCTGTAAAAGGGCCTTAAGGCTGCTTCTGTGTGTTTTCCCCATGATTTACACTGCAGCTCTGCTTATTCAGATTGGTTGGAGTGGATATAAGCAATACTCACCAGGAAGTCACTGCATGGGCAACTGATTTCCATTATACAATGAGAAGATAATTATAAACCAGAAAATAAGCTATGGCTGAGCAAAATAAAATGATCAAGTAACAGCTACAGATAAACTTTGGCAAATGAGGCAAATATGGAGAACACTGGGATCTGATCTACATAGCGCACTGTGAAACAATTGACAGAATTTTATTGATAAATTTTGCTGACAAATAGACACATTCATTCAATACTTCTCATGTTATTATTTACTGTACATATTGTTATATATTTTCAATACTAAGGAAAATATTTGTGAACCTTATTTTTCTAATGCCTAAAGGAAAAAACAATTAAAAGTTTAAAGTCTCACGGATTAAAAGGTTAAACTGAGTCAACAAGGTTCCTAAATCCATTTTCCACGCTTGGGATATTTTTGAGGTTGACTCAAAAGGCTCTCACTGCAAAAGTGATTGACCTATGACCATCTTTTGTCTCTCTGGGCAAGAGGTCAAAGGGCCTCAATGCAAGGAAAAAAAAAAAAAAGTCCTAACCGGAGCAGTAGCCATTTGGAGGCAGTAGAGGAGAAAATATTATTGAACGTTTATTATGTAGGAAAAAGACCTTCTGTAAAGATAGTTTTTATTAAGAAGTAGAAGCTAAAATATAATAATAGTATAAAAAATATTGTTGTATTGTAGCACTACCTCGGCATTGGGCTGGTGGCAAGTATTCATAGGGAGTAAGTTGGTAATTGGAACCACTCTTGGTATACACTTATTTATTTTAGTTGAACCTTTGGGGGTAGGGGGTTGAAGATCAGCAGAGGTCTTTTCGTCTCTCTGTTGAAGTGTTTCTTTAGACCGGTACAATAAGTGTCCTCATACGCGGCCCGACATGGGCCGTGTCAATAAGCGCCGATCAAGCGGGACAGCTGGTTGATCGGCGCTCGTTTGCTCCTTTCACAAGGAGTTATGTTTGGGGACAAGTGCTAGTTACTACGTTACTAGGATTTACACAGGGAGATGTGCTGCCGGCAATGATAATTATTTCTGTTGCATAAACTATACGATCAGCCGATGAACAAGCGTTTGCGCGTTAATCGGCTGATCGCTGCCCTGTTTACACAGGAACACTCGTTTGCCCGCTAATTGGCCCGTGTAAAAGAGTCTTAAGTTTACAGACAGATTGAATAGATTTCTCTCTGTCAGTAACAATAGTTTTCGCATCGTACACATACTCATTGCTGCCATCAGAGCAGTACAGGTGGTTATACTGTTAGGGGCCCAGGAAAACCTGGTTCCCAACATGATGAGCTTCATTCCACATAAGTGTAAATACACAGGCCCCAATTTGTTTTTGGTTCTCCTCCCCCATTATATAATCCCACTTAATATATGGTGTGGTCATGCGAGGATGCATAAAAATCATACTATTCCCAATTATTTCAAAGTAAATTGGTCACTGTGCTTGAGAAGGAGTATCAGAGCCTCCCTTTTAGGGCACAAGATAGATGTTGTTGAACACAATAAGGCCATATTCACACCCTGAGGACTTGAATATTTGCTCGTATGGCGCCCAGATATATCTGATGGTGGCTCTGTATGTATTGATTATGGCTCCAACTGCTGCTAATCATCAGGGCATCTATGATCACATCTATTTTACTTTTTTAACTTTTTTTTTCTTACCTTTTTTCTTACCATGGCAGGACCTGTACAATATAAGCATCCCCATAGCAGAGATTTATATACCTGAATCAAATTCTTTAATGTGCAAAGCTTTCTACAGTATGAAATGGAAGACGAATTTTTTTTTAACATTTTGTTCCTGGAGATTGGACTTTTTGTTCAGTGTGCAGGAATAACTTGTATATAATAAGTGGTACCCACGACCTGATGCCTTATGCTGGGTAAATCCGTCACATTGGAATTCATTCTCTCCAGAGGCTGCTGGGAATGTTTCTGAGTAGCAGTGTCTATAGTGGTCAACGGTGGCAAAGCAAATTAACTTCACAGGAAAGTTGGCAGCTGGGAAACGTAGAGATCCCACTGCACTTTACTGTTTTGTGGAAGTGTTGACCCCAAGGTCAAAAGTTCCCCGTAGATCACTGCCAATCAAGCGGGACAAATGGGATTTTCCCAGAGGTCCCAGAAAAGCAGAGCAGGTGCCCCACTAGAATCATGTCCTGCTGATAGAGTAACACATTGATACTGGACATTTTGGTTGGCTTCGTTTTTCTATTGTATACATTTGTGTGTGTGAATATTTTATTCATATTCAAGAATCAACATGTTGAATGTCTCTGAATAATGTGACAAGTCAATTATAGAAGTTATTATGTTTACTTCTCATTATTTCTGGATTGAGTTATCTTTCCTGAATGTTGGGGTGCCTATTAAAATGGGAGCATTAATAGGTTCAACACAGTCATGGAAAGATGGCTGGGGCCAACTTAAACTAGGGCTTCCCCCTTTCAATGGGCCATTACTGGCTGCAGGGGCTACCTCTGTGGTACCTATGCCCAGTGTTATATAGAGTTTCACAGAGAATGCACTTACAGCACATAAGAGCCCGCTTCCAGTGGAACTCACTAACCATTTTAAAGAGGCTCTGTCACCAGATTATCAAATCCCTATCTCCTATTGCATGTGATCGGCGCTGCAATGTAGAGAACAGTAACGTTTTTCTTTTTTTAAAAACTTTCATTTTTGGTCAAGTTATGAGCAATTTTATATATATATGCAAATTAGGTTTTAAATGGACAACTGGGCGTGTTTTTTTTCGTCTGTCCAACTGGGCGTGTATTGTGTTTTTAAATGGGCGTGTTTACTTGTTTTACTAACTGGGCGTTGTGAATAGAAGTGTATGATGCTGACCAATCAGTGACCAATCAGCATCATGCACTCCTCTCCATTCATTTACACAGCACATAGTGTTCTTACTAGAACGATGTGCAGCCACATACACAAGTGCCCTGATAATGAATACACATGAAATCCAGCCTGGACGTCATGTGTATTCAGAATCCTGACACTTCTGAATCTTTTCTGTGAGATTTCCAGCAAGGGAAACGAAATCTCGTTTACCTCGTAATCTCGCGAGATTACGTGTGGCTTGCTGGAATCTCACAGAAAAGATTCAGAAGTGTCAGGTGTAATGGCAGGAAGGAGGTGAAGGGAAAGTGAGCCCTAATCTACCCACCGCCCTGTCCCTGCCTACTTGCAACGACCCGCCCTAGGCGACGAGGTACAACTGGGCGGCGGTCCCTACGCTGTCTAAGTGCACAGGAAAACAAACAGGGAACACGCAAGGGAAGGGGCAGTAGCCACGGAACGCCACGAGGAAACGGGGCGGCGAACGAACAGTCAGGACCAGGACGAAGTGAGTACACCCGAGCGGGCACAGAGACAGAAGCAAGCCAGGGGCAAAGCAAAGCAGGTCAAGCAGAACTGCAGCAAGGCAGAAGCACGGCAGAAGCAGGCTGGAGCAAGCAGCAGTGGGGCCAGGAATCCAAAAGAATTACAAGCACTGAGGGAGAGCACAGGGCAGGTAATAAAGGACAGGGGGCGGAGCTAACTCCGACAGACCAGGCCGCGATAGGCTCTCCCACTCCTGAGCCTGCCACCCTGGTTGGTGGGAGATGGTGTCAGTCGAACAGGTCTGGCCTCAGGTGTGGATTGATTAATCCCAGGAGTATACCTAGATGAAGTACCTGGCAGATCCCTAACAGTACTCCCCCTTTTATGAGGGGCCACCGGACCCTTACTAAGGGGACCCGGTTTAGTGGGGAAGAGAAGGTGGAACCTCCTGATCAATACCCCAGCGTGAACATCACGGGCAGGTACCCAAGTCCTCTCCTCCGGCCCGTATCCTCTCCAATGGACCAGGTACTGGAGGGAGCCCTGGACCATCCTACTGTCCATAATCTTGGCCACCTCGAATTCCACCCCCTCAGGGGTGAGAACGGGAACAGGAGGTATCCTCGAGGGGGACCAGGACGGGGAGCAGCGTTTAAGGAGGGAGGCATGGAAGACGTCATGTATGCGAAAGGATGGGGGGAGCTCCAGACGGAAGGATACAGGGTTGAGGACTTCAATGATCTTATAAGGTCCAATAAATCGGGGAGCAAACTTCCTGGACGGGACCTTAAGGCGCAAGTTCCTGGACGACAACCAGACCAAATCCCCGACGACAAACCGGGGGTTAGCAGAACGTCTACTATCCGCCTGAATCTTTTGTGCGCTCTGGGACGCCTCTAGGTTCTTCTGAACCTGGGCCCAGACAGTGCACAGTTCCCGATGAACATCCTCTACCTCAGGATTATTGGAACAACCAGGGGAGACGGAGGAGAACCTTGGGTTAAACCCGAAATTACAGAAAAACGGGGAGACCCCTGACGAGTTACTGACCCGGTTATTAAGGGAAAATTCAGCAAGGGGAAGGAATGAGACCCAATCGAATTGACAGTCAGATATGAAACACCTTAAATATTGTTCCAGGGATTGGTTGGTCCTTTCCGTTTGGCCATTAGTTTCGGGATGGAAGGCGGAGGAGAAGGACAGATCAATCTCCAACTTTTTACAAAAAGCTCTCCAAAATAAGGAAACAAATTGTACCCCTCTGTCAGAAACGATATTGACTGGGGCCCCATGGAGACGCAGGATGTGTTTCACAAACAAAGAAGCTAACGTCTTGGCGTTAGGTAGCTTCTTAAGGGGCACAAAGTGGCACATCTTGCTGAAGCGGTCGACTACCACCCACACCACCGACTTGCCCTGAGATGGAGGCAAATCGGTGATAAAATCCATGGAGATATGGGTCCAAGGTCTCTGGGGAATGGGCAAGGAACGTAGTAGGCCCGCAGGTCGGGACCTAGGGGTTTTGGACCTAGCGCAAACCTCACAAGCGGCGACGTAAGCCCTAACATCTTTAGGCAACCCAGGCCACCAATAGTTTCTGGTAATGAGGTGTTTGGTGCCCAAGATGCCAGGATGACCAGATAGAGCGGAGTCATGGTTTTCCCTGAGTACCCTCAGCCGGTATTGCAGGGGAACAAACAGTTTGTCCCCAGGGACGTTCCCGGGAGCTGCACCCTGATCAGCCGCGATATCAGAAGCTAAATCAGAATCCGTGGCAGAGACGATTATACCAGGGGGTAAAATACAAGCAGGATCCTTCTCGGAAGGAGGATTGGCCATGAAACTACGTGACAGAGCATCAGCCTTAATATTCTTGGACCCAGCCCTATAGGTAACCAAGAAATTAAATCTGGTAAAGAATAGTGCCCACCGAGCTTGTCTAGGATTAAGCCTCCGGGCCGATTCTAGGAAAACCAGATTCTTGTGATCCGTAAGGACCGTTACCTGGTGTCTGGCCCCCTCCAGGAAGTGCCGCCACTCCTCAAAAGCCCATTTAATGGCTAGAAGTTCGCGGTTGCCAATATCATAGTTACTCTCCGTGGGCGAAAACTTCCTAGAGAAGTAAGCACAGGGGCGGAGATGGGTGAGGGAGCTGGTACCCTGGGACAAGACGGCCCCCACTCCCACCTCGGAAGCGTCAACCTCCACAATAAATGGCTCCTCTTGGTTGGGCTGAATCAGCACGGGGGCCGAGATAAAGCACTTCTTGAGAGTCTCAAAGGCCTGGACGGCCTCAGGGGGCCAATGGAGGACATCAGCACCCTTGCGGGTAAGGTCCGTAAGAGGCTTAGCGACGACCGAGAAGTTGGCAATAAATCTCCTGTAATAGTTGGCGAACCCTAAAAAACACTGTAACGCCTTAAGGGAGGCAGGTTGGACCCATTCCGCCACAGCTTGAACCTTGGCAGGGTCCATGCGGAATTCATGAGGAGTGAGGATTTGCCCTAAAAATGGTATCTCCTGTACCCCAAAGACACATTTTTCAGTCTTAGCAAACAGATTATTCTCCCGAAGGACCTGGAGCACCTTCCTGACATGCTCCACGTGGGAGGACCAGTCCTTGGAAAACACCAGTATGTCATCAAGGTACACAACAAGAAAATTACCCAGGTACTCTCTCAGGATTTCATTAATAAAATTCTGGAAGACAGCAGGGGCATTACACAACCCAAAGGGCATGACCAGGTATTCGAAATGACCCTCGGGTGTGTTGAACGCAGTTTTCCACTCATCCCCCTCTTTGATGCGGATAAGGTTATATGCCCCCCGTAGATCGAACTTAGAAAACCATTGGGCTCCCTGAACCTGATTAAAAAGATCCGGAATCAAAGGAAGTGGGTACTGGTTCCTTACGGTGACCTTATTCAGGTTACGATAATCAATGCACGGCCTAAGACCACCATCCTTCTTCCCCACGAAGAAGAAGCCAGCACCTACAGGAGAAGTCGAGGGGCGAATGAAACCCTTGGCCAGGCATTCTTGGATATACACCCTCATAGCTTCACGTTCAGGACATGAAAGATTAAATATCCTACCCTTAGGAAGCTTGGCACCAGGCACCAAATCGATAGCGCAATCGTGATCTCTATGGGGGGGCAACACCTCGGAGGCCTCCTTAGAAAACACATCGGCGAAGTCCTGAACAAACTCAGGAAGCGTGTCTACCTCCTCCCGGGGAGAAATAGAGTTAACAGAAAGACATGACATAAGACATTCATTACCCCATTTGGTGAGATCCCCAGTCTTCCAATCAAACGTGGGATTATGCAACTGCAACCAGGGAAGGCCTAAAACCAGATCAGACGATAATCCCTGCATCACCAGTACAGAGCACTGCTCCAAATGCATGGAGCCAACCAGGAGTTCAAAAACAGGAGTATGCTGAGTAAAATAACCATTAGCAAGGGGAGTTGAGTCGATTCCTACTACAGGGATAGGATAAGGTAAATCAATACAAGGCATCTTTAGAGACATAGCAAATTCCACAGACATGATATTAGCAGATGAGCCAGAATCCACGAAAGCACTGCCCGTGGCAGACCGGCCAGCAAACGAGACCTGAAAGGGAAGCAAAATTTTATTGCGTTTCACATTAACGGGAAATACCTGTGCGCCCAAGTGACCTCCCCGATGATCACTTAGGCGCGGAAGTTTTCCGGCTTCTTATTCTTGCGCCTGGGACAGGTGTTCAGTAGATGCTTGTCGTCCCCACAGTAGAAGCAGAGACCATTCATTCTGCGAAACTCCCTACGTTGTCGAGGGGACATGGAGGCCCCGAGTTGCATAGGTACCTCCGAGTCCTCCGTGGGGGGGCGAGGAGACGGGACCTCGGGGGGGATCGCAGAAAAGTCAGAGGGGAGCACACTGAAGCGTTCTAGCTGACGTTCCCTGAGACGTCGGTCAAGTCGTACTGCTAGGGCCATAACCTGGTCAAGGGAGTCAGACGAGGGGTAGCTAACCAGCAGATCCTTCAGGGCGTCAGATAATCCTAACCTAAACTGGCACCTTAGGGCCGGATCGTTCCACTGAGAAGCTACGCACCACTTCCTAAAATCAGAACAGTATTCCTCAACCGGTCTCCTACCCTGACGTAAGGTCACCAGCTGACTCTCGGCTAAAGCAGTCCTGTCAGTCTCGTCGTAAATGAGTCCGAGGGCAGAGAAAAAACGATCAACAGAGGAAAGTTCAGGGGCGTCAGGAGCCAAGGAGAAGGCCCACTCTTGGGGCCCTTCCTGGAGTCGGGATATGATGATACCCACCCGCTGGTTCTCGGAACCTGAGGAGTGGGGCTTTAGGCGGAAATACAGTCTGCAACTCTCCCGGAAGGAGAGAAACGTCTTACGGTCCCCTGAAAACCGGTCAGGTAACTTGAGGTCGGGTTCTAGAGGTGAGGTGAGGGGTACTACTAAAGCAGCGTCACCCTGATTGACCCTTTGGGCCAGGGCCTGGACCTGTAGGGAGAGGCCCTGCATCTGCTGGGTCAGGGTCTCAAAGGGGTCCATGATAGCGTCAGCGTAGGGGAAATGGTAGACTAGGTAAGGGCTTGTAATTATGTAATGGCAGGAAGGAGGTGAAGGGAAAGTGAGCCCTAATCTACCCACCGCCCTGTCCCTGCCTACTTGCAACGACCCGCCCTAGGCGACGAGGTACAACTGGGCGGCGGTCCCTACGCTGTCTAAGTGCACAGGAAAACAAACAGGGAACACGCAAGGGAAGGGGCAGTAGCCACGGAACGCCACGAGGAAACGGGGCGGCGAACAGGACGAAGTGAGTACACCCGAGCGGGCACGGAGACAGAAGCAAGCCAGGGGCAAAGCAAAGCAGGTCAAGCAGAACTGCAGCAAGGCAGAAGCACGGCAGAAGCAGGCTGGAGCAAGCAGCAGTGGGGCCAGGAATCCAAAAGAATTACAAGCACTGAGGGAGAGAACAGGGCAGGTAATAAAGGACAGGGGGCGGAGCTAACTCCGACAGACCAGGCCGCGATAGGCTCTCCCACTCCTGAGCCTGCCACCCTGGTTGGTGGGAGATGGTGTCAGTCGAACAGGTCTGGCCTCAGGTGTGGATTGATTAATCCCAGGAGTATACCTAGATGAAGTACCTGGCAGATCCCTAACATCAGGATTCTGAATACACATGACGTCCAGGCTGGATTTCATGTGTATTCATTATCAGGGCACTTCTGTATGTGGCTGCACATCGTTCTAGTAAGAACACTATGTGCTGTGTAAATGAATGGAGAGGAGTGCATGATGCTGATTGGTCACTGATTGGTCAGCGTCATACACTTCTATTCACAACGCTCAGTTAGTAAAACAAGTAAACACGCCCAGTTAAAAACACAATACACGCCCAGTTGGACATACGAAAAAAAAACACGCCCAGTTGTCCATTTCAAAGCTCATTTGCATAAATATAAAATAGCTCATAACTTGGCCAAAAATGAACGTTTAAAAAAAACCAAAAACGTTACTGTTATCTACATTGCAGCGCCGATCACATGTAATAGGAGATAGGGATTTGAGAATCTGGTGACAGAGCCTCTTTAAGACCGGGATCACACACACAGTTTTTGGTGCATTTTTTTTTTAGCCAAAGCCAGAAGAGGATCGAAGAGGAAGGAAAGGTATAAAGAAAAGACTGATGCATCTCCTTTCCTTTGTGTCCACTCCTGTGTTTGGCTAAAAAAAACTGAGCCAAAAACTTCATCAAAACTGTGTGTGTGTGTGTGATCCTGGCCCTAGCATTAATACATGCGCTAGCTAGAGAATCAGCCGAAAAGCATGTCCCTAAAGCCAGTTGCACACAACGTTTTTCACGGCATCCAAGTGGCACCCAATAGTTTTCACTTTAGTGGGTGAATTGGACCCGACTCTCCGATCCGTTTAAAGATATGTCCTATCTTTCCACAGATCA
The DNA here is from genome assembly GCF_050947455.1 of Rhinoderma darwinii. Lineage (NCBI taxonomy): Eukaryota > Metazoa > Chordata > Amphibia > Anura > Rhinodermatidae > Rhinoderma > Rhinoderma darwinii. The sequence goes on from NC_134699.1 coordinate 29,320,841, forward strand.
CGGACGGGACTCGGGTGGCACACACTGTCGTGTGCATTAGGCGTAAGTACCCACAGGAAACGACAGAATATGCAATGTCCATGCAAGTGTCTCTCTGGTCAGTTTGAAACCAATGGCTCCTGTACTGTGAGAAAGTAGTGTTAACCATTGAGCGGACATCCTTTATGTGATCCATGAAGGGCAGCAGTGCAAATGGCAAACCGACTATTATAAATAATTTTATTGAATAGACTCACTGAAATATGTCTGGTTTGTGACTATGGGTAAATATGTCACTACATCAGGGCCATAAAAGAATTTGTAGGAACTCAGAAAAGAGAAAATTGTGGGCTCTTCTTCTGTACTCAGGAGAACACCCATAAGTTTTCACCTAGGGGACGCAGATGCCAGGAAGAGGAAAATGCGCATGCAACAGCAAATCACTTTTATATCGCTATGCCATCTGTAGGATGATCTCTGAACAACAATCTCTTATATGACAGCATTGGAGTTAATACCTGTAGGATACTTTTCATACTTCTGCTCCTCTTTTGTGTTTTGACAAGGTTGATACATTCAATGCCTGCAATAAAAAAGCCTTGTTTTATTAGTCAATAGACAAAGATAACAATTCATTGTGATACATTATTGGTAGCAGGCTTTTTACCATGATCCAGTTCACTGACACACAATGTTCCTGTTTACTCTCTTATGTTCTTACTGAAGCGATCTGTGCAGAATTAATTAGACAATGTGATAAACAGACATGTACTGTAATTAATAGGCAGCGCACTGCGGTATTATTCTTTATGTAAACTGTTAATATTCTGTATGACTCATCGTGATAAGTATTTAGTTTGTCCATGTGGTGACATCCACTTCAAGAATTTGCTTTTAATATTATGGTTGAACTAAATGAATACAATAAAATAATTTGTTACTTACGCACTGCTTACATTAAAGGGGTATTCCAGTGATAGGGTCACTGTACATCGGTGGTGGATATTGCCATATCACCACTATTGATGTCCAGAATGTGTGCATCCATGGTCATCCCTTGTTTAAATGGCATTTGGACCTGTTAATTCTGGGAGAGGGTCTGGGCACTGGGACCTCTTTGACATGTCTATAATAAGTGTCACGTTGGGTGCGTGGACCCACTGGGCCGTACCGCCTTGATGGTATGGCAGCTGGCCAACAGGAAGCAGGTCACAGTCTATAATTTGTATAGTGCACCTGTGGCAGCTCGGACTGTAGCAATGACAAGCTCGGCTGGGACTTAGGCAGCAGGCAGACGTCAGGCGTGGTGTAGCAGGAAAGGTGTGGAATACAGCACAGCACAACTACAGCTCAGCACGGCACTTGACCAGGTAGCACGGGTTACAGGTACAGGAACGGGGAACACTGGCAAACACTAGGACACCATTTTCTAGACAAACTTAGGGCACCACAACAACGCTCAGGCATGGGAGGAAGGGGCTGGGCCCTTTTATAGTCCAGGGTACTCATGGGCTATTTTAGACAAGGACCCGGCCAAGGTAAGCGGAAGTGAGCACTGGCGTCTCCTGAGGAGGAGACTGGGACCAGCGCTCGCAGACCCATGGCTGCGTCCGTCAGGAGGTGAGTGAACCTGACGGGCCCGCGGCCATGGACATGACAGTAAGAAACCTAAAGCTCGTCATACACTTGAGATAGCTGTCGACCAAACTATCGCTCGGCCGACAGCTATTCCTCCCGACTCCCATTCCTCCCGAAATTCAACATTCCTGATCCTTTTCTCCCTTGACATCTGCTGTCGGGGGAGAGTCGGGACGCTATCATATACATTAACTTCTGAATAGTAAAACCTAAAAGATGGATCCCCTCTAATGTGAATTTGGAATAGGATGTTAGGGATCTGCCAGGGTTTTCTAAGGAGGCCTCCGAGGTGTTGCCCCCCCATAGAGATTACGATTGCGCTATCGATTTGGTGCCTGGTGCCAAGCTTCCTAAGGGTAGGATATTTAATCTTTCATGTCCTGAACGTGAAGCTATGAGGGTGTATATCCAAGAATGCCTGGCCAAGGGTTTCATTCGCCCCTCGACTTCTCCTGTAGGTGCTGGCTTCTTCTTCGTGGGGAAGAAGGATGGTGGTCTTAGGCCGTGCATTGATTATCGTAACCTGAATAAGGTCACCGTAAGGAACCAGTACCCACTTCCTTTGATTCCGGATCTTTTTAATCAGGTTCAGGGAGCCCAATGGTTTTCTAAGTTCGATCTACGGGGGGCATATAACCTTATCCGCATCAAAGAGGGGGATGAGTGGAAAACTGCGTTCAACACACCCGAGGGTCATTTCGAATACCTGGTCATGCCCTTTGGGTTGTGTAATGCCCCTGCTGTCTTCCAGAATTTTATTAATGAAATCCTGAGAGAGTACCTGGGTAATTTTCTTGTTGTGTACCTTGATGACATACTGGTGTTTTCCAAGGACTGGTCCTCCCACGTGGAGCATGTCAGGAAGGTGCTCCAGGTCCTTCGGGAGAATAATCTGTTTGCTAAGACTGAAAAATGTGTCTTTGGGGTACAGGAGATACCATTTTTAGGGCAAATCCTCACTCCTCATGAATTCCGCATGGACCCTGCCAAGGTTCAAGCTGTGGCGGAATGGGTCCAACCTGCCTCCCTTAAGGCGTTACAGTGTTTTTTAGGGTTCGCCAACTATTACAGGAGATTTATTGCCAACTTCTCGGTCGTCGCTAAGCCTCTTACGGACCTTACCCGCAAGGGTGCCGATGTCCTCCATTGGCCCCCTGAGGCCGTCCAGGCCTTTGAGACTCTCAAGAAGTGCTTTATCTCGGCCCCCGTGCTGATTCAGCCCAACCAAGAGGAGCCATTTATTGTGGAGGTTGACGCTTCCGAGGTGGGAGTGGGGGCCGTCTTGTCCCAGGGTACCAGCTCCCTCACCCATCTCCGCCCCTGTGCTTACTTCTCTAGGAAGTTTTCGCCCACGGAGAGTAACTATGATATTGGTAACCGCGAACTTCTAGCCATTAAATGGGCTTTTGAGGAGTGGCGGCACTTCCTGGAGGGGGCCAGACACCAGGTAACGGTCCTTACGGATCACAAGAATCTGGTTTTCCTAGAATCGGCCCGGAGGCTTAATCCTAGACAAGCTCGGTGGGCACTATTCTTTACCAGATTTAATTTCTTGGTTACCTATAGGGCTGGGTCCAAGAATATTAAGGCTGACGCTCTGTCACGTAGTTTCATGGCCAATCCTCCTTCCGAGAAGGATCCCGCTTGTATTTTACCCCCTGGTATAATCGTCTCTGCCACGGATTCTGATTTAGCTTCTGATATCGCGGCTGATCAGGGTGCAGCTCCCGGGAACGTCCCTGGGGACAAACTGTTTGTTCCCCTGCAATACCGGCTGAGGGTACTCAGGGAAAACCATGACTCCGCTCTATCTGGTCATCCTGGCATCTTGGGCACCAAACACCTCATTACCAGAAACTATTGGTGGCCTGGGTTGCCTAAAGATGTTAGGGCTTACGTCGCCGCTTGTGAGGTTTGCGCTAGGTCCAAAACCCCTAGGTCCCGACCTGCGGGCCTACTACGTTCCTTGCCCATTCCCCAGAGACCTTGGACCCATATCTCCATGGATTTTATCACCGATTTGCCTCCATCTCAGGGCAAGTCGGTGGTGTGGGTGGTAGTCGACCGCTTCAGCAAGATGTGCCACTTTGTGCCCCTTAAGAAGCTACCTAACGCCAAGACGTTAGCTTCTTTGTTTGTGAAACACATCCTGCGTCTCCATGGGGCCCCAGTCAATATCGTTTCTGACAGAGGGGTACAATTTGTTTCCTTATTTTGGAGAGCTTTTTGTAAAAAGTTGGAGATTGATCTGTCCTTCTCCTCCGCCTTCCATCCCGAAACTAATGGCCAAACGGAAAGGACCAACCAATCCCTGGAACAATATTTAAGGTGTTTCATCTCTGACTGTCAATTCGATTGGGTCTCATTCCTTCCCCTTGCTGAATTTTCCCTGAATAACCGGGTCAGTAACTCGTCAGGGGTCTCCCCGTTTTTCTGTAATTTCGGGTTTAACCCAAGGTTCTCCTCCGTCTCCCCTGGTTGTTCCAATAATCCTGAGGTAGAGGAGGTTCATCGGGAACTGTGCACTGTCTGGGCCCAGGTTCAGAAGAACCTAGAGGCGTCCCAGAGCGCACAAAAGATTCAGGCGGATAGTAGACGTTCTGCTAACCCCCGGTTTGTCGTCGGGGATTTGGTCTGGTTGTCGTCCAGGAACTTGTGCCTTAAGGTCCCGTCCAGGAAGTTTGCTCCCCGATTTATTGGACCTTATAAGATCATTGAAGTCCTCAACCCTGTATCCTTCCGTCTGGAGCTCCCCCCATCCTTTCGCATACATGACGTCTTCCATGCCTCCCTCCTTAAACGCTGCTCCCCGTCCTGGTCCCCCTCGAGGATACCTCCTGTTCCCGTTCTCACCCCTGAGGGGGTGGAATTCGAGGTGGCCAAGATTATGGACAGTAGGATGGTCCAGGGCTCCCTCCAGTACCTGGTCCATTGGAGAGGATACGGGCCGGAGGAGAGGACTTGGGTACCTGCCCGTGATGTTCACGCTGGGGTATTGATCAGGAGGTTCCACCTCCTCTTCCCCACTAAACTGGGTCCCCTTAGTAAGGGTCCGGTGGCCCCTCATAAAAGCGGGAGTACTGTTAGGGATCTGCCAGGTACTTCATCTAGCTATACTCCTGGGATTAATCAATCCACACCTGAGGCCAGACCTGCTCGACTGACACCATCTCCCACCAACCAGGGTGGCAGGCTCAGGAGTGGGAGAGCCTATCGCGGCCTGGTCTCTCGGAGTTAGCTCCGCCCCCTGCCCTTTATTACCTGCCCTGTGCTCTCCCTCAGTGCTTGTAATTCTTTTGGATTCCTGGCCCCACTGCTGCTTGCTCCAGCCTGCTTCTGCCGTGCTTCTGCCTTGCTGCAGTTCTGCTTGACCTGCTTGCTTGCCCTGGCTTGCTTCTGTCTCCGTGCCTGCTCGGGTGTACTCACTTCGTCCTGGTCCTGACTGTTCGTTCGCCGCCCCGTTTCCTCGTGGCGTTCCGTGGCTACTGCCCCTTCCCTTGCGTGTTCCCTGTTTGTCTTCCTGTGCACTTAGCCAGCGTAGGGACCGCCGCCCAGTTGTACCTCGTCGCCTAGGGCGGGTCGTTGCAAGTAGGCAGGGACAGGGCGGTGGGTAGATTAGGGCTCACTTTCCCTTCACCTCCTTCCTGCCATTACATAGGAAGTGCTGATCAAGACAGTATTGCTTTACAATCTGATACTAACTACACAAAATACACCATAAATCTATCTGAACCAACTAAATTATTGTGTATTTCAGGTCAGTCTATACAGATTGATCTCTGATTGTTATCAATCATATCATTACATATAGCTAGCATTGTTGTTTTTTTTTGGCCAAAACCAGGATTTAAAAAAGGAAGACATATAAAACCAAGCATACACAAGATAGCTGCCTGCCAAACATTCATTCGTCCCGAATCTATGGCCCGGATCTCCTCATAAATATGCATGCTCAGCCAAACCGAGCTTGCATGTTTATTTTAATGAGTAGAAGATGATATGCCGCTGCCAGGCAGTCCTGCCAGAGGCTTACCTCCTAGCATGCCAAAAAATTAAATGTTGAATTTCTCGCAGCATCTTCAGTCAGGAGGTCCCTATACACATTAGATGGTTTTACAGATCCGCCTACATTAATTCAATGTGTATGGGCAGTTTATTAGGTCATATCGGCTTTAAAAAGCAGCTCTCGTTCTGGTGAAACTGGCATTACATTATGTGGTCGCAATTTATTTGAATGGCCAGCATGTAATACTAAATTTCCCCTGTTGTCACCACTGCAGTATGGCTGGCAATAACAGCTGAGGACTAGGGGTTTCTGAGGCCAGACCCTCGGAGATCAGATGATCGCCAGGCCGAATTTAATTTAAAAAAGGTGTTGTCTTGATGTTCAGAACTTAGAAATGTCAGGGCAGGCATGTTTTTAAGGGTAAACATTTCAATACTTGCTATATCTATATACTGCATTTATCAGGTCTTTGTGACTGTGGCCAGTTTTAGCCATGCATGTGATGCCCAACTTATAACATTATTCTTTTGTGCCTTTTCTTGTTGCCTTGTCTTGAATTTATCTTTACTTTCTTTGTAAGCAAAACAGAAAAGGCAATGAAAGGAAAATGCTGACAAAACATCAGGAAATCCAGCAGATGAAAGCGCAGGCAAAGTAAAACTATCTGACTATAAGTCTGGTTCATGTCCCACCCAGAGAATCAGAATGATGACGATCACATTGCAAAGAACTGTAGATAAGGCCACTAGATGTATAGAACACTGGCATCTCTTATCTAATGGACAGAACATATTTCTTCTCCTTTGATCCTTTGCCATACATACATGTTTTTTTTTATCTGGCTATGAATTCTAATCCCACTTTAGTACCTCCACCATACCATGCCCTCAAAATTATGTTCACAGGGGTTCTAGAAGCTGAGATTTGGAAGGTAGGCTCTTTACATATAATTTATTCAGCTGTCTCATTGACTATAACTGTATTACACATTTTTGATACAATTTTGTAAGCCAAACACAGAAGTGGATAAAGAGATGTAGCTAGTTTTTTCTCCATGTGTATTTAAATACCCTGGCCTAGGTAAAACAGCTTTTTGGCATCCATCCTGACACTCAGCATCCAGGACACATAGTCAACCAAACCCTCTGAATGCATATAGAGAATAGGAGAAGTATAAGTACTTCTTTTGTATTTCTACTTTCCAGCCTTGGCTTAAAAAAAATCTGCATCAAAAACTGCATATGTGAACCCAGCCAGTATCACACACAAAGTTTTGATGCCGTTTTCGTGGCAGTTTTTGGCTCACTCTTTTAAACCAAATTCAGAAGTTGATCCAAAAGGAAGAAAGGGTATAAATTAAAAAAAAGACTGATGCATATTTTCTCTTTTGCCCACGCCAATGTTCGGCGCAAAAAACTGAGCCAAAAACTGCATTAAAACTCTGTGTGTGATCCTGGCCTTACTGTTGTGAAAGAGCCTGTGTCAGGCAAGCTGTTTTACTGAATTTCAGGGCCAGCATAGATGTAATAGATAACTGCCATGTTTGCAATTTTTTGTTATGCTAATATTATTGTAACAAAATAAATACACAGAGATTTATAACAAATGGCCCAAAGAAAATTGAAGCAGTTGCCCATAACAACCAATCAGATTCCAACTCTTATATTTCAGAAGCATTTTTAACCTCATTTGTTGCTTTTCCTTTGAACTAGTTTTGATAAATCTCCCCAGAGTAGTTTTTCCCTGTAAAAGCAAATCAATTCCTCTCTCATATTGTACATTTTTATTTGATAGTGTTACCTTACTGTTGCAGCTTGGAGAATGTTTTAGATGGTAAACGGGAACTAATTGGTCCAGTCCGGCAGCCCAACATATTTCTTACTCAAAGATCTAAATCTAATTAAGTTTCATAGCAGAAAAATGTCAGCAGAGCAAATGATTTGTACAGTTACTACTTGGTCTAAATCTTAAATTAGACCCTAAATTGTTGAAAGAAAAATAAATAATCAGTCTTTTTCTCCAGAGATGATCGTTTCACTAAAAATCTCCTGGTATTGACATGTCACTGCAGAATTGAGGTTTGGCTGGTCACATAATTGGCGTCTAACTATACTTGAGTAATTATAGAATCGATGGAGCCTTAATTGGGTTCACAGTCCCTGCTTTAATAAATGATTTTCTGATAGCCATATTAACCTATGTCATCAAAGCATCCAACACTGGCAGAAATAAATAATGGTGGTACCTTGACAAAATAGACAGGCCATAACCTAGTGTAAAGAACTTGTCGTCAATGAAAAAAACTCTTCAAACCTAAAGCGGATCTCCTGTAACTCCCTTATTTAGACTTGTCTCGGTACATGTCTGACAGTTAACTAGTAATGTTCCTTATTTTTTTACTAGTGCTCGTTCATCGGCTGATTTGCTTGTCTATGCGGTCAAGAAAATGGTCGCTAGTCAGCAGCACATCTCCCTATGCAGACAAGATGTGCTGCCGACATGATGAAAATGTATGGGGACAAACAATCGTAGTAACAATCGCTTGTCTCCATACTCAACCGATCATTGCTCCTTGCGAAAGGAGCACCAATCAACGAGCTGTCTCCGTCATCGTCTCTCGTTTTGTGTAAAAGGACCCTTCGCTTGGGTGAAGCATGGTTTGGCCCTGGGATCACACACCCATCAGGCCTTATAGAAGCAGTATTGCCATTCTATAGCTGGTAGACTATGGTTCTACCCGTCTTTAACTGGGACATTAATATTTCCCAGCATGTCCTTTTATCCCACCCCTTGGTTGAACTTGATGGACATACATCTTTTTTCAACCGTACTATGTGACTATGTCATGGCAAATATAGAGTCAATGTCACACAGGGTCAGACTGGTCTACTAGAGTACTAGAAGATCTCTGATGGGCCAAGGCTCAAACAAAATAATGGACCCTAAGGGTATGTGCACACACACTAATTACGACCGTAATTGACGGACGTATTTCGGCCGCAAGTAGTGGACCGAACACAGTGCAGGGAGCCGGGCTCCTAGCATCATACTTATGTACGATGCTAGGAGTCCCTGCCTCTCCGTGGAACTACTGTCCCGTACTGAAAACATGATTACAGTACGGGACAGTTGTCCTGCAGAGAGGCAGGGACTCCTAGCATCGTATATAACTATGATGCTAGGAGCCCGGCTCCCTGCACTGTGTTCGGTCCGGGACTTGCGGCCGAAATACGTCCGTCAATTACGGACGTAATTAGTGTGTGTGCACATACCCTAAGGGTGCAGTTAGGGTAAGTTCACACGACCAAGTTTCAGACGTAATTCGGGCGTTTTACGCCCCGAATTACGCCTGAAAAAATGGCTCCATTACGCCGACAAACATCTGCCCATTACTTCCAATGGGTTTTACAATTTACTGTGCCAACGACCTGTCATTTTACGCGTCGCTGTGAAAAGACGGCGCGTAAAAAAGACGGCTCATCAAAAGAAGTTCAGGACACTTCTTGGGACGTAATTGGAGCCGTTTTTCATTGACTCCATTGAAAAACAGCTCCAATTACGTCCGTAATGGACGCCGCGAAAAACGCGAGTACGAGCAATTACGTCTGTAATTCAGGAGCTGTTTTCGCCTGAAAACAGCTCCGGAATTTTCTGACGTATTTGACGTTATCGTGTGCACATACCCTTACACTTGGCAGATTTTGTTGCAGAAATTTCGGCCCCCTCAAGCTCAAGGCAATGTACATGTTCTATGGCTGCGCCACTGCCTTACAAATAATCAACTGCCTTTGAAATAATCAAACATGAAGTCAAGGAGCAATAACATGATATACATTATACTGCATTTTGCTTCCACAGAGGGAAAATATATTTGTGATCCATATGCATGTACTGCCCTCTACTGGTAATGTTAGGGCTAGACATAATGCCATTTTATTAAGAATACATACCGATACTTGAAAATCTTCTATTTTCCTAATTTATTTGGCAATAATAATTCACTTGTATTTTATACTATTGATTTACCACAATATTGACACATATTGGCTAGACGTGATTTGGGATTTTGTTCTTTATCTGTCGTGGTATGTGGATGGTGTTGTTGGCTGGGGATGTACGATTGTTTGTCAGTTTTCAGAAATTTTTGTTTGTCTCATGAGGTGCTATAGGTTTGGCCCAATAGTGAAAAGGCCAATGCCTTCTGGCATGTTTTTTGTTTGGAAGGGGGAAAAAATCATATTAACAATCCATGATATAGTTGTCCTGCTAAGTGCCATTAGATATACATATCTAATGAGTATATACCACTTTGATGTTAGAAGCGTTGCCTTATGAAGACAACCCATATGCCCTATTAGAGAGTCCTGTAAGTGTATCTGCTGCTTTTGATGGACTTGAGCCGCCCATGTATTACATGATCTGAATGGCCACCGTGTACAAGTACATTACACGTCTGGCTGGCTGCAGGTTTCCCTAGTAAAATCAGCTATTTGCCCCTTTAGGGTATGTTCACACGGCCTATTTACGGACGTAAATCGGGCGTTTTTGCCCCGAATTACGCCCGAAAATAGCGCCTCAATAGCGCTGACAAACATCTGCCCATTGAAAGCAATGGGCAGACGTTTGTCTGTTCACACGAGGCGTATATTTACGCGCTGCTGTCAAAAGCCGGCGCGTAAATAGACGCCCGCGTCAAAGAAGTGACCTGTCACTTCTTTGGCCGTAATTGGAGCCGTTACTCATTGACTCCAATGAATAGCAGCGCTAATTACGGCCGTAATTGACGCGGCGTTCAAGCGCCTACAAATGCCGTTAGGGTATGTTCACACGAGGGCGTCCGTTACGGCTGACATTACGGGGATGTTTCAGCCTGAAAACATCCCCGTAATTTCAGCCGTACCGGCATGTGCAGGCGCTTGAACGCCGCGTCAATTACGGGCGTAATTAGCGCTGCTATTCATTGGAGTCAATGAATAACGGCTCTAATTATGGCCAAAGAAGTGACAGGTCACTTCTTTGACGCGGGCGTCTATTTACGCGCCGTCTTTTGACAGCGGCGCGTAAATATACGGCTCGTGTGAACAGACAAACGTCTGCCCATTGCTTTCAATGGGCAGATGTTTGTCAGCGCTATTGAGGCGCTATTTTCGGGCGTAATTCGGGGCAAAAACGCCCGATTTACGTCCGTAAATAGGCCGTGTGAACATACCCTTACGGCTGAAATTACGGGGATGTTTTCAGGCTGAAACATCCCCGTAATTTCAGCCGTAACGGACGCCCTCGTGTGAACATACCCTTACGGTGGCCATAGACATAAGATAGCTGCTAGCTAACATGCGTAATCCTCATTTCCCTTACATCTTTAGTGATTGTATGGGAAAAAATCACTAGAATGTTACTTTATAGATGAATCATTTCATTAAGTGTTTCCTCTGAATGAATCTATTAGGTTTACATTCTGTGAGAAGCAAATGTTCAGACCTAATATAATCTCCTAAATAAAACCAGAATAAGGTTATATTCATCCATTCATGTTGGGATGAAATAAAGATAATCTGGAAAATAAGGGATGCAATACCCATTCTTGTTTTTAATTAATGCTCTAGTTTTCATAATGTTAGGAAAAAAAAAGTTACCAACAATTCATGGTAATAATGCTGTCAGCCTTGTGCTACGTCTTTTACAAATATAGTGAATCCATTATAATCAAAGTGTTATTTCCATCTGATGTATTCCAGCTTCTCTCTGCTTGCACCTTGTAATAAACGGTGTTAGTGGTGATTATTTTCTGTACATAGTCATAGTATTATGACTGGTTTCCATTTCATTTTATACATTGTTCATTGTCTACATTGTGAGTTACACAGCAGAATACTAAACAGAACTCCATAAGGCTACATTCACACCAGCGTATCAGATTCACGCGCGTGAAAAACGTGCTTGAATCTGGTCCGTGTGTGTTGCGTTAGGCATCAGTGTGCTTTGCGAGTGGCATGCGTTATTCACGCACTCGCAAAGCACATCTTTTTTTTTTTTCTTCATTATTTTCAATTGAATTGATGCGTAAATCACGCACCGCACACGGATGTGCATCCGTGTGCGGTGCGTGGTTTTCACGCACCCATTGACTTCAATGGGCGCGTAGCTGCGTGATAACATACCAATATTGGACATGCAGTGAGTTTTACACAGTGGACTCTCACTGCGTGAAAAATCACACATGTGTGAATGGCCCCAGACGTGAATCACGCTCGTGTGAATGAGGCCTAAGACTGCATCTTTAACTGATTCCTTTACTTAAAAAGTGGTCGTCTGCTTATTTTGATCCCTCTTTAGGGTATGTGCTCACACAAAATCAAAAACGTCTGAAAATACAGAGCTGTTTTCAAGGGAAATCAGCTCCTGATTTTCAGACGTTTTTTAATCAAAGTCGCGTTTTTCGCTGTGTTTCTAATGGCCGTTTTTGGAGCTGTTTTTCTACAGAGTCTATGAAAAACGGCTCCAAAAACTGCTGAATAAGTGACATGCACTTCTTTTTCACAGCCGTTTTGAAAAACGGCCGTGTAAAAAACGCCCTATCAGAACAAAGCGCTGTTTTTCCCATTGAAATCAATGGCCATATGTTTGGAGGCGTTCTGCTCCGTGTGAACATACCCTTAGAGGGGGTCCTTGTTAGAAAGGTTCTTAATAAATAAGCTGGTCATATGGTGTCCTCCTGCAGGCACCCACAGCGATAAGTTGTAATATGTGGGGGAACCTGGAAACAAGTGTTTAAATCCCCAGCAGCACCCCCGCAGGGGAACTGAAGCATTACATGGTACTAATTGAAACGCATGGTCTGTCTGTGTAACACATGGACATACTATGGTATTTGGTAAAGTATTTTTTCTAATAATCCATAAATCCCTAAAATATGCTTATTGCAAAAATTAATAAATATATAATTGGTGGACATATTCTAGAAGTTCATACGTCTCTGAAAAATGCTCATACATATTTAGAGGATTTTCTCATTTTCATTTGTCTAACAAGTAAGGCTCTGTTCACGTTTTTCCGTCTTTCCATCATAGGAACAGAACAACAAATAAACGGAAGTGGTGGAGCCATTGCATCAGGGACACTTAATGGGTTCCATCGGGTTTCTGTGAGGGTGCCTGTAGTTTTACCGGAAGAAATAGCGCAGCATGCTGTGCTATTTCATCCAGAATTTTTCTTGGAACTGGTGATGGAAGCCCCTATTGGAGCCTCCGACACTTGCCATTTGGAGGATGCAATGGAGCCAGACGAGAGGAGTTGTCAAGCTTTTTGTGCAGCTGACGCCATGCTGAACGTGAACAGAGCTCAGTCTGTGCAATAAGCCATCATTTTGGAGAAAACAAGTTAGCAATGCTGGATAGAGTGAGATTGAGAGGGGAGGCTCTGTAGGGACTAAGGAGAGGGAAGCCATGCTGGGGACTGAGAAGTTGGTGGAGTTATCCTGGTGACGAACAAGAAGAAGGGGGTTATCCTGTGGACTGAGTAGGAGTTTGAAGCCATGCTGAGGAAAGGAATGGCATGCCGGGATTGAGTAGCCTTGCTGGGGACTGAGGAGAGGAGAGGGGAGCTGTGATGGGGAATGAGGAAAGGGAAACCATGCTGGGGACTGAGAAGAGGGAAGCCATGATGTGGAATTAGGAGAGGAGAGCCATGCTGGGGATTGAGGAGCGGCCAGTCATGTTGTGTACTGAGGAGAGGGTAACCATGATAGGGAATGAGGAGAGGGGAGCCATGCTGGGGACTGAAGATTGGGCAGCCATGCTAGAGACTGAGTAGTGGGTAGCCATACTGTGGACTCAGAGGGATACACTACAGTACAATGCAGTGTTCTTCAAACTGTGACTTTCCAGCTGTTATGAAACTCAAACTCCCATTATGCACTACAAGTCTCTGATAGGATAAACTGGGAAGCCACAGGTAGGAGACCACAGCAGTATACCTAATATTGAGCTTACATATTAGTTATGAGTTATAGTACAAGACTGGGTACATGGCAGGACAATACTTCCCAGATGCAGGGAATACAGTACTGTGTGCTATATGCAAACTCTGTCATTGAGTACATGATTTTGGGGTGTTTCATCATTTTGTGTACTGTACATGTTTGATGATTGCATTTAACACTTCAAGCAGCATTCTGTCTACTTTTTCCTTTAAGGGGCCAACCCATAAAATTATTTTTTTTGTGCAATTTTGGTTGGTCATCTCAAAGAGGTTTCACTATAATATAATATGCTGTTCATTTAAGAAGGTTAGAGCAGGGTCACATAAAAGGCAATACATATTTTTCATGTATAAGTTCTAAAAACATCAGTATGGATGACACTTGACAAATTGCCGGCAATCATTCATATCCCATAAAGTCAGTTCGGTTTGCTTACAGGATCTATCTAGAATTCAACTATTGTCATGAATAGCAAGTAGCAGCTATGCTTCTCTGCTTACAATAAAATACAGGAAATATTTGTCAGACGGGATGTGTTTCAGTCTTTTTTGTTATAACAATAAACTATGAAGACAAGAAAAATTACCATAAATATACAGCTAGATCATGTCAGTGTAGTCATAATATAATAAATCACATTATTCTCAGTGCTGGGAGCCTGTCTCTGAAATATGTCATGGCTTTCTGCTAAAAATTCAGTCAGCTTAGCATCTGGTTGAGAGAGGTAAATCCTTTTGCCAGGGTGATAAAGTGGGCACTGAGGTCAATACAAGAGGTCATAAAGATATAATTTGTGCGTCTGCAGTATTAAAATTTGGTGATTTTATCAGTTGACTAATATCTATTCCATTGGATAAAAATTGAACAAAAAAAAAACTACATACCAACCCTCTTACTGACACATGGCCACTATATGTGGGATCATCTTGAATGGGCAAATAACCAGGAACTAGAAATGTAAGCAAGTAGATCTCTTCATATCACAGGAGTCAGGTTATGTAGTCAGAAGATGGCTAGACAAAAAATAATTTTAGGCTAGGGCTACACAGCATCATGTGTCGCATGACATGAAATCGCATGAGCGGCGCAAAAAAAGTATGCGATTTGATTTCCCGTGACTATTCTTGGGTGAGCTTTGTGTGTGAGTTGCATGTGACTGCGACTCGCAATTTTCTCTTCCATGAACTCATAAAGACCTGTCGCATGCTATTTACATTGCGGTCTATGGAAAGTCGTGTGAATTTTTTGCGAATGATGCATCGCAGTTGCGTTAGGTCACCTGTTGCAACACCACCACATAGACAATCAGCTGCAATGTCACAAGCAACAGCCGTGGACTTATTATCAATCTTAGTAATAACATATAGCTGTAGTTATCTAATCATGGGTGTATCACCAGGGTATCAGGCCTAGCAGCCCTTCGTTCACATCTGCGCCAGGGTGCCGTTCAAAATGATGGAACCCTTGCACAATGGAGACAAACGGAAACCATTCGGATCGGATCTGTCTACATTGAAACCTTTGGTTTCCGTTTGTGTCAGTCAGGGCCCCGTTCCGACAAAATGCTCAGACGGAACGTCGGTACGGAACCCTGGCGCAGATGTAAACGAAGCCTAAGTTGCCATTAATGATCACTGTGAATGTTAAGGGGTTTAGTTAAAGGGACAGTGGAAATTGAATACTGACTGCTGGGACAGAATGGAAACGAAAGTAATCTTATGAATTTCATATCTCTAACATTTGCTGCTAAATGTGGTCATGGTCGAGTGGGGCTCACTATTGCTATCGGCAAATTTTGATACGGCTCTGTATCTGACTATGTGTTGCAAGTAGTTTCTACTACAAATATTGGGTAGGATCACTAGGCAGATTTGTCATTCAGATAGCTAGAGTTTAGCGTTGGAATCTGATAGGTTTGCCTGCTGCTGAGTTCCAGGGAATCAGCATCAGAGGGAGCCCCCCTTTTAAAACGTTACTATGAAGCCCACTATCTTGTATGTATTTCTCTCTATTAACCAAACACCACAAAAAAAATCCCCTACTTGTAATCAGTCGTTTTTATTCCCTGTAACTCCGACGCGGGTCCCACTCCTGCCGTCGGGTCTCGTACCTCCTCCATCTGTTGGTGTCCTATGTTTGCGGCCACAATGTCCTTAGTGCACGAAATTCAAAAGTCACTCATCCAATCCCTGTTGCCCCCAGGACTATTTAAGACTATCCACTTGGTGCCTGAGCAACATTGGGACAGCCTAGTTTGTATCCTGCAAAAGTTCCTGTAGGCATCTGATTCTAGTCCGCTATTGCTGTCTGTTGTTAGACTGTATACAGTTATCTCCTATCAGCCTGTAGCCAGTCTGCTATTGCTGTCTGTTGTCACCCTCTATCCAGTTATCCGCTGTCTGCCAGTGTCCAGCTACCTGCCCTTGTCCAGCTGTCTGCTATCTACCTGTGTCCAGTCATCTGCTATCCATCAGTGTCCAGCGATCCGCTCTCAGCTTCCATCCAGCTGCCCGCTGTCAGTCTGCTTCCTACCATCGGGTCAAGCCTGAACCTTCCATTCATCAACGTACCATCTTCCAGTGCCTGTTTCTAGTCTGCCGGGGCCACCTCAAGAGGTAGCGACCTGATATCCTACCCACAGCGAAGACCAGATCCCTGTATATGGGTTAAAAGTTTAAGACCGGGGAGGCTACTTAGATAATGCCCTTGGAGGTGGCCCTAAGCCAAACCGGTGGAGTAGCCAAGTGGGTCCACAACCTGCTGGTCATAACATTCCAGTCAGTCATTCCTCATTTGTATACATACATTTTTGCTGCCACTCTCTACAAAATACATCTGATACACTGGATAAAGCAGTACAGCTGACTACCGGAGGTTCAATCAAGGAAATGTCGATCTTAAAAAATGATGTGATATTGGTTTTTTGACAGGTTCATCTTCTAAATCATTTCAAGGTCAGGTTATTTTGAATGTTCCCGGCTGTGTTCTGGGAGAGAATGGTAAGCTTCCAAAAATGACATTATGATTGGGTCTGAACATAAACCCCATGTTATCAAATTAAACTAATTTTCAGAATCATTTAGTATACTTGAGCTTATTACAGTTAGGGCAAGACAGTCTACTCGTCAATGCCAATGTTCTTTATCTAAAGATGGGAACATCACCAAGTCTTTTACCCTTTCGAAAAGATTCATGCAATTGACGGCCATTGTGAGGAGAAAGTATTCACTCGCTGTATATAGATTGTAACTTCAAAACTTCCTTGACTTAAAGGGCATGTCCACCTTTGATCATTATTTTACAGATTACCTATGGAATTATTCTTCATTGAGTTGAGCAACTATACATATCTTATAATTATGTACTATAATACAGACTGTAGGTAATGTAATGTATGTAGAGTATATCTATATAAAACAGTAAAATGGTATTAAAAGGTGAACATACCAGTCAAAGGGCAATTCCAGCCTACTGGACAATTCAAACTGCACAATCCATACATAACATGATGTGAGCTAGATGTTACCCATGCTGCAGTACTTGCTGTAGGGTTGTATTTATACCTAGCATCCTCCACCTGTGCTTTGCTTGTGAATTTCCTGTATGCAGGCATTTTGATCAAGCTACTTATCCATATACTTCACATTTGACTTCTGGACATCTTGGACATTGACCTCGGCGTGTATTTGGATAACCCTTTGTTTACCGAGTTTGATTATCTGCTCCCGGCTGGTTCTGACCTCTGCTGTACCTTATATCCACTTGCACAGTTTTCAACTTTCTGTTTACCCACTGACTGTCCAGTTATCCTGTTCAGGTATTGCCTGCATTGCACCTCTTATCCAACACTGAACTCTGCTAAGACAACCTGGGTTATATGCAGTAAAGACCATCCCACCTTGGATCTGGCGAAAACCTTAGAGTAGCCTTAGACTCTGTCGATCAGAGTTGTGACGGATTTGAGGTTACGGATTTATTTGCACGCTCTCTCCCGGAAGTCTCCAGAAGCCTTAGGGGAATCGCTCAATTTGCAATTACATAACACTGTGCACATGTAGTTCATTATATGGGGAAGGTAAGTACTCCATAGGAGGATTAGGGGGGGTAAAAAACACTGTTGTGAGTGCCATAGAAAGGAGGGGAGGGAGGCCAGTCTGTGACTACCAGGTGAATGGTGTATTGGGGTACAACTATGACCACTGAGGTAAGGAAGGAGGGGGCTGCCATAAATACTGGAAGGGGGGGGGGCTGCTGTGACTACTGTAGAAAGAGGAGTCCTGCTGTGACTACTGTGCTAATGGCATACTAGGGGGCTGCTATAATTACTGGGAGAAGGGTAGTCCTGCTGTTACTACCTGTGGGGGTGAGGCTCTGCTGTGACTACTGAAAGAAGAGGGCAAGGTTCTGCTGTGACTAAGGAAAGGACGCTGGAAGACACTAGTGTAACTACTGGGGAAAGTGAGGACCTTCTGTGACTATTGTGGAAAGGCAATGCTGGGAGCCTGGTAATATGGAGGAGAAAAGAGATACAATGCTTAAATTATTGTTGGAACATGGGAGACAATGTTGTGGTTACTGTTGCGGTACAATACATTGACTACTTTTCGGAGGTCATTGCTGTGCTAGAAGTAAGAGGGGGACACTGCTGCAAAAATAAAGAAGAGTGCAGACACTCCGATGATTATTGCTTAGGAAGAACAACTGCTACAGCTAAAGGAGAGCACTGCAGTATTGTCAATACTGTGGGAAGAGGGGAAGGTAAGTACTCTAGATGGGGGGGGGGTAGGGGAAAAAGACAATTGTGAGTGCGACAGTAGAGAGGGGAGGGAGGCCCTGCTGTGACTGTCGGGCGAATAGCATGCTGGTGTACTACTATGACCACTGGGGAGAGGAAGGAGGGGGCTGCTGTAACTACTATAAGAGGGGGAAGCCCTGCTGTGACTACTGTAGAAAGAGGGGTCCTACTGTGGCTACTAGGTGAATGGCATACTGGGGTACTGCTATGACCACTGAGGAACGGAAGGAGGGGGGCTGCTATAACTGCTGGGAGCAGGACAGCCCTTCTGTGAATGCTGCGGAAAGGTGGCCCACATGTGGCTACTGAGGGGGTGAGGCTTTGCTGTGACTACTGGGAGTGCTGTGACTACTTTGCTGTGCTAGAAGTAAGAGGGGGACAGTGCTGCAAAAATCAGGAAGAGGGCAGGCACTGCTATGATTATTATTTAGGGAAAGACAGCTTCTACAGCTAAAGGAGAGCACTGTAGTATTGTCATTGCTGTGGGAGGAGGGGAAGGTGCTGAGCATAGCGTGCTTATAAACTCCTGACATTCCTGATAAATATTGTGGTATTTTTACAATAAAAGCAGAGCAGTTATCTTGCAGTTTGTTAGTTATTCCACTAGATGTCCCTATACTATGGCTATAATACTTTTAATGTAGTTTTGATCCACACCCACAATGAAGATGTGGCCATGCAAATGTAGTCCTTCTCTATTGAGGGTTAGGGCCACGACAGCTCAGTCTGAGTATTGATGGAGATCTCAGCTGCACAATGTGCATTGATCTGATTTATGAAATGTATGATTGACATATCATAAAATGTGTTTTGGGATAACCCCTTAAATATATTTAATTTACACCTATTAAAGTTTGTATTGACCTCTGAAAGTTGTATGCACTATATGGGTGCATATGGTTGTATGCACTACGGGGCGGATACGCTGCATAAAATGCACGCAGCGTATTCGCCCTGTGCGCCGCAGGGAATTCCGGGCGAAAAACTGCACCAAACTGGAGCATTTTTTCGTCTGGTTTGTCCTTTGCGAAAAACTGCTGCACTTGGCCGGCCTGCTAGCAGGCCGGCCTCCTGGGATGAGGTTTCATCCCAGGAGACGGCTGCAGCCTGTGATTGGCTGCAACAGCGGTCACATGGGATGAATTATCATCCTGGGAGGCCGGCCCCCTGACATCATCCAGGCCGGCCTCCTGGGATGATGTTTCATCCCATGTGACCGCTACAACCTGTGATAGATTGGCTGCAGCGGTCACATGGGATGAAACGTCATCCCAGGAGGCTGGTCTGGAGGAAGAAACACAGACTCCCGAGTAAGTATAAGATTTTATTTTTTCTTCAGAGTAGCGTTTTTTGCGGTGGAATCGGTGCAAACCCGCCGCACAAAATGCAACAACTGCTATTTGTTGCGGGTTTTACCTCCCCGTTGAATTCAATGGAGAAAACACGCTACAAATAAGCAGCGTTTACGCAAATACAATTGACATGCTGCGGAATAAAATTCTACACCGCAGGTCGATTTCTGAGCGTACTTTCCACTCAGTATTTACGCAGCGTGTGAATGAGATTTGTTTTATCTCATCCACTTTGATGCTACTGTATTTGCTGCGGATTTTCCGCAATGAATTCAATTGCGGAAAATCCGCAGTATTTACGCATGGTGTGAACTGACCCTATATATGAAACTTGCAGGATCAAACAATCCGCAGAATACATATCAAATACATACCACAGTAAAATAATTTATTTTAGAAGTTGTTGTCGAAGCATATCAGTATTGTAGCTTTTAGGCCTCATTTACACGAGCGTGTGCGTTTTGCGCGCGAAAACCACGCAGCGTATTGCGCGCGTTGTCATTGCGTTTGCACTGCGTATACGCAGCGTCGCTGCGTTTTAAACGCGCGCACGTCCAGCGTTTGCAACGCGCGTAAAAAACGCAGAGGTGATTAATGCGAGGCCAGCCTACAAATAGGCCTGCTGGCCCAACCCCTGCTTGCTGGGAAAACAGGTTTTGCACCTTAATTTCCGCCTCTGCAGAAACCCCAGTGTGTGTTTCTCCATTGAAGTTGTTATTGGCTTTGCACGGCACACTTATGCCTTCTCAGTCGCTGGCACGT
Organism: Rhinoderma darwinii; assembly: GCF_050947455.1. Taxonomy (NCBI): domain Eukaryota; kingdom Metazoa; phylum Chordata; class Amphibia; order Anura; family Rhinodermatidae; genus Rhinoderma; species Rhinoderma darwinii. Next base: position 29,341,354 of record NC_134699.1, read on the forward strand.
GTGCTTCTTGCCTGGATGATCTTGCGTCGTTTTGGGGAGCGTAGACCCATGCTGCAGCACCAGACGCGTGGAAGATGTCACATTTGAGTTCATCGACTTGTGGCCCAACGTACGACCAAAGGCCATTTCCATACCCTGTATGAGGACTTACGCCGGCACCCTGAAAAATTTAGAGCGTTCTGCCGCATGTCTGTGGGCACATTTGACCTTCTGCTTGAGCAGATTCGCCCTGGTATCACCTACAAGAATACCAACATGAGACGCTGCATTTCGCCTGAGGAACGTCTGCTTGTGACCTTGAGGTATGTGTGCAGTTGCAATTACTTAGTCAATGACGCTGTCAGTTTTAGCAGCCACCCCTAACATGTGTTGTGGCTTTCTTTTTCTTTCTCTTTGCTTTCTAGATTTCTGACCACAGGCAATAGTTATCATTCGTTACATTTTGAATTTCTTTTGGGAGTGACCACCATTTCGTTCATTGTCACATCCACCTGTGTCGTGTTGTGGCAGAGGTTAAAGACCACGGTCATGCCTAAGCCCACGACAGAACAGTGGCTAAGAATTTCAGAGGGATTTCTTAGAGCAAGTGAGTTTCCGAATTGCATTGGTGCCCTAGACGGCAAACACATTAGTGTGAAAAAGCCCCCACGCAGTGGCTCGCAATACTATAACTACAAACAGTTTTTTTCTATGGTATTGCTGGCCTTGGTGGACACAAATTATTGTTTCACTATTGTTGACATCGGCTCGTATGGAAGCTCTGCAGATGCCCGCATATTCCGTTCATCAAGAATGGGGAAGCGACTCGTGAATAATCGACTGTCGGTGCCGGAACCTTCCATCCTCCCTGGCTCCAGCGGACCCCCAATCCCGTATGTCATCGTGGCGGATGAGGGGTTTGCCCTGACAAGGCAAGTCATGCGGCCTTTTACAAGAAGGGGCTTGGATGACCGTCGGCGCATGTTCAATCTTCGCCTAGGCCGAGCTCGTAAATGTGTGGAATGTGCCTTTGGCATTATGTCGAACAGGTGGAGTGTCTTTCTGACGACAATGCAATTGTCCATGCAGAATGTGACACGTGTTATACAAGCGTGTGTCGTTCTGCATAACTTCTGCCGCATTAGTGATGCTACCTTTGATGCAGAATATATCCTAACACATGCAGCCACCAGCGACAATGCCCCGGCTATTCCTCTCGGTTGATCTCTCACATCCAGCCTTCGAGTGCGGGATACTTTGGCGGCATATTTCGAGTGCCCATCAGGAGCCGCACCGTGATGACCTTTGAAGGGTTGTCTGTTTTTTGGAGGCTTCACAACACAGGTCCCAAGTGACCAGTGTTTTTTTTTAGTTTTTTGGGTTCGTGTAGGGTTAGGGACTCGCAAAACATGAGGACCCTTGACGCGGGTTGCGAGCTTACATCTGTCAGGGTTTGATCAGGACATTTGCCATTTGGAATGATGGTCGGCCAAAAGTTAGGCGAGTTCAATTGCGAGTGTACTTAGTGTGCTTCGAGTCCCATGACAGCACCCAAACGTTCTCATCTGTTGCAAACAATGTCAAACCCCGATAGATGAACTAAAACCTCATAACACGTGTGCATGCATTGGGGGCAAAGCCCAGAAGTGTGTGAGTGTATAGGCAAAATAAATGTGGGGCAAAGATTGTGTTGAGGGGTGTGAAATAAAAACAACACGCAATAGAAACAATGAACATCCATGTTTTATGTGTTAGTATTTCACACTACCGAAACATGGAGTGGACAGTAAGAACAAAAGGCATTTTAATCCAAATAACACCAACATGGTGTAACAAAAATTATAGGACGAGTTGCCATCCCGTACAAAAAAATTGGCCGGCCAACTTGGAGGACACCAACACACTCACAGGTGTTGGTAGTGGTGGCCCGGGGAGGAATACACGGGCATTTCAGCACCACTATGCTGGACCTGGAGCTGCGGAGGATGTTCCTCGCCAGCATAGTGGTGCTGATGTTGTCCGTGGTACGTTGGGGCAGGGAAGGGGTGAGCCATAGGGTGCATATAGGGGTGCGGCCGTGCGATCGGGGTGGGTTTGATGGTAGAGTGCCGGCAATTGGGGCGTGGTGGCCGGCATGGCAAATCCGCGCCACTGCTCTATGGCCGTGAAGCAGTGGTTTGGATTGTGGGGGGGGTGTGGAGGCGTCGATCAAGGTTATGATCGACGCATGGAGCCGGGCCATGCGATCCATAGGGACCAGGCGGAGTAGGGGAACAATGCCGCGGGCAAAAAAGTCCTGGCCGTCCTCATCCGCGGCTCGGCTCAGGAATTCCAACACCCGGCTATCCACTTGGACACCGGCGGAGGGCTGTGGAGCACGGCGCCGGCGAGTTGTGGTATGCAGGGGGCGCTCCTCAGCCGGAGAGGCGACGGCCCGTGCAGACTGGCCGGGGACGGGGTCCAGGGGTGTCGGCTCCGGGCTAAGGGGCAGGTCATGGGCAGCAGGAGGTTGCGGCTGAGACTCGGCGATGTCCGTGTCGTCAGCAGTGTCCTCCAAATTGTCGGTGGTTCTGGAATGGGAAAACAGCGTTAGAACACAATAGAGATCATTGCCCACAACAACACGATGGCAAACAGGACCTGGGCGAACAAACATTAGACACATGCAAAAGCACAATCTCTTACGTCCGCATCTCCATAATGTCCTTCAAGAAAATCAATTGCTTCATATAGATGTAGGGGCGCTTACGCGAGCCCCCATCTCCGCTGCGTCCTTTTTCCCCCATTTCTCGCCTAAATTGGTCACTGCAGCTCCGCCACCGTGTTTTTATATCTTGGACTGTTGGAGGAAAAACAAATACATGGTCACATATTGGTTTCAACTGTGTTTTTATTGAAAATGTTCAAAATATACATATGGCTTAGAGCTGCATGTGGGGCCATGCAATTCACATGGCAAAACTGTAAAGGATCTGCCAGGCACAGCTTCGGGGTTAACTCCCATAGGTAATCAGTCTGCACCTGAATCTACGTCTCTGAGACTGACTCCATCTTCCACCACTCAGGATGGCAGGCTTAGGAGTGGGAGAGCTTATCGCAGCCTGGCCAGACGGAGCTAGCTCCCGCCCTCTGTCTATTTATACCTGCCTTTCCTGTTCCTCCTTTGCTTGTGATTCTTTTCGTGTGGTTTCCTGGCCCAGCTACAGCTCCTAACTATTTGATCCTGCTCCATACTGACCCTGGCTTTCTGACTACTCTCCTGCTCTGCGTTTGGTACCTCGTGCACTCCTGGTTTGACTTGGCTCGTTCACCACTCTGGTTGCTCACGGTGTTTCCGTGGGCAACTGCCCCTTTCCCTTTGCTTTGTATTCCCTTGTATGTTTGTCTCGTGCACTTACTGAGCGTAGGGACCGCCGCCCAGTTGTACCCCGTCGCCTAGGGCGGGTCGTTGCAAGTAGGCAGGGACAGAGTGGCGGGTAGATTAGGGCTCACTTGTTCGTTTCCCTACCCCCGTCGTTACAAAAACAGTAAATTTCAATAGACAAACAAGACATCAGGGAGAAGACACAGGGGATTAAACGGGGGGGGGGGGGGGGAGGGATAGTCGGAGCTCAACCAACAACCTAATCTAGAGATTCCTGTATCCAATACTTGTCCCACGGGTCCCACACCACTTTGAACTTGTCCAGTTCATTGTCAATAGAGGCCGTCATATGTTCCATTGTACATATTTCCCTAATTCTAGTTACTAAGTCGATGTGAGAGGGAGGGGTTGTCTCCATTTCCAGGCTATCAGCGTCTTAGCGGCGGGGAGAAAGTGTCGAAAGAGTCGAGCTAGTGATTTCCCTAAAGACCTAGGGGGAACGTTCAGGAGGTAATGAAGAGGGTCTAGGGGAATATCCTGCTGCAACACCGCCAATGCCAAGTTCTTAACTTCCAACCAATACTGTTGTACCAGTGAGCAGCTCCAGAAAATATGGAACAGATCCCCTCTCTGACTTCTACATCGCCAGCAATCCGACGGAATACCCGGATTGAAGCTATGCAGAAAGGCAGGGGTATGGTACCAAAACATGAGGATTTTATATTGGTTTTCCTTATATGCAGTGCAGATGGAGGTTTTAGCTGCTTGCGACCAGATAATCTGCCACAATGAGAGAGGGATGGATTTATTCAGTAAGGCCTCCCACTTCAACATGTATCTATGCCCAGGCGGAGGGGAACCCTCCGGGGATAGCAGTATTGCATAAATGGCTGAAATAAGCCCCCTAGTGGTGGTAGCATACCGACATAACCTTTCGAAGCTTGTAGGTGCAGTGACCCTCGTGGATCTGAAAGTTTGCTGCATGTAATGTCTGATCTGAAGATAGTGAAAAAATGCAGAGGAGGGAACATTATGATGTCTTTGAAAGTATGAGAACGGGTGAAGCTCTTGCGTGTGGGGATCAACCATATCAGCCAAGTGAAATACCTCAATTCCCGCCCACAATCGGACTATTCGGGGGGTAGTGCCCCCCGGAATAGTGGGAGTGTAGAGTACCGAAGTCAAGGGCGGGCAACCCGACGCCAAATGAAAGCGGTTTTTACAGGTTTCCCACACCTCTCTTTGAAATCTCATGGGACCCAATAAAGATGCAGTTGGCATTACCAGTGGATCGCCCCATAACAAGGAGTTTGGGTGAACCGGGGCCATCCATAGCTTCTCTATTTCGGTCCATTTATTGTACGCCCTTAAAGACACCCAACTGGGTATGCGACGAAGATGTGCCGCCAAGTAGTACTTCACCACATCAGGGACCGATAGCCCACCCGCAGATCGACCCGATAATAAAACTGATTTCGGAATTTGATGTCTGCCGGAGTGCCATATGAACCTGAGGATAGAAGACTGCATGGCCCGCAATTCCCTCATAGGTACTGCTACCGGCAAAGTCTCAAAGTAGTACAGTAATTTAGGGAGCAAGGTCATTTTGACCGCTGCTATGCGCCCAAAAAATGACATGGGAAGAGGATCCCACCTGGCCATTAGCTGACGTAGTTCCACAAACAAAGAGGGAAAATTAGCCTTGTAAGCCGACGTATAGGAGGGAGTGAGTTGAACTCCTAAGTAAGTCAGGGAGGTTTCCTTCCAGTTGTAGGTGTAGTTGTGTTTGAGGAGCAGGAGCTCCTGGTGTGGGACATTAAGAGGGAGCGCTTCTGTTTTAGATGTATTCGTTTTATACCCTGACAGCCTCCCATACCTACGGAGAACTGTAGTAAGGTTAGGAAGGGAGGTATGAGGTTTAGTGATAGTCAAGAGGACGTCATCTGCAAACAGGGAAACCTTGGACTCTTTATCTGGACCACCGCAATGTCGATGGATTTCCGTATCTGAGCTGCTAAGGGTACAATGCATAGCACAAATAAAAGTGGGGACAGGGGACACCCCTGACGTGTACCATTCCAGATTTGAAACGGAGGGGAGGTGGAGTGTTGGAGTTTAATTGCCGCTGTCGGTTTGGAGTAGAGACCACGCAGCGCTGTCAAGAAAGGGCCCGCAATCCCAAATGAACTTAGAGTTTCAAACATAAATGGCCATCCCAAGCGATCAAACGCCTTCTCTGCATCTAGGCTAAGAAGGATCGCCGATTCCTTTTGCTTTTGGAGGGCATCAATGAGATCAAGGGCCCTTCGTGTGTTGTCTCCTCCTTGCCTAAGAGGCACAAAGCCCACTTGGTCTTTGTGAATCAAAGAAGGGAGCCAAACTTTGAGTCTATTAGCTAAAAGACGGGTGAAATTTTTTAGATCAGAATTCAGAAGAGCTATGGGTCTGTAATTGGAGCACTCTGCGTGGTCTTTACCCGGTTTAGGGATCAGCGTAATGTGAGAATGCAGAAATGTTTGAGGGATGAAAGAACCCTGCAGGAATTCATTAAATAACGAAGCCATCCGTGGAACCAGGATCTCCGCAAAGGTCTTATAGTACCCATATGTAAAGCCATCTGGTCCAGGGGCCTTACCACTAGGGAGGTCCTTCAGTATAACAAACAATTCCTCCGCAGAGATCGGGGCATTCAAGGATGAGAGCTCCTCATCTTTCAGTCTAGGGAGAGTACAGGAAGAGAGATAGGCTTGCAGCGTTTCCCTCCGGCGAGCCGGATCAGGTGGTAAGGTAGTCGGCAAGTGGTATAAGGATTTATAATAGTCATGGAAAATTGTGGCTATCGTGTCTGGGTGATGCTGGAGTATGCCCGCTTTATCCCGCATCGCCTGTGGAGTACGAGCAGTTGCCTGATCCCGCAATAGTCTGGCCAGAAGCGAGTGCTATGGATTATTACCTTTGTCATAATATTTCCTTTTCGTATATAGTAGTGACTTTTCTACCCCCTTCATAGCTAAGTCCTTGAGTTGTGCTCTAGCCTCTATCAATTTCCGTAGTGTCGGGACCGCCGGTTTAATCCCCATTTCTCTCTCCAACTTAGCAATTGTCCGATGGAGAGCCACCCGTTTGGCCCTAGAGTCTCTTTTCAATCTAGATCCCATTACTATGCATTGCCCCCTCATCACCGCCTTATGCGCCTCCCAAAGAGTGGATACAGAAGGAACCGATCCCTCATTAAGTGCATAAAATTCCCGCATATGTCCGGCCATGCTGTCCCTAAGAGCAGGGGACTTAATCAAAGTTTTGTTTAAGCGCCAATGACATACTCTCGTGTTTGGTTTCCCTATTTGCAGGGTCACAGAGACTGGAGCATGATCTGACCAAGAAATGGGGTCTATATCCGCCCCCTGGAGCGAACGGAGGGCAGGGACCATGGTCACATATTGCGACAAAATGAGGGGCCCTACCCTGCTAATGACATGGTACACGGTGATGCGCCTGCTACACAAAAGGTCATTGGGCAATTGAGCGGAAGACACATACAGGGCGACAGTTCTTCAATAGGGATGACATTGCATTGCTTAAAAACACATGGTACTCAAAAGCTCCTTTGCAATCTCCTCCCAGGCGTCCTCCTTGACCGTGCGGTCGTGGTACGCCTCCGCACGAGTGTCTCAAATAGCCCCATGGCCCTGGACCAGGCTGATGAGGCACTCAACGTCAAGCCCACGCGGCATGGCAGATCTCTGGGGAGTGTAGATTCTCTCACACAGGCTTGCCCACTCGCAGAGAAAACGCAAGCACTTCCTGGTTTCTGTTTGCTTTGTCCAGCTTTATAAACTCTTTTGCATGGACATAACAAGTGATCCGTGTGGCATGCGTGGTTTTCACGCACCCATTGACTTCAATGGGTGCGTTATGCGTGATAAACGCACGATTTTAGAACATGTCGTGAGTTTTACGCAACGCACTCGCGATGCGCAAAAAACACGGACTGTCTGCACTATCCCATAGAGTAATATAGGTGCATACGTCACGCGTGAAAAGCACGCGCGTCGCATGCGCGTATATTACGCTCGTGTAAATGAGGCCTTATTTTTGAACAAATTAATTCCAGTTCAGTGGCTGAGGGTCACATTCTGCATGTACAAAAGGGGGTTCAGGATTAGTGGTGGGGTAAACATGCCAGAAGATGTAGGGCCCCTTCCCATTCTTGGGTAGGAGAAAATGATAAATTGTGTAGCCATTATACTTTCTAAATAACGGTGCAGTCACACACAGCAGAGTTTAAAGGGGTTTTTTAGCCGATAAAAATTGATGGCTTATCCTCAACAGCTGATGGCCTGACAGCTCATTCTACAACCATCACCTTGAAATTCGATATGACCTTCTTAGGAAGTTTTGAGAAGACTGCATGCCACCAATTCAATTTTTTTATTCCGGTACATGGAAAAATTAGTTATGTACAGTATTATGTTGCATCACGCTTGGTACAAACAATATTTCCCTTCCCTTTTCCAAACCCTCCCTTTTCCCATCCCTTGGTTGAACTTCATGGACATGTGTCTTTTTTCAACCGTACTAACTATGTAACTATGTAACTATGTAATATACTATAATAATTTGTGAAGTCTCTAGTTATTGCAAAAGTAACACATAACTTTGAATGCAAAGTTATGTATTTATTAACATATGTATTCACACATATACATACAGACAGCGTGTGGCAGATGAGACAGGAATAGTTCACACTTAAGCCCTATTTACACAACAGGGTCTCGGCCGTTTTGCATCCGTTCCAGGCCATGTTTCCATTTTCATGACCGATTTTGACCCGTTCTGCATCAGTTTTTTTTCCCTGTCCGTTTTAAAAAACTGATGAATTTCATTTGTCAATTTTTTGCCACACACTTCCCTCTGCAGATACTGCCACAGCCCCCTGTAGATAATGCCACACAGCCCCCTGTAGATAATGCCACACAGCCCCCTGTTGATAATGCCACACATTTCCCTCTGTAGATAATGCCACACAGCCCCCTGTTGATAATTCCACACATTTCCCTCTGTAGATAATGCCACACAGCCCCCTGTAGATACAGCTTCGGCAATGCTGTGGCCAGGGATTACGGATTCCACTACTACAGGGAGCAAAAAATCTCCTCCTCACATGCACTTTGCACTGTGAGGATAAGAGAGCAAGCGGCAGAAAGCACGGCCGTGACTCGGATCACAACCAAGTGACAGCCGTGCTTTACACGGCCCCATAGACTTCTATGGGAGCCGTGCGGCCGGGAGAACGGCCCAAATTAGCGCATGTTTCATGTTTAAAAAAATCGGGCGTGGGAATAGCCGCATTTGGGGTCTATTGTTCCTACTGTCACACACATCCCCCCCTGAGGAAGCACCTTTAGCGAAACGCGCATTGGGGTTCATGTGTAGGAGCGAGCACTGACCACTACCTTTTCTTGCTGTTATGGGTAAGGTTGTTTGATTCAAATAGCATTTTGATGCACTAGCACTTTATTTCATCATTTTTCTCCCCTTTTTCCTGTTCTACTACAAACTGAACATACATATATATGGTTCACCAACTATTAAATAGGGTAGCCTGTCCCTTTTGGGTTTATACATGACTTATAGCCCATATACCTGTATTATTTAGCAAGAGTCAGTAATTGCTCCTATGTTCATACTGGGGTCTTGTCCTTTTGTTTAATTTTAAAAACTTTGTTTGTCATATGTGTTCAATAAATTCTACTTTTTATATATAATCTGGCTATAAGCTCGTCTTTCTCTTCTGTGTATGGTTTACAATATGGAGCTGCCTATATGGTAAATTATGGGGGGACGTCTCTGTTGTGAACCGTGCCCAGCCCTTAGTACAAATGCTTTTGGAGTGTACATATTGATTAGTATTATAGTAATGTAGTATTATTTTAGTATAGTATTATTGTTATAGTAATTTAGTATTATTATAGTAATGTAGTATTATTATAGTATAGTATTATTGTTATAGTAATGTAGTATTGTTATAGTAATGTAGTATTATTATAGTATAGTATTATTGTTATAGTAATGTAGTATTATTATAGTAATGTAGTATTATTATAGTAATGTAGTATTATTTTAGTATAGTATTATTGTTATAGTAATTTAGTATTATTATAGTAATGTAGTATTATTATAGTATAGTATTATTGTTATAGTAATGTAGTATTGTTATAGTAATGTAGTATTATTATAGTATAGTATTATTGTTATAGTAATGTAGTATTATTATAGTAATGTAGTATTATTATAGTAATGTAGTATTATTTTAGTATAGTATTATTGTTATAGTAATTTAGTATTATTATAGTAATGTAGTATTATTATAGTAATGTAGTATTATTATAGTATAGTATTATTGTTATAGTAATGTAGTATTGTTATAGTAATGTAGTATTATTATAGTAATGTAGTATTATTATAGTAATGTAGTATTATTATAGTATAGTATCATTGTTATAGTAATGTAGTATTGTTATAGTAATGTAGTATTATTATAGTATAGTATTATTGTTATAGTAATGTAGTGTTATTATAGTAATGTAGTATTGTTATAGTAATGTAGTATTATAGTAATGTAGTATTGTTATAGTAATGTAGTATTGTTATAGTAATGTAGTATTATTATAGTAATGTAGTATTATTATAGTATAGTATCATTGTTATAGTAATGTAGTATTATTATAGTATAGTATTGTTATAGTAATGTAGTAGTATTATAGTAATGTAGTATTATTATAGTATAGTATTATTGTTATAGTAATGTAGTATTATTATAGTAATGTAGTATTATTATAGTAATGTAGTATTATTTTAGTATAGTATTATTGTTATAGTAATTTAGTATTATTATAGTAATGTAGTATTATTATAGTAATGTAGTATTATTATAGTATAGTATTATTGTTATAGTAATGTAGTATTATTATAGTAATGTAGTATTATTATAGTATAGTATTATTGTTATAGTAATGTAGTATTATTATAGTATAGTATTGTTATAGTAATGTAGTAGTATTATAGTAATGTAGTATTATTATAGTATAGTATTATTGTTATAGTAATGTAGTATTATTATAGTAATGTAGTATTATTATAGTAATGTAGTATTATTTTAGTATAGTATTATTGTTATAGTAATTTAGTATTATTATAGTAATGTAGTATTATTATAGTAATGTAGTATTATTATAGTATAGTATTATTGTTATAGTAATGTAGTATTGTTATAGTAATGTAGTATTATTATAGTAATGTAGTATTATTATAGTAATGTAGTATTATTATAGTATAGTATCATTGTTATAGTAATGTAGTATTGTTATAGTAATGTAGTATTATTATAGTATAGTATTATTGTTATAGTAATGTAGTGTTATTATAGTAATGTAGTATTGTTATAGTAATGTAGTATTATAGTAATGTAGTATTGTTATAGTAATGTAGTATTATTATAGTAATGTAGTATTATTATAGTAATGTAGTATTATAAGGGCATGACCACACATGGCGGAATTCCTCCGCAACTGTCCGCATCAATGCCGCACAGAATCTGCGTTGCAGATTCTGCAGCGGATCTGCACAAAATGTGCAGAAAATTGATGCGGACTGGCCGCTGCGGACTGCAGGAAAAGTGCTTCTCTTCTCCCTATTCAGTGCAGGATAGAGAGAAGGGACAGCACTTTCCCTAGTGAAAGTCAAAGAAATTCATACTTACCGCCCGTTGTCTTGGTGACGCGTCCCTCTTTCGGCATCCGGCCCGACCTCCCTGGATGACGCTCCAGTCCATGTGACCGCTGCAGCCTGTGCTTGGCCTGTGATTGGCTGCAGCCGTCACTTACACTGAAACGTCATCCTGGGAGGCCGGACTGGAGACAGACGCAGGGAGTTCTCGGTAAGTATGAACTTATATTTTTTTTTACAGATACATGTATATTGAGATCGGTAGTCACTGTCCCGGGTGCAGAAACAGTTACTGCCGATCGCGTAACTCTTTCAGCACCCTGGACAGTGACTATTTACAGACGTCTCCTAGCAACGCTCCCGTCATTACGGGAGCCCCATTGACTTCCTCAGTCTGGCTGTAGACCTAGAAATACATAGGTCCAGCCAGAATGAAGAAATGTCATGGTAGTAAAAACAATACGCTCCGCAGCACACATAAGATCTGCGGACTTCATTGCGGAATTTTGACTCTCCATTGAAGTCAATGGAGAAATTCCGCCATGAGTCCGCAACCAGTCCGCCACTGCTCCGCAACAGACAGAGCATGCTGCGGACAACAAATTCCGCTCCGCAGCCTATGCTCCGCAGCGGAATTGTACGCATCGTGTAAACGAACACTGCTAAATTAAAGTGAAAGTCAATGGAGAAACGGCTCCGCTGCGGATTAACGCTGCGGAGTGTCCGCAGCGGAATTTAAGTGAAATTCCGCTATGTGTGAACCCGCCCTTATAGTATAGTATCATTGTTATAGTAATGTAGTATTATTATAGTATAGTATTATTGTTATAGTAATGTAGTATTATTATAGTATAGTATTGTTATAGTAATGTAGTAGTATTATAGTAATGTAGTATTGTTATAGTATAGTATTATTGTTATAGTAATGTAGTATTGTTATAGTAATGTAGTAGTATTATAGTAATGTAGTATTATAGTAATGTAGTATTATTATAGTATAGTATTATTGTTATAGTAATGTAGTATTATTATAGTATAGTATTGTTATAGTAATGTAGTATTATTATAGTAATGTAGTATTATTATAGTATAGTATCATTGTTATAGTAATGTAGTATTGTTATAGTAATGTAGTAGTATTATAGTAATGTAGTATTATAGTAATGTAGTATTATTATAGTACTGTGCTAGTGTTATAGTAATCTAGTAGTTATAGTAATGTAGTATTATTATAGTAATATAGTGTTTTAGTAGTTCAAATAACGGATTGATTAACAATAATTTTGTATTGTATCAAATTTGAAAGTGATTCGGCCCATCAACTTCACATTTTTTCTATGTGCGGCCCATTTAGCCGGCCGAGTTTGTGACCCCTGCCTTAGCGTATTCAATGAAACACTATTGTTCCCATTAAGTAATGCCCTTAAATTCCACTAGATGGCAACATTTGCCACTGTAAGTCAGACTCACTCCACCCTAAGTTGTTTTTAGAAGAATAGAACTAACATAGACAATGGGATTCATGTGCAGAAGACATTATCATTGCTAATATATGTATAAATATTTGCTCTTAGACATTGACGAGACACATCTTATATTCACTGACACAATGCTTTAAGATTTATTTATTGCATAGATGAGACGCACTGGAGAACTTTAATGTATGGGAAGAGATTATGGCGTAAGGTTGCAACGCCTGTAGATCTAGAAAACATATTTCTCCATCACAACCTTTCCTATCTACTGTCTGTGTAATGGGCATTATATTGCTTTAATGGGGAAATACATATCAAAATTATTTTCTGATACGTCTTGGATACATGTGAGAAAATCACATTGGTAAAGTATTTGATCTTGGGCCACCACTGGTTTCTAGAATAAAATTACTCTATAAAGTGCTTAGATCCCTTAAGCACTGCACAGCATGCAGCTCACGTGCTTCACTGGCCCCCTCCTTAGCGCAGCTCCAGCCCCATGGGGTAATCCTGCATATTCCACTTCTATAGACATATAATATGGCATAATTCAAAAGCTTGACATAGAGGGGTTGTCTGGTGCCCAGGTACAAAGCCATACATGAGCCCTCCAGTTACCTACCAATGCCATCACACATGAGTGTATGTAATGATGACATGAACTAGAAAACTGCTTCAGTAATCTCAAAAACAAACATAAATCCTGGTCTTGTGGTCCTTGATACAACCAGCTGCAATCAGAGAAGACCAGAAATCAGGCACTCTCAGAGAACCTAGACGCTGAAGGGACCCACAATCACCTGATCTACTCCACAAAGTATTTGTTACGATGCTGGTGATACTCAAGAGCGCAACACCAGACAATCGCTATCACTTGGGTGAAGCACGCGTCAACACTGACAGAAAACAAAAGGCACAAGTGACTCATCAGTGGACGAGCAGAACCGAACCCCGAAAGCAGTAGAAGATGTAGACAGATGAATAGCATGCCAGCAGTTAACAGACAAAAAGGGTGAGTTATATTCTTGCCCACCGTCTATCAGAATACTATCCCACAGCAGAGTAAGACAACAGCTTGGCAGCAGACCAAACACACAGGAAAGGCAAACAAAACAGTGGTACTACTGATCCCAGGATGCACATCAAACCACTATACAAAAACAAGATCTCTCAGAGGACCAACAGGTCCCACAGTACAAACAAACAGACAGACAGACAGGGAACAAAGTCACAAACAAGAATCTGCACATGCCACAAACAGTATAACCAGCATCTGAGTAATCCAGGCCTGAAGTATATATAGCCCAAGGAAGGTACCCTGTCTTAATTAATCTAGGCAAAGCTAAATGATGACCAAATCCAGATTCAGACCAAAGGCATTGCCTAGCAACCCCCAAACACAGAGATAACAGAAATCATTGATTAGCAGCAGTCCTACTGCTAATTGTAACAGTATTTGCATATTAGCACTTTGGGTGGCATAGGTTGGGTACAAATTCCTAAATTTAAAGGGGTCTCTTCTAATGATGGATGACCTTTATTGGCAATTTTAGTAATGAATATTGTGAAGGATTTGCGGCCATAACCGAAGGAGATTAATATGTTATAAACGAAAAGAGCAAATTCTGCTGCTCAAATCTCTGCAAACTATAGTTGACCTTACTTGGCTACATCTTCAGCTTGGAATAACTGGAGGGATAGACTGGACTGTGGTTTTCATATGAAGAGTGCAGGTGCCTGTAGAAGCACTGGGGACCCCTCCCAGAACTCTGGATAACATTATGATTACAACCTCCCAGTGGGCTCAGAACTGTTTACAATGTGAGATCAGTCGACGGACCCTGCACAGAATTTCCAGCCCTGGAGCAAATCAATATAAAACTCACAGAACTTCACCTAATACAAACATCCAAAATGCCTGTTTTACTCATCTTCCTGGAGAATACAATGTTCTTACTTTTGTTCTTCACTTTTCATTTATGGCGAGGTCAAGTATGTGTTTAGCAGGCAAACACCACAGGAGCGCAGAAACTTTTAGCAGGGTGATATCCCACACATCTGCAGCATCTGCAAATGTAAAAATGGTGATATACCTCACATACTAAAACACATGCTCCATAAGCAATTCTCCACCACCAAGCACTGCTCCTTTTCATACATTTCAGCTGACAGCATGCAGGCTACCAAAATTATAGCTCGATGGACTCAAAAAGATCTACATACTGATCCAAATGATTTGATCCCATAAGGTTTAATCAGCTACATGTCTGCCAAAAATATCTTAGAACATTCATGGAGGATGGTATGGTCCGATTTTGAAGGCATTTGGTGCCTATATTAGCCATGTACTAGCTAGATGCCACTCTGGTGACACATGATACACCAGTTCAGAGGTGTAACTTCCTTTTTTATACTGGCGTATACTTATGTGGCAGAGGGGACTTTGGTTCCCTAAGGCACCAGGGTCTGGGTGCAACTGCTACTTCTGCGCCCCCTATAATTACACCCTGCAGCAGTTATCTCTTTGATGCATGATACATATACATAGTCCCTTGACTGGAGTGGCGCTGTGCAGAGAGAAAGACTTAAGGGGGTTTTACACAGGACAATTATCGGGCAGACGAGCGTTCATATAACACTCGTTGCCGATAATTGCCCTGTGTAAACAGGGGAACGATCAGCAGATGTCTGAGCAAACGCTCGATCATCTGCTGGTCGTATTGTTTTAAAAAACGAAAATATTATCGTTATCGGCAGCACATCTCCCGCGCTGCCGACATGATTATAATGGATCAGGACGAGCGATCGGAGTAACAACCTGCTCGTTCCCATCCATAGCTCCGTGTGACAAGAGAAAGCGAGCGCCGATCTTCGATGTCTCATTGATCGGTACTCGCTGCACCGGCCATTTATCGGCCGGTGTAAAAGGGCCTTAACTCCAGCATGAACCAACACTTTTGTGTGTTTACTCATATGTGAATATGAAACAGCTGAATCATAATGAGCAAATCCAATCATATGGAAATCCTTCTACTTGATCGGGTGAATATTCTTTTCCATACAGGGCACTCTTAGGCTATGTTCACACAGGGCGCGTACTCTGTATAAAAGCACACAGCGTATCCGCCCTGGTTGCAGCAGGGAATTCCAGACAAAAAAATGCACCAAATTGTGGTGCCGTTTTTCGGCCAGAATGTCCACTGCGAAAATACTGCAATGAAAAAAAAAAAGAATATACTTACCATGGCGACGCGTCCCTCAGACATCCTGATGTTCTGCAGTTTTTCTGCCGCAAAAATTGTAACCTGCTATTTGTTGCGGGTTTTACCTCCCCATTGAATTAAATGGGGAAAAGACGCAACAAAAAAGCAGCATTTACACAAATACAATTGACGTGCTGCGGATTAATGAAATGCACCGTAGGTCAATTTCGGAGAGGTTTTTCCGCTTATCATTTACACAGCACAGATGAGATTTGTTCAAATCTCATCCACTCTGCTGCTGCTGTATTATGGTTTTGAGTTGCGGAAAATCCACACTATTTAAGCTACGTGTGAACTTACCCTTATAGTACTTAATGCTCTTGTCGTAAAGTCACGCTATTGTCGAATTGGCTTAAAAACGAGAACGACTTTTTTGAGCCAGAATTGTGCCCCGAGGCATTATAATTTTCCTTCTCTTGACTGGTCACACAAGATGCATTACTCGGAATGGGTTGTCAGTGAGCACAGGAGAAAGCTTTTGCTAGGTCTCGTATATACGGCCATATTACGGATCCATGCTGTAAAGATGAGTACATCTGCTATGGACCCATATTGTAACCCCTGTACTTCTGAGAAGCATACAGAGGTTTTTTCATGGATTCTTACAGAATCTTAGAGATGAAAAAAAATTATGGTATGTTCCATCGCATGTCATATTAGGGTATGTGCACACGATGAGAGGCTTTTACGTCTGAAAAGACAGACTGTTTTCAGGAGAAAACAGCTGCCTCGTTTCAGACGTAAATGCTGCTCCTCGTATTATGCGAGGCGTCTTTGACGCCTGTAATCTTGAGCTGTTCTTCATTGACTTCAATGAAGAACGGCTCAAATTACGTTGCAAAGAAGTGTCCTGCACTTCTTTGCCGAGGCAGTCAACTTACGCGTCGTCGTTTGACAGCTGTCAAACGACGACGCGTAAATGACAGGTCGTCGGCACAGTACGTCGGCAAACCCATTCAAATGAATGGGCAGATGTTTGCCGACGTATTGTAGCCCTATTTTCAGACGTAAAACGAGGCATAATACGCCTCGTTTACGTCTGAAAATAGGTAGTGTGAACCCAGCCTAATGGAGACATACTGGGACATATTTATTGATGTATTTACACCCGTTTTCTGTTGAATGCCCTATTTATGAAGCTTTTGCACCACTTGTCTTTACATACAACTGTGTCAGAGACGGCGGGTGGGGCTCCATAGTTGTGCTAAACGAGACTCATTAATAAACATTTTACACCACTTTTCTACTTACAAAAGTGGCATAAAGCAATGCCAGGTCTGTGTTGTTTTTATCCTATAGCAGATTTATCAAAAGCGTGTGCAATAAGATGGCGCATTCTGCATGAGGGAGTGCTTTGTACGGTACCCCAGTATTAAGAAATCTCATTGATTCTGGGTAAGAATACGGTGCTTCACAGAGGTGGCTCATGTAGTCCCTATAGGGTCTTTAATATGGAACCGTAGAGCTGTGTGCTGATATTAAGGGTATGTTCACACGATTAACAAAATACGGAGCTGTTTTCAAGGGAATACAGCTCCTGATTTTCAGACATCTTTTGAGCAAATCGCGTTTTTGGCAGCGTTTTCGCAGCGTTTTTTACGGTCATTTTTGGGGCTGTTTTCTATGAGAAAACGGCTCCAAAAACGTCCCAAGAAGTGTCCTGCACTTCTTTTGACGAGCCGTAATTTTACGCGCCGTATTTTGACAGCGTAAAATAACAGCTCGTCTGCACAGAACATCGTAAGACCCATTGCAAGCAATGGGCAGATGTTTGCCGACGTATTGGAGCCGTCTTTTCAGGCATAATTCGAGGCGTAAAACGCCTCCATTACGTCTGAAAAGAGGTCGTGTGCACATACCCTTAGGGTCACCCACACATACACGAGTATTGAGAGTGGTATGCCACAAAGCCACACCATATCTTCACATCCGTTGTTTACCAGATTGGGCAACAAGTTTTTCATTTTTACATGTGCAGGCGCAGTATTCCCACTAAAGTCATTGGGGGGGAAAAAACCACAGGAAATCTGCAACAAAACCGGAACCTAGAGGGCATGCTGTGGTTTCTGCTGTATTGTGTGAGGGGGTTTGTCACAATCCTGTTCACTACAATGCAACATCTGCCTGTTGCTGTAAATGACCACAGTGACCAAAATGTAAATGACACTTCTTGTAGTTAAATTTACTTTCTACTTTGATTTATTTTAAAGTTTCTGTTTATTTTGTAAGTAACAATTTTGCCATTTGCTTATTTGTGTTCTCTTATTTACTTACTCTTGCTTGTTTTAGTATTTAACCCCTTCCCCCCGCTTGCATTTTGGGCCCTAATGACCAAGCACTTTTTTTAGTTTTTCCATCGTCACATTCAAAGAGCTATAACTTTTTTATTTTCACGTGGACATGGCTGTATGAGGACTTGTTTTTTGCAGGATGAGTTGTATTTTTCAATGGCACCGTTTTGGGGTATATAGAATTTTTTTATTAACTTTTATAAACTTTTTTTGCAGGGGTTTATATAAACAAAAACAGCACTTTAGCCATTGTTCTATGCATTTTACATTTACGCCGTTTACTGTGTGGCGTAAATAACATGCTACCTTTATTCTATGGGTCGGTACGATTACGGCGATATGCAATATGTAGAGGTTTTGCAGAATAAAAACCCTTTTGAACTAAAATAATTTTGTTTTGCATCGTTGCTTTCCAAGAGCCATAACTTTTTATTTTTCCGTTAATGTCGCCATATGAAAGTTTATTTTTTGCGGAATTTCATTGCTACCATTTTGAGATGCATGGGACTTATTGATTAACCTTTTATTATTATTTTTTTGGGGGGGAAATGGGAAAACATTGCAATTTTGCCATTTTTTGTGTTTTGTTTTTTTTTTACGCCTTTTACCTAGCGGTTTAAATAATACCAGAGCATTATTGCCTGTCAGTGTAAAACAGGTATATAGCCAGGGCGGGCCTGGGGGCCTTAGTTAGGCCCCCGTCTGTCATGGCACCCCATCGGATGCCCGCAAATGCATTTGTGGGCCGCCGATGGATGACAGAGGGAGCTCCCTCCCTCTGTAAACAACTCAAATGCTGCGGTCGCTAATGACCGCGGCATTTGAGGGGTTAAACGGCCGCAATGAAAATAAAGTTAGATCACGTATCGGCGGCCATTAAGGGACACATTGCATGTTTATCATCATCTTCATCCTGGGGTTGTGTTATCTGCTAAAGCCTCTGCATTCTTGCTGTGGATGTCACTGGTGGCTGTGAGCAGTCAAGATAAGCAGATTGTTAGTCTGGAATGTGTCTTTCCGTGTGCTCCTTGTATTGTGATAACCGGATGAGGGTTGTAAGACAGGATGAAGATGAAACATGAGAACACATGACATTGATAAGATAATATCCATGATCATCCTCCTTGTAGCAGAACAGCAGGGACCATTGCAGCTGTAGTAAATCATGTCCCTCTAAGGCCACGCCACGCCACGTTTTGGCTGTACTTTTCAAGTATACATTTTTTGGTTTTCTTACACATTCAGAGATACTATACGTTTAGATCTGTCCACTCATTGACTTCTATTGTAAACAAAAAAAAAAAAAAGAGCTACACGATTGAGCAGCTTAAAAAAAAAAACATTCTGCAAGTGGAACCCAGAAAAATGTATGACCAAAAAAAATTTATGTTTCAGCATAGGTTCTTCCAATAGAAACCTTTAGGAGTGTTACCGTATACATTTCTATATTTTTGGAACATACTAAAATTAATCAAGCCACATACGCTGGTCAATTCACCTCCTTGCACCCACTAGTATGCATAATTTATATCGCACCAACATATCGGAGCTCTGTTCTTTTTCTACAGAGCTCTGGTGCTACCCCCGCCACATAAAACTATGAGATCACTAGGAGGATTGTATGCAGCTCTTATTGATCTAAAAAGTCTCCGTAGTGACGGCCACCGAGAATTTACGTTTATGCGGCCGGGGGAATGGGGCGTTGGTGCTCTGTTGAAAGAGAACCGAGCTTCAATCCAGGGTAAATATGTAAGGAAAGGGATAAAAATAGCATTTTGTCTGCATTACTGAAGTAAAACATAAAGGTACACTAAAAATTACTTTTTGGCGATATATACAAGGTGGTGACGTTACACAGTTTCAATTGTAATGGAGGCCCAAGATCCAAAAATGAGCATTCACTTGGGTGGCTGTGCCCAATAGTAAAACCAAAAAGGGCCCCATATCCTGGTGCACACCTTTGTCTTCTTAGGTAAGGGACAGTTCAACACAGTAACCGTGACCCTATGCGCATTATTTATGAGGCAAGAAGAAACTTTTCCTCAGGTGGCACACTTACCTGATTGCTGGTGGGCAGCATTATGGAAGACATACTGTCAATCCCTGCACTTTCCCTTCTCCAGTTGGGTAGAGGATGGTTCCAATAATCTTTTTGTCTCAGGCAGAAACACCCGGCCTGGGCTAAATAGCACTGACATGGTCTGCTCCAAAGGTAGCAATTAAAAGATATATATGTTTTCAAAAAAACATATACTGTATGTTAAAAACTGGATGTTTAGAAAGCGCTACACAAATGGAATGATAACCAGGATGATGATAATGGTGGATTTATTTCTACAAAGAGAAGGCAACGCGTTTCAACACAGAACCTGCGTCTTCATCAGGCCAAAATCAAGGATGACTTGATGACTAAGAACGATAGAGGGGGATTTAATGCAAATGAGTAAAAGACAAGGGGACCAGAGTGCAGACCAAAATAATCATATCTCTACATATCCTTGTGGTGGGGCCCCATAGTGAGCCCCATGGTTACTGGTTATGTCCGGCCTTACCTATCACTTTTATTGTTTATTGTAATAAGTTTAATGTATTGACAAACATTATTAAGACTAACGGGGTCGTCTTTTGAGCCCCTCTCTAATAGCAAGCCGGCGCAGTGATCCATCATTCAGACCACCCGGGTATATGGGCGGAGCCTGATATAAATTTGCATCATATAACTATTCCGATCAACTATACAGCAATAAATGTTGTTGCAAAATCTAGATAGATGCTAAAATATCACATACTCTACGACATATAAAAAAGGTGTTTATGTCTTATAACAAAACCACGGTGGACACATAGTTGTATGTTCTTCTGCAATATAACTGCTAGTGCTTCATGATGATCCCGTATGTCTCCTGATCTAATTAGGAACTCAGCCTATAAATACATTGTCTCTTCCCAGCATCTCACAGTTAACAAGCGCATCTGTCATCACATTACTCCGACTTATTATAATATGAACGCTGTTGCTATTCAGCCGGCTCCTTCCAGTTTGTGTATCTGATAGAAACAGTGGTGTCATGTTCCTTGTGGTAATATCCTGAATGGCCACTGAATACTCATTGGTTTACCAGTCACCCTCAGCGGCCAGACCGGGTACCACTATGCGCGTCACAGCATCCGTAGTAACCTAGGTAACGCAGCAAAAAGATCTTCTGCATGGTTAACCCTCAGGGCTAAGGTTAGAAACACAAGGGTTGTAGAGTAAGAATGGGGTTAAAATGACATGTGGATGACGTGCTATATTTTATATAAGGTGCCGTTTTATAGGTTTCAGGTCTTGAGAATGAAAGCTGCACATCTGAGACACATCTGAGACATACCTGAATATTCAAGTGACAGGCTGGTGTCGGGTGGGGGAGGGGTTGGAGCGAAGCAAGATCAGGTCTTTTGCTCTTTTTCTGCGTGTATTATGTATATGAGATGAATTGTAGGATGAAAGGAAAGAATGATAGGGAGCAATAATAATTATTGTTCAAAGACTGATGTGAAATATTATGCATTTATGCTGAAGAATGTACAATCACTCCTATAACTAAGACACTATTCAGACTACGTTTATAGCCATACAGTAGAGGCATAAAAAAAAACAAAAAACATTTAACTGAATGCAAAAAAAGTCTACAACTGTATGCCATTGACTAGCATTGTATATACTGACTTTTTCACCCAGGGAAATGAAATGTGTCGCAGCCTCTGTTATTCTATACAGCAAAAAAGAAGTATTAAGATATTTACTCTTTTGGCATACATTTGAAACCCATGGTTACGTCACAGAATACGTTTTGGAGAGTAGACTGCTGTTATGATATTGTTTCTGACATTTATGGTGCCACTTTGGGGCACTGTGGCTGGCACTAATGTGGGAAATATGGCTGACACTCACGGTATGAAATGAGGCTAACAATTTCTTGGTCACCGCGGCTGTCCTATTTTAGAAGTACTGTCACTGTTACAGGGCACTGTGGCTGTTACTGTTATGAAGGCACTGTGGCTGTTACTGTTATGAAGGCACTGTGGCTGCCACTACTATGGGGGTAGTATAGAAATCACTGCTAGGGGAGCAGGGCAGAATTCACAGTTATGTAGGCAATGTGGCTATTACTGCTATGGGGCATTATGGCCATCACTATTATTAAGGCACTGAGGCTGTCAATGTTATGGGGAAAATGTGGTTGTCACTATTATGGGGACATTGTGGCTGCCACTGTTATGGGGACACTGTGGCTGTCATTTATGTGGATACCTTGGCTGTCACTGTTAGGAGTGCACTGTGGCTGACGTTTATAGGGACACTGTGGCTGTCACTGTCATGGAAACAACTTGGCTGATACTGTTATTGGGTCACCTTGACTATCATTGTTATGGAGGCACTGTAGCTGTCATTTTTATGTGAACATTGTGCTTGTCACTGTTATGGGGACATCTTGGCTGCCAATGTTATTGAGGGCACTGTGGCTGTTATTTATGGGGCAATGTGGCTGTCGTTTTTATGGAGACACTGTGGCTGTCACTGTCATGGAAACAACTTGTCTGTTACTGTTATTGGGTAACCTTGACAATCATTGTTATGGAGGCACTGTAGCTGTCATAGTTATGTGAACATTGCGGTTGTCACTGTTATGAGGGCATTATGGGGACCAATCTTCTGGTGGTACTGTGACCCGCTCTGAAGAAGGGATATCTGAAACATTTTCTGAGGTGCACCCACAAGCATGACAGTACTTGTCAGGAGAGGATAACTCAGAGACTTATGTTTACTATATTTCATGTTTTATTTTAACGTTTTCTCTGGCACACACCCGCCCACCAGGAAGTGTCTGTCCAAAATACTCTTCTAGCTGGTTATCATTCCTGGGATGTATAATAAAGCTTTGCTGAGCTGCTACATTTCCTCAGTTTATCACAAATTAATGATCCATTTTTTCAAACCAGTAATGAGCATTCCAGAGATGGGAGTACCTCAATAACTTTTTCACCCCTTCTTTATACAAACGGATGCCTGGAGTTCAACGGTTGAAATCATTTTTGGCAGAACGACCTGGCTCAGGAATTAGGAGATCTCCTCTGAAATCATAAACTGCTCCAGAGAGTCTTCAGAGAGTGGAATTCTGAAAAGCTTCATCCTGGAAGATAAATGACCACATCTATAAATAAGGAACAAATGTAAAAAACATGATATCCACATCTTCTTTTAATGAGTTGGGGCTTTACCCAGTTTTCTATGTCGTTCTCTACTTTGCTGCTTTTTGTACTGACAGAATACATTGGCTAACACCGAATTCATCAAGAGAAGTACAGTGCCGGAAAAAGTATTTTGTTTTTTTTATTGCATATCTGCCCGACTGAATTGTTTCTGATCTTTAAAACAAAATGTCACATGAGATAAAGGGAACCAGAGTAAACACACAACACAGTTGTTGAAGTGTTATTATGAACTTATCCATATCACCCATGGGAAAAGTATCCACCTTTAACCCCTTCCCGCTTTGACCACTTTTGACCTTCCTGACAGAGCCTCATTTTTCAAATCTGACATGTGTCACTTTATGTCTTAATAACTCTGGAATGCTTTTACCTATCCAAGCGATTCTGAGATTGTTTTCTCGTGACACATTGGATTTTATGTTACTGGCAAAATTTGGTCGATACATTCAGTATTTAATTGTGAAAAACTCCAAAATTTAGCGAAATATTGCAAAAATTAACATTTTTCTAAATTTAAATGTATCTGCTTGTAAGACAGGCAGTTATACCACACAAAATTGTTGCTAATTAACATCCCCCATATGTCTACTTTAGATTGGCATCGTTTGTTGAAATGCAACTCAATATTTATTGCCCAGGTTCTGCAGTTTTAGCCATTATTCATTATAATTGAAACAACGGCCGTTACACGGACCTATATAATTCAATATGGCCGTTCACACGGCCGTTGTTTCAACGGACCGTGTGAAGGGTCCGTGAGAAAATAGGACATGTCCTATTTTTTCACGCTTCATGCATCCCTCCATACACTCTATTCTATGAGGGATGAGTGATATCGTATCCTGCTGCGCAGAGCATAGATGCACCTCTGACGTGAAAAATGTCAGTTTTTCACGTCAAAGATGCGCAACGCCTGTGTGAATCTAGCCTCAGGAAATATCCCACATGTGGCCCTAGTGCGCTAATGGACTGAAACACCAGCCTCAGAAGCAAAGAGGATTTTGGGGCCTCCTTTTTATTAGAAAATATTTTAGGCACCATGTCAGGTTTGAAGAGGTCTTGTGATGCCAAAACAGTGGAAATCCCCCAAACGTGACCCCATGTGGGAAACTACACCCCTCAAAGAAAGTAATCTAGGGGTATAGTGAGCATTTTGACCCTACAGGTTTATTGCAGAAATTATTGGAAGTAGGTCGTGAAAATGAAAATCTAAATTTTTTCAAAGAAAATGTAGGTTTCGCAAATTTTTGTTATAATTTCCACAAGGACTAAAGGAGAAAAAGCACCGCAAAATTTGTAGAGCAGTTTCTCCCGAGTAAAACAATAGTCCACGTGTGTTCATAAACGGCTGTTTGGGCACACGGCAGGGCTTAGAAGGGATGGAGCACCATTTGGCTTTTGGAGCTCAAATTTATCAGGAATGGTTTGCGGAGGCAATGTCGCATTTGCAAAGCCCCTGAGGGGACAAAACAGTGACTCCATTTAGGAAACGACACCCCTTAAAGACTTAATCTACGGGTGTAGTGAGCATTTTGACCCACACAGGTGTTTCATAGATTTTATTAGAATTGGCCAGTGAAAATGAAAAAAAAATCCTTCAGCTCAAAAAAGCTTCAGCTCAAAATTTTTCTTTTTATCAACAAATAAAGGAAAAAAAGAACACCAACATTTGTAAAGCAATTTCTCCTGAATACGTGTTTGTGGTCATAAACTGCTTTTTGGGCACACGGTAGGGCTCAGAAGGGAAGGAGCGCCATTTGGCATTTGGAGTGCAGATTTTGCTGGATTGGTTTCTGGGCGCTATGTCGCATTTGCAAAGCCCCTGTGGGACCAAAACAGTCTATTTTAATAATTCTATATGTAGAATTATTCTACTTAAAATGTTTTGTCTTTTTATAAAAGATACAGACAGGGCGGAGCAGTATCAGAAATTTTATCAAAATAACAATATTGCAATATGACATACATCACGATATTTACCTCATTTTTAGAGGGAGTGGATACAGTGTAGGAAACAAATATTATATTATATTATATTATGCAAGCTTGAGGAAGGCTCCAGTGTGTGGAGCCGAAACATCGCAGTACTGTCTAATTTTTGTAACCAGGAGGGATGACGGTCAGGTCCCAGAGGCGTGCATCCTCTTTTATTATTATTATCACCGCTGCTGCTGGACTGTGGACTTTTTTTTTAAAGAAATATATATATATTTTTTATTATTTCCGCTTTAGTGAGAAACTGCTTCATTAAAAAAAAGACATGGTGTACAACTTATTTTACTCTATGTGTAGTTTGCAGCTATTGAGACACAAAAAAAATCTTTAAACCAACGAGAACAAATCAGCCAAATCAGAGAATCACAGAAATAATATTTCCATAATACGTTATTATCAGAATCAGAGGTGTAACTTTAAGCTCCGAGGCCCCAATGCAATATCTATAGCGGGGCCCCCACCTACCATATATAATATATAATACTGGTGTCTTCTTATGCGGCTGAGGGGCTTTTGGGCCCCCTCAGGCTCCAGGGCCCGGGTGCGACTGCTACCTCTGCACCCCCTATAGCTACGCCCCTGATCAGAATCACTGATCCATACCCACCTACTTCAGCGCAATCGGCCGACAATTTATCGTGTTTTGAGGCTTCTGGCTGTTCTCGATGTCAGATATGAAAGGAAAGAGGGATCGAGCATGTTGGATTTTTGTTCCCGCAGCAGATAAACCGCTGCCAGACGTAATATTGGGTTGTATTTTATTTTGGCCAATTCCTTATAATGTCCTCTATTTAAAATGATAAAACTAGGGCTCTTGCACACGACCGTGTGTACCGCCCGAGTCCTGTCTGTGATTCGTGGAAAGCCAGGACATGTTCTATCTTTCCACGGATCGGAATTCCGAATGGACCACTGAAGTGAAAGGGTCTGTGAAAACTATCGGGCCACTCGGATACCGTGAAAAATGGCCTGAGTGGAACTCGGTCGTGTGCAAAAGCCCTAAAGAGATAAGCCATCAAATGGAGAAACCAACTCTGCAGTTCCATTTTTAAAACGAATTCTTAGGGCTTATTCAGACGAACGTATAATAGGTCCGTTCGAGGTGCGTGAAAACTGTCCGTGAGTTTCACGCAGCTTGTGTCCGCTGCGTAAAACTCACCACGTGTCCTATATTTGTGCGTTGTTCGCCCATCACGCACCCATTGAAGTCAATGGGTGCGTGAAAATCACGCATGCCACACGGAAGCATTTCCGTGGGACGCGCGTGATTCGCGCAACAGCAGTAAAAACTATGAATGAAAACAGAAAAGCACCACGTGCTTTTCTGTTTACAAACATACAGAGTGTCATAATGATGGCGGCTGCGCGAAAATCACGCAGCCACGCATCATATGGTGATGACACACTGAGCTGTTAAGTGCCTTTTGCGCGCGCAAAACGCAGCGTTTTTTGCACGCGCAAAACGCACACGCTCGTGTAAATCCGGCCTTAATGTTAGCATCAGAAATATTTGTTATACTTCCCCATAACCAAATCCATCGTAGGAACCAAAAAGATGTCTCAGAATTGGTGACTCCTGCACAGTTTTCTGATTCTGGTCTACTCTTAGATTATAGATTATCTTGTAATTCTTTGCTAGACTATTAGAATGTCTGGATTACCAGATGCCAGATTAAAGGATTTTCCCTCTATACACAACATGAATCGCCCAGCAAGATAATTCTGATTACATATGGTTACATAAAATATATCGCTACATGGATTTCTGCTTTATTTTCAATTGCATATGCCCATTGCCTAAAGCAAACTACTTTATTTCCATTATTCATAGGGTTGAAATTTCTACCCATATAATTACGTGAAATTACGGTAATGCTCAGAGGTATTCTGCACAAACAATTTGACTACCTTAGCTGTGTCAGTTGCTTTTGTACAGAACAACCAAAGATCATAATATTGACTAGGTATAAGTGAATATAAGTAATACATTTCACACAAAACATCAAATAATATATATATACAAAGAATGTTGCAAATGGAAATTGTTTTCTTTTCACACAAATGTTTCATCACAAACTGTGACTACTATTTCCTCAATGGTTTTAATGACTTTAGATTTTCTAAAGGAAAAATAAGAACTTAATTTCTTAAAAGAAACTCATGGGTTGTGGAATAGTTGGACATGCTTCAAGCAGGTCATGATTTGAGGATATCCCATAGAGAGAACACCTGTGAGAGTGCCTAATGCACTGACAATACTTATATCACCTTTGCAAGGAGAAACATGAAAACATGACCTGTTGGGGGTACTTGAGGACTGGAGTTGAGAAACACTGCCTTAGAGAACATAATGTACAACGCATGTCCCTGATGCCCTTTGGGTAATGGATTTGTGTATGAAAACCATTGAAGGGGTTTACTGAACTACATTAGAATTGGGCTGCTGGAATCTGATGGTGATTGTGTACTTTTCTGTGTTAACCATATTTAAACCCAACAAATGAAAACACATGGAGAAAATAAGAGGAGATACTGCAAGGGTTCTCGCTGAAAATGTGGCTCCTCTATAGTACAATCTGTTTGGCACTGGCTGGATTGGGTTGGAAACTAAGCATTTTTCACGCTTAACCCTCACAAGGAGGTATGGACTTTGCTGATCAGATTTCCAGTCCCCAGAATAGTCACCGATTGGTGGCAGGAGCGCTGAAGAAACAGTAATATATTCAGGAATGGAGCCTAGGTTTGTCACCAGGAAAGCGGTCAGGGATGCAATAGGCCAGACGATGAGAGTCTAGTTAGGGTATAGCCAGGGGTCAGAACCAGGAGTAGAACAAAAGTTACCAGACAAACAATCCAAAGGGCGAGATAATATCCAGGATCAAGTTAAATGGGTTTTCCCATAAATCACATTTATCACCTATCTAAAGAATAGGTGATTGATGTCTGATTGGTGGGGGTTCGACTGCTGGGATTCCCACCAATCACAAGACCGAGTGTCCCCATTTGTAAATGGAGCGGTGGCTGAGCATGTGCTCTCCTATCACTTGGCTATCTCCAGCAGTTCCAAAGACAGTGAATGCAGTAGTACTGCGCATGCTTGGCCACCACTTCATTCACATAAGGGCGTGGGAATGCTCATGATCAGTGGGGGTTCCTGTGTTTAGACCTCCACCGATCAGACATTTATCACCTATCCTATGGATAAGTGCTAAATGTTTATGAGAAAAACCCTTTAAATTCAAGTTAAGGTACAATACAAAAGGAGTAAGTGCAAGTCCTAGGAATACCTTTATCAGCAGGTATATTGGAGAGGCTGGAGTCCCCTTTATATATCCCACTTGGGGGCAGCAGGAGGCATCGGTTGTCATGGCAACCTGACGTGGGCAGCAGCGGGGAGGAGGACGGCCACGGCCAGGAATCTCAGAGGCATGGCCAACAGCAGAGCTGACACTGCAGCAGAAGAGAAGTGAGTCAAAGACCCAGCGCTGGAATGGGCATAAGTGAATAGCACATACATTAACTACATCTATGACTAGGGCTCTGCTCTTATGTAACACTTAGGCTCTGTTCACAACCTGTCTGAGCCTTCTGTCAGACCTATATGTCAGGATATTGCCCAACATATAGCTCTGACAGAAGGCTTTGACGTATGCCACTTTTTTAGGCATACTGTCACATATTTTGCCTTTAGGAGCCCATGTTAAAAAACTTATATTGCGCAGTATTCATTTTTCTGCAGGCAAGTCTCTGCAAAGAAAAGAATGTAGGCTATGCATTTCCATACAGTAAAAAAATGGCATGCCGATGTATACCCACCCAACAGAGGCCAAGAGGGATACTCTTTTGGTCTCTGTCAGGCGACTGGAGTCCTTTGGATACATTTAGCGTATACACTGGGAGCTTTTCCCAGCGTATAAGTCAAACGTGGGGCCTTAAATGTGATGTGAACAGAGCCTGGCAAACAGCCTTTTACAAAATGTTATCTTGAATACTGGCCACTGCATCTATACTCACATACAGGCATTGAAAAACAAGGCTCGGTAATCACTACAGAAGTTAAAGAGATTGTTTTCTTCGGATAAGCCCTTTTTTTTTTTTGCAGGATTCCTTGACATTAAGTTTATCAAAATAGTATACCTCTGCTGGGACCCCACAGTGATCAGCTGTAATCTGTGGGTGATCCTGAGAGAAAGTGTTTAATTTCCCTGCAGCGACACCACAGGAGAAACTAAGTATTACACAGTTCAATTTGTAATCAATCGGCTGTCTATGTAATGTTTGGAAGTAACAAGTCCTCTAGAGGAAGAAACACTCTTTATAGCTGCTCTTTGCTCTATCTAATAAAAGAGGGTCCAGAATGGGGGAAGCCTTTTAAATCAGAGTTCACTAATATGGTATTTGAAAATGGGCTTAATAAACCAGACAACTCCTTAAAACTGAAATTGTATTTGCAAATTGTCCACAAAGCTTCTTTAATTGGCTGGGAGCTTGGCGGATCACTGACTTTAATATTATCTACGAAATACAAGAAAAACATAAACAATAACATTGCTATGGGGAACAATATATCATTTTCTTTCAAACGCTTCCAATAGCTTATACTATATTTTGATTGTTTTAGAAAAAGAGAACATTGCAGGAAATTATTGGAATGGGGACAGAAGCCATGATCTAACACAGGATTCCAGTTGATGCCCCTTTTAACTTAAGCAAAATAGAGTATGTTACTTTGGAATAAACCAAAGATTGATCATCTCAGCTTTACTTGTCTGGCACAATAAGTTATTCCTCTGATACGTTTGTTTTTCTGTAGTGCAAGTTCGTGGTAGTATAGCGTTCTCCACAAGCAGAAGCCCATAAATGACGATGTCCTCTTTGAGAAACATTCTCCAAGGATGGAAAAGAAGGACATGTACCCCTAGAAGGGTTCTTACTGCCCCTTGATGTTAATATACTGTGGTATTTCAGGTGGTTCAATCTGCATGAACAAAAAAGAAACCTCAGAGCAGATATTTGCCCTAGCTGAGTCTAGAGGGACAGGGGCTCACCATTCCCAAGATCAGATGTGGGTGAAGAGAGTTTAGACCAGTCAGTGAAGGCTGTCTATTAAAAACAATGAATACAATGGACTTCACTTAAAGAGGCTCTGTCACCAGATTTTGCAACCCCTATCTGCTATTGCAGCAGATCGGCGCTGCAATGTAGATTACAGTAACGTTTTTATTTTTTAAAAACGAGCATTTTTGGCCAAGTTATGACCATTTTTGTATTTATGCAAATGAGGCTTGCAAAAGTCCAAGTGGGCATGTTTAAAGTAAAAGTCCAACTGGGCTTGTATTATGTGCGTACATCGGGGCGTTTTTACTACTTTTACTAGCTGGGCGTTGTGTATAGAAGTATCATCCACTTCTCTTCAGAACGCCCAGCTTCTGGCAGTGCAGACACACAGCGTGTTCTCCAGAGATCACGCTGTGACGTCACTCACTTCCTGCCCCAGGTCCTGCATCGTGTCGGCCACATCGGCACCAGAGGCTACATTTGATTCTGCAGCAGCATCAGCGTTTGCAGGTAAGTAGCTACATCGACTTACCTGCAAACGCTGATGCTGCTGCAGAATGTACGCACATAATACACGCCCAGTTGGACTTTTACTTTAAACACGCCCACTTGGACTTTTGCATAAATACAAAAATGGTCATAACTTGGCCAAAAATGCTCGTTTTTTAAAAATAAAAACGTTACTGTAATCTACATTGCAGCGCCGATCTGCTGCAATAGCAGATAGGGGTTGCAAAATCTGGTGACAGAGCCTCTTTAAATTCAATGGAAATCCTGTAACATGCACACAGGACGGAACTGCTGCGGAATTGCCGTCCGGAATTTCCATGCATAAATTCTGCAACATTTATGCAAGATAAATTGACATGCTGCAGATCGAGAATTCGCACCACAGCTCAGTTTCAAAGTCATGCAGATAAAAAACAGTTTAGCACTGTGGCTCCCATAAGTGAGAACCCCTGTAGTCAGCTTGTCTTCTGGTGGCCCACGTCTTGAATTGAGGTTGGCCACATCTGACAACCCATTTGTTGTGATCAAAATGCTAGCAGAATAAAGGTGCATTATTAATTTTAGCTTCTATGTCTCCGTTCATCAAATTCTTATATTACCACGCAGAGGACTATGCAGTACTCCTTATTGTGTGCCCCTACCAATGTAATTGTTGCCAACTCTTTTCAGCAATTAGAGTGCACAAAACATCATTAATGAAATCATTCAGCCATACACAGAGCAATGACACTGTATATAAAACACTGAGGACTCTCATGTGATAGATTTGTTCATTGGAGTACTTACAATAGAGCCAAGAAACCCTTGTATCTAGTCCCGCAACACCCACTTGCCTAGACATCATATATACCTGCATATTGTAGACTGGTTCACCTAAATTGAAAACAGAGGAGCTCAGACTGTAGATTTTATGACGTGATCAAACGTCATTTTTTGCAGGTGCAAATGATCCCTGGGAATTGAGCAACCGGAAAAAAGTTCAGAAGTCAATGATCGCTGCTACAATCAGCATGTTACCTTTTATGCACTATGACACGTATTCACGTTAAGCCGGTCTCAGATGGCAATAATGTGGCCATATTTTAGGGTTCGTATTATGGCCACAAAACCTGACCCACCTGCAGTTCTACTGAATTTTTAAAATAAAAATAACAGTAAATCCAGTCGTTTGGAACCTCCGCAGCAGATGCCGTCAGATTTGACGGTAAAAATAGAATCATTACCTGTACCACGGTCTTATGGAAAATGCCGCACATTTTTTTCTTTAGAATCAGTAAAAAAACCTCTCTGTTCCTCCATATAAAATCAAAGCTACAAAGACATTCAGTATGGACCACGAGAAAGCACTGAACACTGTATTACGGCTCTGTGCAACACATGACTGTGTGCATGAAGCCTCATTCTCTTGGATGTGGTGTGTCACGATCTATGGGTATGTAGCCCCACTAGGCCGCTCCGCCGTAGCGGAGAAGCAGCTGACCAACTCACAGTCTATGCACAAAGTCTATGGTAGGAGTGTAGCACAAGGGTACCTGGGATAGTCCGGATGGCGGCAAGGGCTCTGGCACAGATGGGGCTGGAGGTGGTGGGTTGCGCCAGACGTGGCGGATGGTATCCGGGATGACAGGCGACAGCAGAGGTGCTATACAGGCTCGGAAAGGCACAGCACGGGATACAGGATATAGGAGGCAGGACAAGGGAACACTGGCAGCAGGAAAACACTAAGGGACCATTTGCAATACAGACATGGGAAAACAACAACGTTCAGGCAGGGAGTGGAAGGGTGGAGCCCTTCTTATAGTCCAGGATGGACAGGGGTTGATTAGGGAACTTTAAAAAGGTGCACACACTGGTTCTTTAAGGCCCAGCACGCGCGCACCTTAACAGTGATAGCACGAGTGCTGGCGTCTCCTAGCAGGGAGACGCCGGCAGGAAGTCAACGGACTGTGGTCACGGGTATCGCCAGGTAAGGAACCGCGGCGGTCCGCGACCACGGCTGTGACATGGTGTTTTCTACTGTAGCAAATATTATAAATGATATATCTTATATATACAGTATATATATATATATGTTTGTTTAGGAATGATAACCTATATTTATATAGCAGTAACATATTTTAGACAAATATATAACCTAATTATTTACTAAATAAACTTCAAAACAACTACATTTTCAATACTACAGGGTATGAGGGACGGGCACTTTACTGGAGG
The DNA here is from genome assembly GCF_050947455.1 of Rhinoderma darwinii. Lineage (NCBI taxonomy): Eukaryota > Metazoa > Chordata > Amphibia > Anura > Rhinodermatidae > Rhinoderma > Rhinoderma darwinii. Next base: position 29,374,487 of record NC_134699.1, read on the forward strand.
CATTTACAAGGGGCTTGGACAGGGGTAACTTAGTAGGTACAAAGAAAGGCCATTACACATCCCCCAAATTTGCTGACAGATAGGGTTTTCCTAATGCTGTGCGCCTAAGCCAAATTGGACGGTATAAGGCCCATGAGCCTTATTGGCGGTTGCATATGTGACCCTATAGGAACTTATTATATGCGATATCGCAACAATTTAATGAGAACATCTAAAAAATCACAGCAAACACCAAATGTGCGTTTTTTGCTACAGTTGATGACCTCTATGTGATCGAGGCCTAGCGGTTTTGTCCCTTTGCCCATATATTCTTGTAGCACATCCAGAGTTCACTGCTTTAAAGTAAATGTATCGTTGCACACTGCACTTAATGAATATAATTAGATGTGTCATGATTAAGTGTAGAAAACTCATCACTAATTAGAAATTATTTATTTCTCCCTTGCACCGCACCCATGTACTCACTAGTAGACGGCATATACATGCCATAGACTGTACAGCTTTGTGTTAACATGCAAATAGAATTATATTCTAGACTCTTCGATGGGAAATTACATGATGCATGACTTTATGAAAACAATATCTACACAAGACAGCGTGCAGAGTGCAGGGCAGTAAAGGGGTTAAATTAGCTGGCCACTCATTATTTGCCATGACAGTAACATTGGGATGCGCCAGCTGTCTCCATGGCAACGTAGCACTGCAAGCAGGGACAACGCCTGCGGCCTTGATAGAGGAGGCATCCAAAGGGGCACCATCTCTCTGTTCGAAGCCGGCAGGAGACATTTGTCAGGGGCTAAACAGCAGGGAAGCTGTCATCTCCCTCATGCTGCTGACACAAGGACAATGTACAAGAATACATAAAAAAAACGGGTGCATATACAAAAAAAAAATATCCCAGGCCTAGATGCATAGCAAGCAGCTGGCCCGCTTAACCCCTTCAATATAGGTAAATATATTCGATAGATAGATAGATAGATAGATAGATAGATAGATAGATAGATAGATAGATAGATAGATAGATAGATAGATAGATAGATAGATAGATAGATAGATAGATAGATAGATAGATAGATAAATCTCTTTTTTTTGTTTCGTGTGGTAAACATGTAACAGGAGTAACATAGCTTGTTGTAGTAAAAGAAGAACTGAGCAGCATTGATGTGAGAAGACATTATAATACATAGAAATCAGGTTCAGCTCTATATAATGGACATATTAGATTATTCGAGGTGTTCCTCTCATGCTTTTTTTTTCATTCATTCTCATCTATCATTTCCTAATGACATTTTCCAGCATAATATCCTACAAACTAATTTTCTTTCCATAAATATCCACTACTCTATGCTCTGTTCTCTGTCAGGACTGCGTGGTATCACGGCCAGTTATAATGCAGTATCCCTGTGTATATCAAGGTCAAGGGTATACAAGTGTATTTTAGGGTAACTTCCATTTAAAAAAAAAAGGGTTTAAGTAAAGTTGGGAGGGTGTAATAAAATGACAAGATATAAGTCTTTTCTGATTAACTTCAGCGGAAACCAAGCAGAGAGTCATCTTATTGTGTGAAGTTTTCAAGTTATCCTTATTACAAAATGTGTAGCTAATAGAGGGGCTCAGGACCCCTTTTGACTTCTTAGGAATAGCAGGGTAATAAAGTTCTAATCTAAGGCCCCTTTCTCATCACATGCAGGAGATCCAGTCTTCCATTTGTCTTTTATGAACAAAAGGACAGTTTGACCACAAGGAAAAGGGGAAACATTCCTTAAAGTGAATTTTCATTTTTTAGCACAATATTATTTTTAGGTCTAACATTCATTTATTTGTATATTTTTATAGGGGTCATGACTCCATTTTTGTGATACACAGCTCCAAATCCCCTATATTAACATAAAGTTCAATTATAAAATTCAGGCTGTCTTTAGCCACCACTAGAGGGAGCTTGGAGCTTACTGTATACTGTTTTATTATTGCGTTTAAAGGGGTTTTCCGAATTAAAACTTTTATGTGTCAGTTCTTTTAATCTGGAAATGTGCTTACATTTGTAATGTACTTACAGTTTTAAAATTGTCCGCTTGTCAAACGAGAGAACAGCAGGGACCGGGCATGCGTGTTACTGGCTGTACAACAGAACAGCCCATACACAGCACGTCACTAGTGACGTGTCGTATACCAGGAAGAAACTTTGAACTGTTTCACCACGTAACAGGTATACGGCTGATAAACACAGCGGGCAAAGAGAGTGACGTCACCAGTCACGTGCCCCACGGCAGCATTAGGAAACGGGGCCAATTTTGAAACTGTAAGTACATTACAAATGTAAGCACATTTCCAGATTAAAAGCAGTGACACATAAAAGTTTTATCTCCGAAAACTCTGTTAATGTATAACTCGTACGCAGTAAGCTCCTAAGCTCCCCCTAGTGGTGGCTGCAACAGTCAGATTTTATCATTGTCATTTATCTATGTCTATGCAAAGGGATTGGGGGGCTCTGTCTGAGAAAAATGAACATAAGACTGCTAAAATAGGTCTATTTAGAAATGACTCAGCACAGAATTTTGGATCTATGTAAATTAAAATACAAAAACGTATCATAATCAATCCTCCCTTTGATGTACAGGAGAATAGATTTCCCATGAAAGAGGCCTAATTCTGACCCAACCGTCAAAAGATTTAATTCACAATTAACCTGTTACATGTGATTTGTGAATTACTTGACCTAAATAAACAGCACATATTAGCAGCCCTAAATAAAAAAAATATATAGAGATATACTACTGAGTTCCACCTTCAGTCACTTAAAAAGGGTTAGCACAAATATTGACTTCCTAATATAATGTTATTGTTGCGAAAAATTGCTCCCCACAACGGCTATTCTGGTGAGGAAGTTCTGTGTTTGGTTGGAGTCCCAGCAGTCGTGCCACCACGCAGCTAATGTTTTTTACCTGATCTAAAAGACTATAATACATACATACATACATGTCACAATTGCAATTACTGGCAAGTCCTAGACATGAAGAAGTTATCCAGAATTATATGAGCAACATTATAACTTATAAATGCTGTGTAGGAAATACCTGGACATCAGATTTGTGAATGTAATCAAATGTATCTATGTCTTCGGTTGACTTGAGTCTAATGTTTAACACAAATCTCTAGAAAATAATTGCCTGGGATGAAAACATCTTCCAGAGAACTAGTGCCAAGAATAAAGGAGGGACTGGTGTCAAGGGACCATTACATGAGCTTTGGGTGGATCAGGATTATATTGAGCTTAGTAAAAAGAAAGTTGAGAGAAGGAAAAGGATGAAGCAAAAGACAGAATGAGAAGGAAGGAGAGACAGCAGAATGTGTAAAGACAGGGCTAGTACAGTAATAATATACTATTGTTATGGCACATACAAGCGCTCAGCCATAACAATAAAACCAACTGCCTAATATTGCGTAGGTCCCCCTTGTGCTGCCGAAATAGATCTGACCTATCGAGGCACAGACTCCACAAGACCTCTGATGGTGTCCTGTGATATCTGGCACCAAGACGTTAGCAGCAGATCCTATAAGTCCTGTAAGTTACGAGGTGCGGCCTCCATGGATCGGACTTCTTTTTCTAGCACATGCCACAGATGTACGATCGGATTGAGATCTGGGGAATTTGGAGGCCAAGTTAACACCTTGAACTCTTTGTCATGTTCCTCAAATTATTCCTGAATCATTTTTGCAGTGTCAATTTCACAGGAGAAAAGATCGTTGTTAATAGAAACTCTGCCGAGGCCTTGAGTGGAGTTCAAGATGTTTATTTGGACAACGCATATCGAAATTGAATTAATTTCTACCACATGTTCAGATGTTGCAGAGCGCACTGTCATTAGGATGTATTTGGTCTGCAAAAATGTTTAGGTTGATGGAAGGTGTCAAAGTAACATCCACATGAATGCCAGAACCCAAGGTATTCCAGCAGAACATTGCCCTGAGCATCACACTGCCTCCGCTGGCTTGCCTTCTTCCCATAGTGCATCCTGGTGCCATCTCTTCTGTAGGTAAGCATTGTATATGCACCCGGCCATCCAAATTGTGTGAAAGAAAACATTATTATTCAATTTCTCCATGGACCAGTTCTAATGCCCATATGCTATTGTAGGTGCTATCGCTGGTGGACAGGGAATAGCATGGGAACTCTGACCAGTCTGGGGCTACGCAGCCCCAAACGCAGCAGACTGCGATGCACTGTGTGTTTTGACACCTTTCTAGTCAGCAGCAACTTTTTCAGCTATTTGTGCTTCTGTGCGATCAGATCAGATGGTTAGCCATCGTTCCTTACTTGCATCAATGAGCCTTGGGCGCTTATAAATCTGTCGCTGGTTCACCGCTTGTCCTTCCTTGGACCAGTTTTGAAAAGTACTAACCGCTCCATACTGGGAACACCACACAACATCTGCTGTTTTAAAGATGATCTGACCCAGTCGTCTAGCCATCACAATTTGGCCTTTGTCAAAGTCTCTCAGATTCTTACACCTGGCTATTTTTCCTGCTTCCAAAACATCAACTTCAAGAACTGAATGTTCACTTGCTGCCTAATATATCCCACCCCTTGTCAGAAGCCATTGTAACCACATACTAAGGGTTAATAACTTCATCTGTCAGTGGTTTTAATGTTATGGCTGAACAATGTAGAGCTTTTAAGGATGGGCAACTATTAGCCTTAGGGCTTATTCAGACGAACGGGATATACGTCCGTGAAAATCACGCGCGTCGCACAGACCTATATTAGTCTATGGGGCCGTGCAGACAAGTGCGTGATTTTTACGCTGCGATAGTCTGCAGCGAAAAAGTCACGACATGTCCGTTCTTTTTGGGCGTATTTCGCGCATCACGCACCCATTGAAGTCAATGCGTGCGTGAAAATCACGCGACCCCACGGAAGCACTTCCGTGGGACGCACGTGATTCGCGCAACAGCAGTGAAAAGTATGAATGAGAACAGAAAAGAACCACGTGCTTTTCTGTTTACAAACATCCAAACGGAGTGTCATAATGATGGCGGCTGCGCGAAAAGCACGCAGCCGCACATCATACGGGGCTGACACACGCACCTGTCAAGTGCTTTTTGCACGCGCAAAACGCTGCGTTTTTTGCGCACGCAAACGCACAAGCTCGTGTGAATCCAGCCTAAAGAGCAAGCAGAAATGACCTACAGCATAATACTGAATAAATATCTACTAATGTAACATATGATAAAAAAGGATACAAGATTAATGTTTGCGTCTTCCAGCATTATGATCATTTAGTCACCTTGCAGTGCAATATTGATCATTATCAACACTGAGTATCTGACTTTTTCTCATTGCTATCCCTTATCAGTAAAATCCAAAGAGGGGCCTGTGAGGCAGTTGACCCCTTTGCTTGTTACAAGCATTCTCCTACGATTCAAGTCATGGTCAGAGTATTTCATGTGACAGCAGTTCACTATAATGGTACATTAGAGGAGAGTGGTATGAATGGCAAGGGTGGGGGGCGAGTCACTTTGCTCTAGTGACTGGTGAGACCAGTGGTCGAAACAAATTAGTGATATGTCAAAACCTCTATACGTGAGAAAACCTCATTAAGTTGGCCATACACATTAGATAAATGTTTACTGATCCCGAAATATGTATGGTGCAGTCCAATGTCTGCCTTCGAGGAGATGAAGAGCTAGCATGTTGGATTTAAATAAATATATATATTTATATATATATATATATATATATATATATTCCTTTGGTCCCCCCCAGAAGAAAGCGCCTATACGTTTCCTTCTATTGAAATAAACATACGTGGTTGACCGATCCGAACATTCATGTTTATGTGAGACCGAGGTGTAGCTGTCATGGTCTGTGGGTATGTGGACCCACTGGGCCGTACCTCCGTAGCGGAATAGCAGCTGGCCAAACAGTGTACCAAGTCAATGTCTATATAGTCCAAGCACAAGGGTACCTGTAGCAGTTCAGACAGTAGTAACGGCTAGGCTCAGATGGGACCTTGGCAGCAGACACCAGGCGTGGTGTAACACAGCCGGCGTGACCGATGGCACAACACGACCCCAACTTTTTAAGGCACAGGAACAATGGTACCACGGGATACAGGTAGCAGGTATGGGAACACTGGGAACAGGATAACACTAAGGGACCATTTGCAAGACTAACACAGGTAAACACAACAACGCTCAGGCAATGAGTGAAAAGGCAGAGCCCTTTTTATAGTCCAGGTTGATCATGGGTTAATTGATGATTATTTATATGTGCACACACTGGCCCTTTAAGGCCGGGCACGAGCATTGGCATCTCCTGGGGAGGAGATGCGGGCCAGCACTCACAGATCCATGGATGTGGCCGTCGGGGGGTGAGTAATCCCGATGGTCTGCGGCCGTGGCCGCTACATTAGCTAGGGTGGGGACTGGCAGGGCATATGCTACCGGTACTGATTGGTGTAGGAGTTCCCAATAAGAAGTCAGCAGAGATGAAATATAAACAGTCCTGCAGGAGTGGTGAGAACTCTGGGGGTAATCTATCAACATTTGTAGAAAAGTCGCAAAAGGTCGCAATTTGCAGAGGCCTGTCAAATTTATCATAAATTACGCCAGAAAACTGGCGTAAATTATAGTGAAAATCTATGCCAGCTCCTAGCTGGCGTAGATTTCACTCTATGGGGCGTAGCAAGGTAGAGGCCACTGCTGTGCCCCTACCTTGCCCCCCTTATCTTACTACCCCCCCCATTGGAATGTAAAAAAGAAAATGAATGATACTCACAACCCCTCTTCTCCAGCTCCCTCATCACTTCGGCGTCGCTCATACAAGAAGCTTTTGCCGGGAAGTATCAGGACGTTGTATGCAACGGCGCACTGATGACATTGAAGTCCTACCGCTCCTCAGCGTCCGTACCTTGTATGAGTAGCGCTAGAAGTATGAGGTAGCTGGAGGGGAGAAGAGGAGTGGTAAGGTGAGTATGTGGTTTTTATTTTATTGCTGGAAGGTAAAAGGAATGGATGACACATTGCGTGGTCGCTGCGCCAGCTGAAAGATGCGACGCATTTATGAAGAGGCTCTGTGTCAGCGTTTGCTCAAATTTTCCTTCAATTAAGACTGGCGTTTAAAATGCCAGCCTTAATAAATTCCCCCTATATCTTTTCCCTGGGTAAAAAAAACGTCTAGCTATGCTTTTGTTGGGGTAGTTAGGAGACCTCGCTATTGGCCAACAGTTATCTTACGTGTGGCCAGCTTTAAAGGGTTTTTCCCATCTTGGACATTTATGGCATATCTACAGGATGCTGGTCCCACCTCTGGGACATGCACCTTTCTCTAGAATGGGGCCCCCTATACCCCTTTCTAGCTCACTCGGCTCTGCTGCCTCCAAGCCACATCCTGGTTAAGTGGTTGTGTATTACGGAAACAGCCAAGCTCGCTGAGCTACGCTGTTTCCATAACTTCCATTCACTTCTATGGGAGTTACGGAAACAGCGTAGCTTAGCGAGCACTCGGCTGTTTACGTTTTTGTCCAAGATGGGAAAACCCCTTTAAAGCTAAACTGTTAGGTCACATGTCTGACACAGGAGTGGCGCTAAACTGCTGTCTATTTTTAAGGGTAACAATCAGGATTTTTGAAAGCAGTATATAAATGAATGGAGAGAATGACGTGTAACTGTAATATTATTAATAATAATCGAGTTATACTTACGCTCTCCATCCACATTCCATTCCACAGCACAGACTCAAGAAGAACAAAATATCCAACCAAAAGTCAGAAAGGTTTCAACGTGCAAAATCCAAGGTTAGGTCCAATGTAAAAACGGAATTCCACAAATTAAAAACACATGGAAAAAGTCACTGCTTATGTGTAATAATGAAACCAAATGTTCACTGCGTGGAATGATTTTTCTTGTTATCATGCACAGGGTGGTATCCTCTTATACATACAAACAGATTCTACATAATACAGAAGGTCTTATCAACAGGCTGGATCAGTGAATCTAGAGTCTAGACATGGAATAATTCTTAGGCTGCCCATGAAAATGACAGATTCCCGCTCATGTACTGATCATTTTATAATGGAAGGTTCTGCCTCCACCATAATTAAAGACTATATACACCTTTTACATCTGTGTTTTTTTTTTTTGTTTGGTTGTTTTTTTTTCAATAAAATTGTGCATCAGTGTATTGGTGCAACTACCTAAATCCATTTAATTAAAAATTATTTTTACATTCTGGAGATACAGCTGCTTTGTATTCTGTAAATTGGGCCTCCTCCACCACAGAGCCCTTGGCTGCATGTAGATTGGCCCCTTGCACCTACAGAGCCTTTTCCCTTGGTAGACAGAGCCCCCTTACCCTCATAGAGACATTGCCCCTGATAGCTTGTGGCCCTTATCTCCACAGGGCCCTTTGCCTCTTCTAAATTGTGCCCCCTTCGGATATCCACTGGATAGACCAAAAAAGTGGTGGCATCTGACTGCTGGGAGCTCCACCAATCCTGAGAACAAGGGTCTTGGTGGAGAAGTGGTTGAGCATGCACGGTCACTCTCCATATGATAGATATGGAAACAGTCTAGTGAGTGCGCTCTCTCTATAGGCTTCCGCTGTCCCCAGGATCGGTGGGGCCCCAGCAGCCAGAACTCATCATTCAGACTTTTAAGATTTATCCTGTGGATAGGCTCTCAAACAATCGTTTTTTTAATTAGCCCCTTCAATATGTTTCACATGTCAGATTAATACATATGGCTTAGTTTGAATAAAATATATAAAAAAAAATATTTTTAATGTTAAATTATATTTAACAAATTGGAAAATAGGATTCTAACATATGTCATATGTCTGCATTTATATATTTGTCATGTTTACATGAATAAATATGAGACACAACAAGAAAGGCAAAGGTTATAAGGACAAAGCGCCATGGGGAACAAGAAGAAGGACCAATAAAGGTGAGAACATACAAAGTGGCAGCCGCATTCGAAGGAAACCATGCCTACCTGCAATGGCGAATGACTACACGGTTGTTCCAGGGTTACCACTATTTTACCTGCAAACTCATACTGCCATTCGCCACCACATGTGGATGTGGTTTCACCTGTGTGGGGCTGATGCTCCGTGTTTTCTTACTTTAATGGGGCTCTTCTGCAGTATGGGGCTCAGAAATTCCTGACGGCGGCCCCGGCCCTGTGAAGGTATGACTCTCAGGCATACATGCAGGGGCCAGAAGACAATTAGCCCATGGGTAAGTTCACACAAGATGAATACGCTGTTTAGAGGTTCACAGCATATCCGCTTTGGCGGCTGCACGGAATTCCAGCCAAAAAACCTCACCAAATTGTGGTGCACTTTTTCGGCCAGAATATCCGCAGCAGAAAACAGAAGAGGAAAAAAAAAAGCCCATACTTACCCTCTGATGTCCTGCAGATCGGCCTCCTGATATAACGTTTCATCCCATGTGACCGCTGCAGCCTGTGATTGGCTGCAGCGCACATGGGATGAAACGTCATCCCAGGAGGCCGGCCTGGATCAAGAAGAAAATAATTCTCGGTAAGTAAAAGATTTTTTTTCTGCGCTGCTTTTTGTGCGGCGGAATCGCAGCTTTTCTGCTGCAAAAATTGCAACATCCGCTATTTGTTGTGGGTTTTACCTCCCATTGAATTCAATGGGGAAAACCCACAACAAAAAAGCAGCAATTACCCAAATACAATTGACATGGCAGGTCAATTTCTGAGTGTTCTTTTTCCGCTTATCATTTACGCAGCGTGTGGATGAGATTTGTTCAAATCTCATCCACTCTGTCCTTACTGTATTATGCTGCGAATTTTCCACAACAAAATCAATTGTGGAAAATCTGCCGTATTTACGCTATTTGTTTGCTATGGGATCAAAAACAGGGCTGTCATAGGATTGCATGATTCAATGAATCTGTATCTGGAAAAAGCTCCATTGAACTGTAATTTTGTGCAGTCCAACAATGCTGCATTACAATCATATGACAATCACATTGTGCACATAAGAACAATTCTCCTGGTATCATGCCCATATCAGTACCAATACCTCAGCGCCACTCAGCCTCCACACACCTTCTAAGAAACTTTCCCCAACCAGATTTCAGCACCCCGACATCCAGACTTCAACCCCAGATTATATCAGACTGCAGCACCCACTCAGTCAGACCCCAGACATCAGCACCAGTGTTCCCTATAAGGTGCGCGACTGCGCGGCCACGTACCTTCCACAGTCCCCCGCCCACTCATTTTTAAAGCCTGCGTCACGGGCGGCGTGCGGATGCAGTGGCGTCATTAGCACCGGAGGGGGCCCCGGTGCTAGCGACAGCCACATTCACTTGTATCTGTGTCCTCAGGACGCAGATACAAATGAACACTATAGGCTGCAGGCTACGTTAAGCCTGCAGGCTATAAGGCGCTGGGAGGACTCCCTGCACAGTTCGGCGTGATGATGTAACTGCATCACGCTGGTCTGCGCATGCATCCCACCCGCAAGGCTGTGCAGCGCTCCGTCTGACGTGGGAACGGGTAAGGTAAGTACAATATTTTGGGATGGCTGTGTAGCACTATATACACGGGGAGCTGTGTGGCACTATATGCAAGAGAGGGGGCAGTGTGGCACTATATACAAGAGAGGGGCTGTGTGGCATTATATACAAGGGGGCTGTGTGGCACTATATACACGGGGATTGCTGTGTCTCACTATATATAAGAGAGGGGGGCTGTGTGGCACTATATACACGGGGGGAGCTGTGTGGCACTATATACAAGAGGGGGGCTGTGTAGCACTATATACACGGGGGGGCTGTGTAGCACTATATACAAGAAGGGCTGTTGTGTGGCACTATATACAAGGGGGGATGTGTGGCACTATTTACATAGGGGGAGGGCTGTGTGTGGTGCTATCTACAAGGGGCTGTGCGTGGCGCTATCTACAGGGGGTCTGTGTGTAGCGTTATCTGCAGGGGGTCTATGTGTGGCTCTTTATACAGGGGGGCTGTGAGGCACTATATACTAGAGAGGGGGGCTGTGTGGCACTATATACAAGGGGGCTGTGTGGCACTATATACAAGGGGAGACTGTGTGGTACTATATACAAGAGAGGGGGGCTGTGTGGGGCACTATATACAAGGGGGGGGGCTGTGTGGCACTATATACAGGGGTGGCTGTGTGGCATTATATACAAGGGGGGTTGTGTGGCACTATATACAAGAGGGTTGTGTAGCACTATATACGAGTGGGGGGCTGTGCGGCACTATAAATGAGAGGGGGCTGTGTGGCACTATATACGTGAGGGGGTCTGTGTGGCACTATATACGAGAGGGGGCTGTGTGGCGCTATATACACGGGGGCTGTGTGGCACTATATACAAGAGGGACAGTGTGGGACTATATACAAGGGAAACTTTGTGGCACTATATACAAGGGGGGCTGTGTGGCACTATTTACAAAAGGGGAGGGTGTGGCGCTATCTACAGGGGGTCTGTGTGTGGTGCTATCTACAGGGGGCTGTGTGTGACGCTATCTACAGGGGGTCTGTGTGTGGCGCTATATACAGGGGGTCTGTGTATGGCTCTTTCTACAGGGGGTCTGTGTGTGGCGCTATCTACAGGGGGTCTGGTTATGGCTCTTCCTACAGGGGGATGTGTGTGGCGCTATCTATAGGGGTGTGTGTGTGGAACTATTTATAGGGGTGTTTGTGTGTGTGTGTGTGTGGCGCTATCTATAGGGAGTGTGTGATGCTATCTACAGGGGGCTGTGTGTCGCTATCTACAGGGGGCTGTGTGTCGCTATCTACAGGGGGCTGTGTGGCGCTATCTATAGGGGTGTGTATGTAATGTTATCTTAAGGGTCAGTGGTGTAATAGCGGGATTCTTTCATTGATGCCTATAATTGGTATATAGAACTTTCTATTTTACTGGTGTACTTGTAATATTATAATATTTAAAAAAGTAATTAAAACTAATTTAAATACATTTTCTTATTCTTTTATTTAGACGCTATATTAGCGTTTACTGGGTTATTACATTTGGCCATCAAATCACCCACCATTGACGGAGACTCGCCCTGCTCCCTAACTGCCCCGCTCAGGAACTGCCAAGACTTAGTGTATGTTCACGCGCAGTGTTTTCAAGCGTATTTCGGGGCGTTTGCGCCTCGATAAACGCCTGAAAAATGGAAGGTGAACGCCTACAAACATCTGCCCATTGAAATCAATAGGAAAAACAGCATTTAGTTCATAAGGGGCGTCTTTTTACACCTCTGTTTAAAAAACGGAGGGTAAAAAGACGCTCCGTAAAAAGGAGCATGTGGGTATGTTCACACGCACTAATTACGGACGTAATTCGGCCGTTTTTGCCCCGAATTACGTCCGAAAATAGCGCCTCAATAGCGTTGACAAACATCTGCCCATTGAAAGCAATGGGCAGACGTTTGTCTGTTCACACGAGGCGTATATTTACGCGCCGCTGTCAAATGACGGCGGGTAAATAGACGCCCGCGTCAAAGAAGTGACCTGTCACTTCTTTGGCCGTAATTGGAGCCGTTATTCATTGAATCCAATGAATAGCAGCGCCAATTACGTCCGTAATGGACGCGGCGTTCAAGCGCCTGCACATGCCGTTACGGCTGAAATTATGGGGATGTTTTCAGGCTGAAACATCCCCGTAATTTCAGCCGTTACGGACGCCCTCGTGTGAACATACCCTGTCACTTCTTGAGGCGTTTTTTGGAGCTGATTTTGCATTGAACACTATTAAAAACGCCTCAAGAAGTGACATGCTCCTTTTTACGGAGCGTCTTTTTACATTCCGTTATCTAAAACAGGCATAAAAATACGCCCCGCATGAACTAAATGCTGTTTTCCCCATTGATGTCAATGGGCAGATGTTTGTAGGCATTCAGCTTCAGTTTTTTCAGGCATTTTTCGAGGCGTAAATCTGGCCAACGTATGGGAACTCTCTGGCTAGCACTTATGTGGGCTCCGTGGCTAGCATTTGTAGGGACCATAGTTGAAACTTATGAGGTCTCATTAGCTGGCACAATGGGGCACTGACTGTCTCTTATGTGAGCCCTGCCCTATCTTTATTATATTATGGGAGCACTGTGGCTTGTTGACTTATGGGGGCACTGTGGATGCTGGACTGCACTTAATTAGTTGCCACGGCAGTAAATGTACAGGGTTTACATGGGGGCGCTGTCATTTCCCAAACCCATATTAGCAAATCATGTGTTTATGGTAAACCAGTGCAGACAAAAAGTGAAGCTGTTTCCCGTAGCAACCAATCATATCACGTCTTTCATTTCTTAACCTACTGTAGACACAGCTAGGAGCTGGAATCTGATTGGTTGCTATGGGCAACTGCTGCACTTTCGTGAGGCGAAGCGCTGAGCACGTGATACGTGTATCCTCCTGTCTCTTTAACCGGGCGGTATAAATTGCAGTGCGCCGGCCCCTCCTCTCCTCACCGTCTTCACAGCTGATAGCCGGACACTCCCCGCCGCTCTATCATTGTGCTGTGCCTGTCTCCGGGATAACACTGCGAGCCCCCATCCCACCAGCCACCAACCATGTCTGCGGGAGAAGAAGCGGCCTCTGCCCAGCCCCAGAAGCCCGAGGAGCAGAAGCCTGAAGAGAACCAGGCGGTGGAGCAGAAGAAAGAAGACGCTCCAGCTGACGCGGCTCAGGAGGAGAAGAAGCCGGCGGAGGAGGAGGCGGCAGCAGCGGAGCCCCAGCAGCCTGAAGTCACCTACAAGTCCCTGGTCCTGTCCGCACACGGGGGCTATGACAAAGTCAAGCTGCAGACCAAGAAGGGGCAACCCAAGCCCAAAGCCGGGGAGGTGCTCATCGGAGTCAAAGCCTGCGGCTTGAACTTTTCCGACCTGCTGGCCAGACAAGGGGTATGTGACCGCCTGCCGTCTATGCCAGTCTCCCTGGGCATGGAGTGCGCTGGCATCGTGGAGGAGCTGGGAGAAGGCGTGACTGACAGACAGGTGAGTGCCCATTACCTTACACCTGGCTGTAGATTATGTAATCGGGTGTATAATTAGCATATCCTAATGAGCTCCTGACGTCTGTAATAGGTACAGAGAAACTGGCACAGCTGTGACCAAGCGTTAACCCTTCCCTGGCTGCTGGGTGTGCCCCAGCAGCTGACCATACTGTGGTGTGTGTGTGTGTGGGGGGGGGGGGGTACATAATTTTATAGTAACTAGTGATTTGTCTATGGACAATACTATATGATCAGGTATTACAACCCTCGTTGTGCTGGGCACTGGACCAGTGTGTGCCCCTTCTAGTGCGCGCTCATTATTGTTAAGATAGGGCCGGTCACGCCCTGTAAACCTGTGCCATTCATCTGGCTTTAATATTAACCCTTCACTCGCTGTCTAGGGTGGGGTGTGACCGTGTCAGAGCTGTGATGGGTGGGGGGCACAGTCCCCAGGTTAGAAGTATCATTGCTTTAGCTGTATTTCTGTCTATATGTAGGTGATCAATGCTTTCCTGTAACTGGCCTGCCTGTGATTTTGGCTTGTGTTTTTTTTTTTTTGTTTTTTTTTAACCCGTTTACAAGCAACCAAAAAAAATCTTTTTTAAAAATTTTTGCTGATGGTTATTTCCATATGGGAATTCTGTATGGGTGTGACCCTAAGAAAGTGGTTGTAGTGTAAGATCTATGGGGGGGGGGGGGGTGTAACTCCTTGATGATCATAGGCATTGGATTAAAAATTGCTTTAGGACCTTTTAAAGGTAACCCTACATTTTCTCATTGAAAGAGGTCATGTGGGTGTAACTTTAGCAGCTGTTACAGGTTGTGACAATGTTGGGTGATTTATTAATCCTGCCTTCTTGGTAAGATCACTGGTTGCTCTTGATCTATAATCAGGCAATGGATGTAGCTAGTGCAGTTGTATTAGCTGGTCTAGGGTTTAGTCCTGTACATTTCTATAGTTTTCTTTTCTGCTGGTATTACCCTTTTCATCCCAGCAGGGGGTGCTATTCCAGCCAGTTTTTGGCTGATTGGTCATAAATGCATTGTCCCATTGAATGTTTGTAACGGCTTTATGTGGTTAATTGATCATCCAGATAAATGATTAAGACTGGCGTGGCGTTTGTGAAATGCATAAGGCTGGCTTTGGATTTCTTATTTTCTCCCCTCCATGCGTGCTCTGGAAGGTAGATGTGTGCTTTTGTCTGAGGACCACACCCTATATCTTGCATTGTCTTGGCTGTGTAGGATGAGTGCCTTATTGCACGGGATGAGCGTAGTCCTGTTTACTTCACTATTGCAGCTAATGAATGACTTTGTATGTTCACTTCCCCCTGAGGTCAGGAAACTCTTAGGACCACTTATTGACGTCTTGTGGTGGTGCTGGCGACTTACACTTTGGTATCGCTACAATTGGTTCAGACTTGATCCCACTGGATGAACATCATGGCCAATGAAAATCACTCCCATCAGAATAACTTAGCTACTTACACTTAAGATTAATTGATGGTCACAATTGTAACGAAGACTCCTTTACAGGCAATAGGGTTTCGTTTTTTTTGTTCCTCTGAGGATATGTTCACACGCACTGTTTTCGGGTGTTACGCCTCGAATTACGCCTGAAAAAACGCCCCTAATACGCCTACAGACATCTGCCCATTGCTTCAATGGGTTTTACGATGTTCTGTTCCCACGAGCCTTTGTTTTACTCGTCACTGTCAAAATACAGCGCGTAAAATGACTGCTCGTCAAAAGTGCAGGACACTTCTTGGGACGTTTTTGGAGGTGTCTCATTGACTCTATTGAAAACCGCTCCCAAAAGTCCGTAAAAAATCGTGAGTCGCTTAAACTTCTGAAAATCAGGAGCTGGTTTCCCTTGAAATTTTCAGACTTTTTTTGGTCAATGCGTGTGAACATACCCTTCGTTTTCCATCATGGTAAAACTTGGTAAAACTTGTCAGTGCTCAGATCATCTCAGTATTTACCAGGTGGGTTGTGGGTCAGAGTTGTGTAACCTTTCTTTAGTTTGTAGTGCCAGTTTGATTTCTTTTGGGTCTGTTATTTGAAGGGTGGGTGATACTAGCGCTCTGTGAATGAATGTGGTTTAGGGGATGGCACGCTTGGTGTCAGAGTAATACTAAAATCCAGGGTCATCCTATTCCATAAAATTGCTGGCTAGTCCACAATTTTGCTTGAAGTGAGGATTAGTGTTTGGGTGGGGCAGTACAGTGGCCAAGGCCCTTTTGGGTTGTATTAAGGTCACTACCCACCTGGTTAACCTCACTTGATGTGACCTGCTAAGACATTGGATAAGTTGTCTACCTCAGGCTACAACAGTCCAATGTGCCACCTCGGCTGCCATACCAAATTGCCTGCTAAGTTAACCTCTTGACTACTGGCCAACACTCTGACCAGTCGCAGACTAAGTACTTCGGAGTTAAGCACTTTACCCTTTAGCACGTTCTAATAGAAAAGCTCAAGGTCCACCAGATTATATGTATTGTCACCCATTCTGTTGAAAAGCCATATAATAGCAGTCTGCTTTGGACAATTTTTTTTTTTTCTTCAAGACTTCCTCTGATGGCAAGCTAACAGGTTGTCCAATTTCTTAGACCTCCAGTGATTGGCTTTAATCTGTGGTGGAATGCTGAATTAGTATTCAATTCCCCTGCAGCACCTCCGCAGTGGAAACTGGGTATTACACCAGTCCCGTTAAGATTGAGTGTAATCCATGAGATGCTCTTATAGCTGCTCTCTGCACCTGATAATGGATGGGGGTGGGTCTTGACTGTAAGATCTCCTATCTAATAATGCCCAGAAATCACTGGTGGGGTATTTTATAATGGGTTTTCTAAACCAGACATGTGGTGGCTCTGAGATGCTGACCATATGTTAGTCATTTTGCATACAGGGTCATCCAGTGATGAATGTGCCTTGTACCTAAAGGAATTGCCTTTATTTCCACCTAGTCCCAGCCTTGTTGGCATACAATTGGTGTAGTGCAATTTTTGGGGTTTTTTTGTCAGACTTTTCTGCCTCGGCTGTAAAAAATAGTGTGGAGTAGTTTACCCCTTGGGACTAAAGGATCACTATAACCTGGATTATTTTTTTTTTTTTAAATTGTGATGGTCCCCTGCTCCACTTTGTCTGCCATAGATTTTGTACATAAAGCCATATGCCCCCTGTTCTTGAGCACTTCACCCCCACATGAATGGCGAGGTTCTGGGTTTATCAGTCACCAGGTAGTCTCCTGTTTTAGAAGCTCATATCCCTGAAGGTGGTATCCCTATAATCTCTTTATAAGCTCTTCTGCTTATCATATAATTTCTATACCTGTGCATATAATATGGAATACATACATACATACGCTATAGCGCACACACTAGGTTTTAAGGGGTCTCTATATAGTAGTATATTTGATCCTGTACAACCATATACATCTAGATGTGATAGGGACAATACTTTAGCAGAGTTGTTGCTCCAGAGCATTGGTTTGTGACAAGCTTATGTGAAGCTACAATGCTGGGAGTTATACTTTCACAACTGTTGCAGAGCTACATGTTGCATATCACTGCTGCAGTAGGTGCTTTAGCATCTGGTATTGGTATATGGCACTATGCTGTGAAGTGTGGGTGTGGAACGGTCAGCCCCATGTAAGAATTTTAGATGGTCTCGCGTGTCGCAGCTGTGGTCATGGGATTGTCCGCTTTTCAAACCCATAGATTTCTATAATCCTTTTTTTCTCACAACACTTAAGAGTGTGGTGTAAAAGGGTGCCTTGAGGCTGCGAGATCAGATACTTGGTCCTCATGGCCGCACCCAGCCGCGCTGTGTAACAAAGCCTCTGTAGTGTGATCCACTGGCATTAACCAACTTCTATATGGGAGGCGTATGAATAGGTCATGCCGGTCTCCCATGTTTAACCCCCAGAGCATGAATTAATAATGGGACTATAGCAGTTTTCTATTAAGTAGCTTCCAATGATTGATACAATGCCTCTGGTGGGAAACGTTAACCTCGTTCTCTACGCATTGTTCTCTGCTGGGGTTTATTGCTCTCGTGGAATCCTACAAATTGTAGTTTTCGTAAGTTTGTTTTTATTAAAATGCAGAATCTTTTTTGTTTGGTTATAAGAAGCAGCTCATTCTTATATTGACGTGAATATCTGAACATCTTCTGCTGGGTATAGATGCATCATTGGTGATAACGTTATGGTCTCAATGTAAATGGTTGTATCTAAAATAAAATGTGAACTGGATGTCAAGGCCTGTGCCAACCATGGCTGTAACATGGCACCTATTGTGCCTCTGTGGATGGTTTTTGAACACTCAAATTCATAAAGAAACTAAATTGTGACAGAGTTCCTACGGGTTGGTAACACAGAACTGCCGGAACATGTGCCACTGTACAGGGTCCATGTCCACAGGATATGCCATAAATCCCTGCCAGTGCAAAGCTGCCACCAGCTGCCTTGGCCTTAAAAGAGGTGGCTGCCCTTGCGCACCACTTTGCATTGAGGTCTATGGGAGTTATGGAATGAGCTAAGCAAGAAGCACTTGGCACACAGACTTCAGTGGAGAGTGACATATGCAGGCATGGCCACCACCTATGGGAAAAACACAGCAAGCCACTGCTTTTCATTGGCAAATTGGTTGGGTCAGGGGAACCTATGTTCTCACAGTATGTGGGATCCCACCTATTGCACACTTATGGCCTATCCTGTGACTGTGCCATAAAAATTTGAGATGGGGATATCCCTTTAAAAATTATTTGATACATAGGATTTTTGTTCTTTGCCTCAAATTACTTCTGGAGGACTATAGGAGGAAACTGCCACAATGCTGGATAATATGCCAAAGCTCGCATTACTGCAGTTTTGAAAAACACCAGTGTCCCGGAGACCAAATAAAAACACCCCAAAAAAACACTGTTTTGTAGCACATTATATTTCCCTATTCACTTCAAGGAAACCTGACTGCAAAGTTTTTACTTGTGTATTTTTAAAATGCTGCGTGTGGCGCCATCCCAAGACTTTCTGCAGAGGTCTATACTGTTCTGCCAAGCCATAGCCCTTTATTCAGTAGGATAAAAATGTCACATGTAGGGTTGTACAGATTGCTGCATGAGCCCCAGTTCCTGTTGATCCAATGGCTTCTAGGATATTAATATACAGTATATAAAGTGTCAGACCGGCTCTTCAGAAATCATCTTTAATGTTCCTCCCACACATACTACAAAGCACTTCCCTGTAAAGCTTTGGCTGCTGTCATGTTTATTCTATAAGAACGGGGCAATTATACATTGAGCGCTCGTACTACACCCTGTCATCTCTCAGCAGGTGCGCGAGCCCAGATTCCTGTTTAATGTTCCTCTGCTCATTAGGATCTGCTGGCCTGTCTGTGCGCTGCTCCCATTTCTCTTAAAGCTCAAAAATCCAACATTCAAGTGGCACAAATGAAATCCATTATACATTCCGCACATCTCAAAAGCCCAATCCTGTAAGAAGCACCTTGTCTGGTCAATATACAAACCTACCCCCCACTCACCATACTGTATAATGTGCTCCAGTGGAGATAATGTGAGTGGGAAGACTTACAATCCACTGGCTAATTTCCATCTTCCCACTTATGATCAGGTGGTTGTGTAGATCCGTCCTACAGAACTGATTATACCCGACAAGTGTCATTCTAGAATTTTAGATTTGATTATATTTGAACTTGAGAGTAACATACACAAATAATTTACAATGAATCTGCTTTGTTGCAATGCTGTGGCAAGAACTTCTCCAGCTGTTCTGAGGTTCCTCAGACGTGCGAAAAAAAGTAATGTTTTTCAGATGTTGCTTGGACTGTCCTAGCAGTCAGGCCCCATGCACACGCGGGTGAATTGCAGCCCCATTCATTTCAATGGGCCCATGTGGTTTCCACGGTCCATGCATGGCCCAGGAGCCTGGACCGCAAAAATAATTCACAAGTCTTATTACGGCTGTGTTTTGCGGTCCAGGCTCATAGAAGTTAATGCTCACGGCCATGCACATGGCTACGGTCGTGTGCAGGAGGCCTAAGGCCCCATGCACACGACCGTAAAAAACCTCCGTTTTTGCGGACCGCAATTGCGGTCAGCAAAAACGGAGCCATTCACGTTCATATAACACTGACACCTTTCCGTAGCACTACGTAAGGGTGTCCGTGCCGTGGAAATGTTCCGGGAATTATGGAACATCTTTACTAGCACACTGCCCGGGACTCCAGCTTTGGGGTTGCCCCTGATATCACATTCCCGTCCAGGAGAATCCCCTGACGTCAGGGGCTCCAACAGCTGAGGAATCCCCAGCCAAAGCGTCGGCAACGCTCCGGCTGGGGATTCCACTCCTAGAGGGAGTGCCAATGGAGCTATCTACGAAGGGCACTGTGGCAGTATCTCTACAGAGGGCACTGGCAGCATGTACAAGTGGGTGTGTGGCACAATCTACATAGGGCACTGTGGCAGGATCAAAAAAAGGGGCTGCCCAATCTTGACATGTGTGCCTGCCAACTGAGCCGCCAGACTGCATGTAGCGACACTTAGGCCTCATTTACACGAGCGTAATATACGCGCGTGCTTTTCACGCGTGTCGTACGCACCTATATTACTCTATGGGGCAGTTTAGACGATGCGTGAATTTTGCGCAGCGCGAGTGCGTTGCGTAAAACTCACGACATGTTCTATAATCGTGCGTTTTTCACGCAACACGCACCCATTGAAGTCAATGGGTGCGTGAAAGCAACGCATGGCACACGGACGCTACTGCGTTGCATGCGCGAAAATCACGCAAGAGCTGTCAAAAGGATGAATGTAAACAGAAAAGCACCACGTGCTTTTCTGTTTACAAACATCCAAACGGAGTGTCAAATTAGAGATGAGCGCACCGAACTTAACCGGGTTCGGCCGAACTCGTTTTGACCGAACCCGGCAAAAAATGTTCGGGTACGCGACGTCAGGAGACAGTCACTGCCCACGGTGCTGAAAGACTTAAACGGTTTCAGCACCATGGACAGTGACTTTCGATCACAATATACATATACGTGTAAAAAAAACAGAAGTTCGGACTTACCGATAAGTCCCGGCTCCTTCCTCCAGTCCGACCTCCCGGGATGACAATTCAGGCCAAGTGACAGCTGCAGCCAATCACAGGCCAAGCACAGCCTGCAGCCAATCACAGGCTGCAGCGGTCTCATGGACTGCCGTGTCATCCTGGAGGTGGGGCCGGATGACAAGAGAGGGACGCGTCACCAAGGCAACGGCCGGGAGACCGGACTGGAGGAAGCAGGCAGTTCATGGTAAGTTTGAACGTCTTTTTTTATTCACAGGTTGCTGTATATTGTGATCGGAACTCACTGTCGAGGGTGCTGAAAGAGTTACTGCCGATCAGTTAGCTCTTTCAGCACCTTGGACAGTGACGGGCGTCGACTAGCCTCATCTCTATGATGGCGGCTGCGCGAAAATCACGCAGCCGCGCATCATACACGGATGACACACGGAGCTGTCAAATGCCTTTTGCGCGCGCAAAACGCAGCATTTTTTGCGCGCGCAAAACGCACACGCTCGTGTAAATCAGGCCTTAAACTGGAAAACTGGATTGTTGAAATAAGCATGTGGAGACTTCTCTCAAATTTTAAACCTAGCGGTATTATTATAGTAATATATAGTGTTATAGTATTTCAAATAACTAATTGATTAACCATAATATTGTATCAAATTCAAATTTGAAAGTAATGCGGCCCGTCAACTTCACTTTTTTTTTTTTTTTCTATATGTGGCCCACTTACCTGGTCGAGTTTGAGACTCCTGCTGTAGTCTATGGGGGATGCGTGACATCGTGTCCTGCAGCACAGGTCACGATTCACTTCGGACTGCTGTTTATGTCCGAGATGCGCAACGCTCGTGTGAATCCGGCCTTAAATATACTTTTGTCAGTTTTTGGTTTTTATTGGGGTGATTGGATAACCCCCTTAAATCATAGGCCCAGAAGTGATGTAAACCGGGCCTTATACAGACATGAGGTATGCTGTAAATCGCGGAAGTGGCATGGATAACCAGGGCAATTGGTTATTTGGCCAACTTTTAGTTACAAAATCTCGTCCATGATAGAAATGCTGGAATTTTTCAATTGCCTTGCACACTCGATGCCCAACTAGACAGTGGCAGACCACAGTAAGTAGAGGTAAGTGACTCCTGCTGATCAACCACCAGATCTCTTTGGAGCACATGTGTTGCCTCAACCACTTTTCCTGTGCAGAACTCTACGTGGTCCAGGAGCTGTGAGGGTATGACTGAATCTTTTAGAATGAAGCAACAGCCATGACTTTCGTTTCCATCCTGCTGGCTCCAGGGTGGCCTAAGGGTTGGTGGGAGCACCGACTGTGACTAGGTCCAATGTGGATTCAAAAAGTAGAAGCTGTGATAGGGAGATGGTTAAGAATATTGCTGAACTCCCATTAACTTAGAGGCTCTGTCACCAGATTCTCAAACCCCTATCTCCTATTGCATGTGATCGGCGCTGCAATGTAGATAACAGTAACGTTTTTTTTTTATTTTTAAAAACGTTCATTTTTGCCCAAGTTATGACCAATTTTATATATATATATATATATATATATATATATATATATATGCAAATGAGGTTTGAAATGGACAACGGGGCGTGTATTGGTAACTGGGCGTGTTTACGTGTATGACGCTGACCAGTCAGCGTCATACACATCTCCATTTATTTACACAGCAGCGATGTGCTGCCACATACAGAGATTCACGTTAATCAAGTGTCCTGATAATGAATACACATGATCATCCAGCCTGGACGTCATGTGTATTCAGAATCCTGACACTTCTGAATCTTTTCTTTGAGATTTCTAGCAAGGGAAACGAAATCTCGCGAGATTACGGAGGTAAACGAGGTTTCGTTTCCCTTGCTGGAAATCTCACAGAAAAGATTAAGAAGTGTCAGGATTCTGAATACACATGACGTCCAGGCTGGATTTCATGTGTATTCATTATCAGGACACTTGATTAACGTTAATCTCTGTGTATGTGGCTGCACATCGCTGCTGTGTAAATGAATGGAGATGAGTGTATGACGCTGACTGGTCACTGATTGGTCAGCGTCATACACGTAAACACGCCCAGTTGGACATAAAGAGAAAAAACGCCCAATTGTCCATTTCAAACCTCATTTGCGTGTGTGTGTGTGTGTGTGTATATATGTGTGTGTATATATATATATATATATATATATATATAATCTCATAACTTGGCCAAAAATGAACGTTACTGTAATCTACATTGAAGCGCCGATCACATGCAATAGGAGATAGGGATTTGAGAATCTGGTGACAGAGCCTCTTTAAATTTTCTGATTCCTAATCAGACATTGGTGACCTGTGTTCCAGAACCCCTCTTGGTACTGCAAATGGAGATGGGATGAGCAGGGGAACAGTCTCTGTATGCCCGAATACATATTTTTCTAAAATGTTCAGATGTCTTCAGGCACTCTGCATGCACAAAGCCTCTGAAGGGTCTCAAACAAGTTGTTTTTTGTTTTTTTTTTTTGTCAATTCTTTATTTTACAATTTTCAATTCAAAAGCATATTAATCAGGGGTACAGAAAAAAATTAAAATAAGAGGGGGGGGGGGGATAGAATCATAACATATGCCAAATAGTGGACACGCAGGTCCAAAATATTGCATCAATACAACAAGCAAAAGCCAGAAAATTGACAGTGGGGGGAGGGAGAGGAAATTAGAAAAGAGAAAAATGAGTGAGAAGAACCAAAAAAAAAAAGGAACCCACCTGGTTTGCTGCACAACTAAGGAGGTATGAAATCCCTGCCTTAGGCAGTCATGATAGTCTTATATTCTGGGGTGTCTTGATAGACAATCCAATGGCATGTTCTAGAGAAAATGTCATGTCGATTTAATCAATTGAGAAGTGAGGTCCTCCACGCGCATAATTTCCTCAATCCTGAGACACCAGAGTCAGATAGAGGGGGGCCTCCGTGCATTTCCACAGAACAGGTGTACAAGCTCGTGCACAGTTCACAAAGTGCCGGCGAATACTTTCAAACTGGTTTTAACCACTCTGGGTACACTTATTTTTTTGGGGAGCCACTTGTCTTGTAATCTGCCGTTAAGTGTCCATTCGCTATGAAATAACCTGGTGATGTGCATATTTGCAGTTCACCGCCTCCTGCTGTATTTCTGGAGGTATAATGTCACTAGTATTTGTGTGTAAACCTCCTTAAATAGGATATCACTAGCATAATGCTCATATAATAGGCGCTGTCACACTTTATTAATGCTAGTGAAAATTGTGTCCCAAAAAGTTTATTTTAAGTTAGGAGCTAATTTCTAAATATGTAAATGGGCCTATATTTGACTAGTGGGTGTCAATACCAGTGATTCTCGTGAGTTGGAGCTTCCTCACAGCCTCTGACACTGTCCTATCAGCATGAAGCTGCTTCACACAGAGTGAGAGACCGAGGCTGGAGGAAAGGGGGATCACTTCACATAGCCAAAATCTCTGGCTGTGGACCACCTAGAACGGTGGTTCTGGTGGCATATGAAAGATGAGATTCTAATCCTTTCATATGACACATTGTTCTATCTGTGAGAAAACTGGAGATATTACCAGTTTGAAACAGTTGGGACTGGAAGCTGTATACTATATGATCACACTGTTTCAGGGAAGGGGGGAGAAGCTGTAGGACGATTGGACAGCGTCATACAGAAAACATTACACCGCCCAGAGAAGTCACCTCCCATTTGGCAAGTATAGCCAAATTAGCATACTTAAAACATTTGCAAAGTTATGAGCATTTTTCTATGAGAATCACTGTAGCGATCTGCCTCATAGCGCCTATTAGATTAGTTAGGAGATAGGGCATTAATAAACTGGTGACAGATTCTCCGACTCTTTCTTACAATACTCAGGCATGGTAAACTCCAGTTTGCAAGGAGGATGAATCATTGGTCCCCCTGTACACCATTAAATATGGAAACGTATTCTGCCTGAAGTTGTAGACAAGAGTTAAAAATTTAGAGGGATTGCAGCATGCAGATTAGGAGAATATTGTAATATGTATTTGCCTGTTGCCTCAGACCATTAAAGGGAACCTGTATACCACTTTTACCCCGTAAAGTGATCCCACCACTCTAGAAATAACTACACATTTCAAATGAGTGCCTGTTTGTCCCCAGTGGCGCAGCATACCCTAAAATTTTCAAATGTTCTGTGCCATATGCAAATTTCTACCTGAATTGTCCGCTGGGCGTATATTTGGCTTGGCAGTGTTGTCATTTTTTGCCATAAACCATTCCATCTTTCCTTGAGTTATGTCGGTGAGTCCTCATGCATCAAACACATTCTTCTCAATCTTTAGTTTTTGTTTTTTACATTTGGAGCATTGGAGTTTTCGCCCACGACTCTGAGTTCCCAATGTGCATGGGCAGTTTCACTGCAGTACTGACACATGCATGAGATTTGGAGAAGAATATATGAAACTGGCGAAGTCATGGGAAAAATGGCACTGGACACTTCCAAGCTGAGTATACCCCCAGTGGACACTTCAGGCCTTATTTGCATACACTTTGGGACATTCTAAAAAAAATGTTTTAGATGTGCTTCACTACTGTGGATAAACAGGCATACGTTGACAAAGGGCTTAACATGACCTCGTGTTTTGTGGGACCACTTTAGGGTGCAAAAGCTGATGGGTTCAATTTAAACAGAAGTAAACTTTGTTACTGCATCCGTTCTGAATTGCTCTATCCAAGTCCTACTTGACATGGCAATGGTCATTCAAGTTGTAAACTGCAGCTAGTTCTAGGAAAGCCTACATATAGCAAGTGTTTCTTTACTCGCAGCTTTCATCCTGCCTCCTAGTTGGCATTCGACGCCCTGACATGGCAATGTTTATTACGCTACACCCCCTTAGTTCTTACCTGTTCACAAAGGATTTCCTAATTCTCATACAAGCCCCTATTTTGCACATTTTTATTTTGGTGTGCTGTGCAGAATTTTTGTGTTAAGTTACAACAAACATGTGAAGGGCAATGAGACTCCATTGGATTTGCCCAGACCTGGTTTACAGGTTATTCTGTATTAAAGATTTTAGGGAGCAATGGTCTGTAAATTTAGACTGTCTGGGGAAAAAAGTTTACTGAAGAAATAGATCTCACAACCTGCTCTGGATCTAATGCATCTACAAAAGTATGGAACTTACCTTAAGATTATTGTAAATGACATGTTTTCTGTGCTTCGACCTCCTCTTAAAGGATTCTCTGGGCTAAGCACCCCATCTTGTGATTTCTATGCTTTTATACCACCTGCCAGTTATACACTGGCACATCACACAAAGGGTTTTGTCCGTATGAAGAACCCCTGGGGTTTGGGAGCAAACGTCTGTCATCTGCTCCAGCTAGGGGCTTGTTCTGCCCTGCAGGTCAGCTAGTCTGTTGGAATAACCTGCTGCGTCTTCCTCCAGGCATACGCTGTGATGTGACGATTGTGAACAATATTGCTGTAGGCTGACACTGCGTCATTCATTGGACTCCGTGACAACATTGGCCATTCCAGAAAGCTTATGGGGTTGTCGGCTTTGGGCAAATATAATTTTTCTCTTAAGGGTCCTTAACAATAATCCATGACCCCAGTTTGAGCAGATCCTAACTTTGTATATACAGTACACCGCTTATCTCCCCTTGCACTTGTCCACAGTTAGAGATCTTTTAGGTAAATTACACGTTGGGCACTGCAAACCTATTCTGCAGCTCTATACAATTGTCATGCAGTCCCGGTTTCCAATGGGGCTCACAGAAGGGTTTATTTAATAAAAAGCCAGTTAAAAGGTTATTACTCATGTTGCTGGGTTATGCCATCACTGATCAGCGGGGGTGCAGTTGCCAGGGCCCCACCAATCCTGTAACTAGAGGGGCCACAGCAATTCTTTAGCCCAATGTCCTGTTGAGTTTTTCAAATGAATAGTCACGCTGCAATCCCCTGCAGAACCAGGGGCCAGAAGCACTGCTGTGAAGGACGCATTTCTAAACCATCCAATGATATGCCATCACATTGTGATGGGGTAACCCTGTAGACTTTTTAGTATATGGGAGTGGATGGAAACTTGTTCTAACACAAGGACTTCTTCTGGTTTGGAAGGCTCAACCTGACAATCTTGTTTTATTGCCCATTCATGTAAAGGGGGGGGGATACCACAAGTTTGCAGCTTCCCCAATCATCCGCTTATTATGGGTCCAGCTGTTGGGGGTGGGGGAAGCTTTCAATGGACAACCTGTCTAAGGAAACTATGTACAGGGCTGAACAAGTCTCTAGAGCCAGGTAGGTGCCTGTAGTAGACTACCAGAACATTTGCCAAACTTTTTGGGTGTTTTTTTTTTTCTATTGTGGTTAAGGGAGCATCTGTTGGCCAACCAGATTTAATTGCTATGATCTTACTAGGTATGTAGGGTTTCAACCTACAGTGCTTTCCATATTGACTAAGGGGAATGCATGCTGTGAAAATGCCATGTGTAGTTGCCGGCTGACTGGTCTTTCCAGCAATCTTTGTGCATTCAGATTTAGATTTTGACCTGGTTGGCTTTTTCTCGGTCACGTTCACAAATCTGACTGTTAGGAGTAGCTCACACCGCAGTTAGGTTTGTATACTTGCCACCCATCGTTCAAAGGAGACACAATCCCATGATATGAATTTTTAGTCATCGTAGGCACAGTGCCGTTTTCTTTGGCACTGGACATTTTGGGCACTAGTGCCTTTAATATGTAGACTTCCCATGCAGACTGTAGGTTACTCTGCTCTGGCCTTACTAAAGAATCCAAACTTCTACATACAACGGTCTGTGCCATAGACCATCCTGCAGCTATGAACCGATTCCCCTCCATAACCAGCAGGGAGGACAATTCAGTCACTTTTCAGTATCCATGTCCAGAAGTAGAAGGGAAATAGCCAATTGACTGCCCACACCCTGTATACACAAGTCTACAAGGGTCTGGTGACAGAAGACCTGCATTAGTACTATTCTGCAGGAGCTTTAGTACTATAAAGTTGGTGCTATCATCTGTGTAGACGGAGGATGTTTCTGTGTGGCCTATGATGATCTTGCATTGCATCTTACCTGTTCATACCAGAAAAAAACACTCCTGATCTGTGCCTTCATTTCCTCCCTTTATCTCCAGGCTGCGCAAGACTGTTAAAGAGCCTGCCAACTCTCCGGTAACGGCAGACCCGTCCAGCACACGCCCTTGACTAGGCTGATTGCTGTATACAAGGGCACTTTAACTCATTCCTTGTAATTCCAGTATTCCTATGAAGCACATGTTTAGGTAGCAAAATTCTTGGAAGACACAGTTCTTGAATTGTGTTTTTGCAGGTGCATTAGTTACTTGAGATCCTACATGAAATGTTCCTGCTTCTGGCGACCAGTGGAATCAAAATAAGGGAAAATTCTTGCCTGTATCTGCATTTAATTGACTGGACCTAAACCGTGATACCAGACATAACCCATGGACAGGTGCAGCACTGTTTCTGAGGGGTAAAAAGGCAGACCCATTTTTTTTTATTTTTTTTTTGCAATCCTGTTAAGCAGCACCCTGGGCAGAACTGATAGTTTTGCCCATTGCAGGGACTAGAGGGGCGATGCATGACACAGGGACTTAGAGTACCAAGGAGAATCCTGTTCATGCCCCACAGGACCTGCACAATGGAGAAGTGTTCCTTTACATTGGGCAAACCATAAGCATTTTCTAGAAGGCTTTGTCTTCACACAAACTATTAAAATAAAATGAGGCACCTTTCAAACATAAAGGCACTTCACTCTATGCTAGCCTATCTCTATTTTTTTGGTTCTGCCCAAAACTGTCACCCGCCTCTATTATCCAATGCACTGCTTATATTGGCAGGGCATTCTGGGGAAACAACCTTGTTTCCACGGCAACTAAAACCAATTACCTTGGCAAGCTGTCATCTTGGCAGCAAACATAAAGGTAATTTTAGATGGGATGATGAAATGAGAATTATTCAGCGAGAAGTCTGCAGCGTGTGGCTCAGATCAGTGATTTGGCTCTTGGATAGTTTTACATAGAAGAAAAATCTCAATGAAATGAAGTGTATAATGGAGTATGTACTGCGGGGAAGGGAAACGGCTTTGTATAGTTTGGATTTGAAATGGAATAGGTTTGTACGAGCTGTGCTTATCAGATCAATCCTTGTAGTTTAAGGAGCACTCCAGGAAGGACTGATACTGCTCTGCCTAGTGCTGGGGGTGAGGGCCGTGCCTGACTCCAAACACCAAAGATGGAAGAGTCAGTCATAGAAAATCTTCTATTCTGAGCAAGGAAATGGAGTCTGCAGCGGGTTAAATCTGTGCAGGACTTCCTGCAGGAAATGCAGCTGATTCTGAGGACTTGATTGTTCATAAACCAGACATCCAGCTGTTATCTGGAAGAGTCTTTCTGACTTGTCCTTACAGGATCGCAAGGCCCTGTTCACACAATCAGGATTGACTGTTTTCAGTCCAGATTCTGTGAGGAAATTTGTGATAAAGACACGAACAATCCAGCTCCCATTCAAATCAACTGGAAATCCACAACTGTAGTTTAAGAAATGTACTGCATGGATTGTAATCTGTGACATGCAAAGAACTTTTTACTTCTGTGAGAAATCTGACCTAGAATTTCTGCCATAGATCCTCTAGTGTTGCTCCTTAGGCCGTGTTCACACTGAGTTTTTTGCAGGAGGAAAATTCCTCCTGCAAAAACTGCTCCAGTAGGTTTTTGCACAGTGGTTTGACAAACTCGTCAAAACACTCGTCGAGGTTTTTTTTTCCCTCTTTCTGACTCATTGAAATGGGGTTTTGGAGGTGGAAACCGCCTCAAGATGGGTCATGTTGCTGCTTTTTACCACGAGTTTTTTTTACTCGTGGTAAAAAAACTCTTCTGCCTCCCATTGAAATCAATAGGAGGCATTCTCGGGCGGTTTTTGAGGAGTTTTTGGCACGGTTTCTGCCCCAAAAAAACTCTGAACAGGGCCTAAGGCTTCTGTTCTGTCCCAGTTGCCTCCATTCCCATAGCCAATGATTTAGCCCATACTGTAGTCACTCCTCAATAGGTCAGTTGCCCACAAGACTGACATGTACATTGTATAGGGTTCTATTATACTGTAGTATTAGGCAGTAAGTTTGATGTATTGGAAACATAGACAGATTCTGAAGTCTGCTACATGACCACCGCTTTATCCCGTCCTGATTACACCATGTACGTACTGTTATAATGGTGCACAATACAGCCACAATGTTCACTATTGCTTTGTAACTACTGTAGCTCAGAACTTTTTATTATGGTTTGTCAAAGGAAACTAACAGCTCGCACTCAAGACACGAGTCACGTCCGTTTTTGCACCTTTCTGTACTGCTCCCCTAGGCACAACTCTAGCTTTAACTTTTTGTTAGCGGGCCTGGTTTATCTACATTTGACTTGCCTGAGGTCCAGTGATGTGGAAATGAAAGCTCCTATAAGTGGTTTGCAACCTATGGCTTTCCAGGTGATGTGAAACTACTACTACTGCTTCGCATCACGTGGGGAGCTACAGGCTGCCAACCACTGCTCTATAACATGAGATGATGGAAGGCAGGTCTAGTGTTAGAACATCCAGTCTTCAGATGGTTGGTCTCCAACTGAGTCACCGATTGCACCGCTGTGATACATATTGCGCCAATGTTACCTCCAGGACGCCTTTCTTCACGTGTTGTGGGTATTTTCCAGCAAGAAGCATCTGACTTGCCCGGATTGTGGGCTCCTTGTAAAGATTTGGGGAATGGTTGGGAGATGTTTGTCCTTACTCCTTTATGCTTTTTATGCTAGACTTTTTTTTTTTTTTTTTCTAAATTGCCTTGAACCATAAACCATTCTGAAGGATCTTCTCTCAAACGTCTCTTACTGGAGCTTTGTGTTACCCACTAGCCATAGGGCATGCACCAGGCTTTAAATCTTGTTGCTAAATCTGACACTTTAGCTGTGGGAGAAAAAAAAATGTGAAGAAAATACAGACCAACAAATCGGCGCTGCTAAACTTGAAATGAGGATGACTGGAGTAATAAGAGTTAATTTATTGGAAAGGGTTCAGACATCGAACAACTGATGTCTTCAACTTTAGCTGTGGGGTTTTGTTTTGTTTTTCTCCAAAGGTCTGGCTTATAATGGGCACTGGATTAACCGCAGAACATCCCTGTACTAAAGTAGTGAACTTGAGCTTTGCCTGTGGCACACAGGTGGCTAACGCTTCATATTTTATTTCAGTTAACAAAATTCTTGTATGTCCATTCTTAAATGTAGGACTGTTCATGAACTGCTGCGCCCATCATGTTTTCCTGCCGGCATCAGTGATTTTTTTCTAATCTCTTAACCGAAGTGTTTGAATGCAGAATGAGGAATCGTGCACCGGCTCGTGGCCTTTTGGGCCCTATATATAGCTGGATAAGTGTTGGTCAATTAAATATTAAAGGAAATGACAAGTCGAACTAGTCAAACATTCATGCTTGGAAACAAACTGCAGCATATGCCGTAGTGTGTAACTTTAGAATGCTGCTGGCTACAGATACGGTACAGTGGGGTTAACTGGGGGGGCGCAGAGATCACACATCCAGCCCTACAACATGGCACACACCACTATGAATAGACATTGAGCTGGGCTGGTGGGGACCAATTTTGTTTGGGCCCAGGGTCTTCAAAGCCAACTCTAATCGGGTAGATCATTGGACTAGTTCAATGTTATGCTGGAGCACAGCCAAGTAGTGGTCCTTGGATTTGTACTTTTCGACAATGGGAACCTGTGAGAAGGGACATTGTGAGATGTATAATACAATGTTGGTGACTGAACAATATAATGAACCCTCCTAAATAGGAGTCAATAACTTTGACATCCAATGCAGAATTTTGTATATTCATTGTTCAAAGACCCTGTTGAGATGCCCTCTGTTGCACCCACCAGCAAAAGCTCCCAACATGTACCTCCGATGGAGGATGGCACCATAGCTCACTGTATAGGCTTGCATTGATAAGTTGCCCATTGGGTACCATTGTAATATAAAAAGACATATACCATGTGGAATGCTGGGAGTTGTAGTTTTGTAACCATTGGAGACTATGGACTTGGCAGATGGTATTTTTTCCAGTCCCTTTCTTAAGGTGTCCTACAGTATGTTACAGACCAGAACAGCTACCGCTTGTTGCTGTTCATTGTATAGTTGTGGAGGAACTTTTTTTTTCTTGAGGGCAGGACTTTGCTGGTTTAAATGACTACTGGCACCTACAATGAATAGAGATCTGATTCATGCAAAATGGCATTCGTTAGTACAATCCTCACTGGTTTCTCCTGCTGTTAATGACTCACAAGACTTTTTCATTCTTGTATGTGAGAGGCGGCTGTGATGATCTGCTCTACAATAGGGTCTGTGTCTGGTTCCTGCGCTCTCTGGATGGCTGAAAGAATTTGAAGAATTGAGCAGCAGGGGAAGAGGTGAGGGGGAGGTGAGGAGCTCTCATATTCTAGTGTTAATACTGGGTGAGGGCATTTCAACGCTTTCTGGTCTCCATTGGCATGGTTCCCCAATATAAACGCTCGTCCATTGTTCATCGGCTGATCACATGTTAATGCAGCAATAAATTATTGCTGTCGGCAGCACATCTGTAAACATGATGCAAGTGCACGGGGACGAACGATCGCTTGTCCCCATACATAACGATCATTGCTCTTCATGAAAGGAGCAAACAAGTGACCGACAACAAGCTGTCCGGTGCGTGTGTGTGTGTAACACGGCCCAAATTGGTTAAACTTGGGTTACTCAGTTTACTATGGAATGTCTAATGAAAAGAGAAACACAATGGTTAAAAAAAGAAAAGCTTGGAAAGTAATTTCACTACCAACAAAGTCTGACTCACTGGTGACCTCTTCTCTAAATGGCTTGGCTTTCCTTTTCTTCTCCATCGTCCCATACCACCCTGTTGACTTCTTACAACTGCAGAGTTTTCTGCCAATACATCTTCGAGCCTATCCTCTGCCATCCTGCTGCTGCTCCAGGTGCCCCAATACTATACTTAAAGTGCTCCCTAATGCCCTTACATATTCTACTATCAAAATAATAGTGCCTGAGCATACAGGGTCATAAGATGCCAGACCCAAGAGGATTTTTATTTTATTTTCTTTTATGATCCACTCCTGGTTGTAGCTTAAAATAAATGACATATGAATAAGGCCTACCAGAATATGGAACTGTAACTTCATCCCTGCTGTATTGCATTAATTAAGCAGCGCTGTTTATTGCAGTCTCCGTTCTGTAATCACATTTCAATAAGCCAGACTCGCCCACCCCTTATTTGCTTCATTTAAACCGATTCCATCTGTTGAGCTGCTCTGTGCCCGTCAACAGGTCTGGGCAGATTAGATGCTGATCAATAATTAGATGTGCACCTGAATCTGTCACCCGAAATACAGTGAAATATTAAGTTGTAGATCAACGTAGCAGCTTTTTTTTTTTCTGGGGGGGGGGGTTAAATCGTTAATCTCGTGCTCGGTCCCAACTGGCCCATGTAAAAGGGCCTAGCAATCGGCCAACAAATGCTTGTCACATCTTCATGGCAGCAAAAATGACTGTCAGCAGCACGTCTCCCGGTGTAAATGGGATGTGCTGCAGACAATGGTGCAAACCGTATTTGGACGAGCGATCTAACATACTATTGTATCAATCTGCCTGTGTAATGTTTCAGATGGTGCAGAGGGGTTAGGGTTCAAAAAATGGAACTTAAAAAAAATAATTTATTTATAAATGTGGATATCTTATACAGAAAGTAAATTTGTACTTGTAAATTACAGCATAGGGATAGCAACTTCAAAACGGTGTTCTATTTGGAGCAGCCACCCTTTTACCGCTTATAAATAGAATTAGACTACCCTATCCATTAGACTACCCTATCCATTAGACTACCCTATCCATTAGACTACCCTATCCATTAGACTACCCTATCCATTAGACTACCCTATCCATTAGACTACCCTATCCATTAGACTACCCTATCCATTAGACTACCCTATCCATTAGACTACCCTATCCATTAGACTACCCTATCCATTAGACTACCCTATCCATTAGACTACCCTATCCATTAGACTACCCTATCCATTAGACTACCCTATCCATTAGACTACCCTATCCATTAGACTACCCTATCCATTAGACTACCCTATCCATTAGACTACCCTATCCATTAGACTACCCCTTTTAAAATGCACTTAAGCAACAATGACCCAGCGAGTATCATGCATGGGTCCGATTTTACTTTGGGTTGCTGGAGAGGAACATTGGAGGGACACTTTAAACTAGCAAAGACTACTGGGAGTTCTGCTCTGCAAAACTCTGAATGCAGCCTCTGGATTATAATCTAGGTTGTAACAAATGCTCTGATCTACAGATTTATGTAACTTTTTGTAAATACACTTCATTATTTATCTCTCACTAAGATATAGGAAGATAAGCATACTCTCTAAATTGTCAAGTACCCTTTGTAACTTGTTATGGAACGAAGCTTAACGTCCATTCCTGGCTGTTCTGTATATAGGGCTAGCAGAATGCGGTTTACTTGTCGTTTGGCGCTACCTCGAGCAGCTGAATGGCTTTATGACCTCTACTACTTTTAGTGACTCCATAGTTCTATTTTAGTCAGTGTATTGCAGCAACAATTAGGTAATGCTTTTTAGAAGTCCTTTTTGGGTGGAACATGGAGTATTTGCATAGTAAAAGCCTGTTCTATAACCAGATTATAACTGGGTAAATTGACATCCCAAGTTAATTACATTTTGCTGCACACTGAACTCTGCTATACAATGAACTCTTGCCAGTGGAATAAAATATCTGGAAAGTGACCAATGGCTTTTTGTCTGACTTGAGCCGAGAAAAATGATCTCTTGCACTGCCTAATTCATACAGGAAGTGTAAGTTGGCCGAGTTTTATTTCTGTAACTTTGTGGAGATGCAAGGAGCCTGTCTGCAGCACAGAACTTAACACTTTCTGGACTTGATAGTACACATGGATGAGCTTCCAGAAAAGTGCAGCACTATGAAAACTGCTAATGATTTTGTGACCGTAATTTGCATACTGTTAATTTTAGGTGTCCATGCAAATTCTGTGTAGTTACTGCCACTGGGTGGCTCCCTTGTAATCTGCTGTCCACCTCCTGTTAAACAAATTTCTTCCATAGTTAGAGCAGAAAGTGGGGGATGTCTTCACCACCTGCCCATAGAAGTCTATGGGGAGGGGGGAGCAGGCGCAGATGAGACACGGGCGGTAAGATTTATCACCCCAGTACTGGATTCTGTTAAACTGCTCATTTATTGCTGTATGACCTCCTCCATGCTGCAGATGGTGTGTTTTTGTTTTTTTCCCTCTGTGCAGTGTTTAGAAGACATGATGGCAGTTAGGCTCTGCCCACTAGCTCAGAATGGAAGAGGAAAACTGCTAAATAATGCCACGTACAAGTCCTATAGTAAAAAACCGTTATTCCTCATTTACACACCAACTAATTCTAGAGTGTATGACCTGTACGTTAACTTGAGAAGATGTGTTGTCCAGTAGGTACGAGCATTTTGTGTCTGATGGGATGACTTTTCCATTTAAGTTTTTACAAGTGGTTGTGCTGCATAGTCTTGTGTTCTTGGACCTGATCTACTACACGTTGGAATTATGTATATTTTAGCCACGTGTGGAAATTCTATCTAAGCTTAAAACCATTATTTCCTAGATACAAATGGAGCTAGAGTTCCACACTAGTGACGCATTCCATGGAGATCCTCCTGCTGGGGACAGATTTACAGGTTCCACAGTCTCCAGGTTGCATCTGCCTTGTAAATCCTATACTGTTACTCGAAGAATGCCAAGCCCTGAGCTGTCTGTTTTCATCACTTACAGATTGGACTGATTTTGGTTTTGCCTTGTTGCCAAATATTAATTAAAAGCCCCAGTTCTCGATATGAGCCGAGCTTGTATTAGAAAGACTTGTGCCTGATAAACCGGTTGTGCATTTGTAACATCAGTTTTTTTTTTTTTTTCTTAAATCCACATAGGAAATATTTAAGGTGATCGTTCAGTCCCTGGTGGTCCTTTGCAATGGTTTAATCACCTACTAAATGGATTGGTGCTAGAGATCCTCAGCCAAATGCCTGGTATAGTAATGTTGTAGAAGCTGGGTACAGAATTGGTGTGTTCACCATGGTCGGTGGTTGGGTACTATATAGTAAAACTACTTTAGATAATGGTGCTAGGCTTTGTAGTGGAAAGGTGTCACCATGGGAAAGCCACCACTTGTCAGTCATTACAGAAGTCAGAGGAGATGAGTTCTTTCATGTGACTGTGGGTAATACCTCAAGCCACAAACAAGATGTGGTATAGCCTCCTTTCTAATAAAATCCCACCCTAGTTACATGGATTTCTATACAAGTTGGTTCAAGCATCCCAACAAAACAAGTCGTGGCAATCTGCCATTGGAGCTGTGCCGCTAAAATGGGCTTTCTGTTGGGATTCCGGAAACTGTACAGTCTACACTCCTAACACACTAGTTATTCCTTAAAATGGGTTTATCAATATTAACCATTGGACAGTGACTGTATGGGGGATATACCCCTTTGTCGAAGGCTATGACAAAACTCGACCATTTTAATTATACCTTTCCAAGAGAAATAACGGACATCTTAATGCAGAGTTCTATAGAAATGTTTTACCAAGTAATGTCTGGAAATCTAACTGGTTCTCAAACTTTAAGGGTCAATTCACACATTGCGTAAATACTGCAGATTTTCTGCAACTGAATTAGTTGCAGAAAATACAGTAGCAGCAAAGTGGATGAGATGGAACAAATCTCATCCACACGCTGCGTAAATACTAAGCGGGAAATCTCAAATTGACCTGTGGTGCGTCTGTTTATTCCGCAGCATGACTATTGTATTTGCGTAAACGCAGCTTTTGGTTTCCTCATTGAATTTAATGGGGGTAAAACCCACAACAAATAGCAGTTTTTGTTTTTTGGGGGGGTGGTTTGCAGCAATTCCACCACAAACTGCTATGTGCTGCAGTTTTCTGCAGTGGACATTTCAGGCAAAAAAACTGCACCCCAGTTTGGTGTGGTTTTTTTTCGGCCGGGATTCCCTGCGGCGCACAGGGCGATTAATCTCCAGGCTTTTACGCAGAATATCTGCCCTGTCTGAACTCAGACTTGAAGTGCTAGAAAATTAGCTTTTGTTTCTCGCTCAACCTGGTCCTTGTCTTTTATTTTCCCTAGCATGAACGCTAGTAACCCAAACTGTTCTCTAACCTCAGTCGTAAATTCCACTTTCCTTGCTCTGTTTACATGGGAGGTGGAATGTTCTATCCGGCTTTGGCTTCGTAGCCATTGTGCAAATGGAAAAATCTCACCCTTTGAATATCTTGCCGTTGATGAGTTGGCTGTTGTATGGCTGAATTATCTTGCTCCAAACTTGTGAGTGCTTCAGAAGTGGTCCTGCATTAAATGCTCTAATGTAACTATATAGACTATACTGTCCCAGCCACACTGCCAGGGTCTAGAAGATGCCAATGCTGTGTAATTAATTGTATGTACAGCGGAGGGAAATGTGGGGTGTCAGCAGGCATGTACTAAAAGTGATATTCCAGGTGAGTTGGCCAATTTTCACAGCTCCAAAATTGATCCTACATAGGTGA
Source organism: Rhinoderma darwinii (assembly GCF_050947455.1). Taxonomy (NCBI): domain Eukaryota; kingdom Metazoa; phylum Chordata; class Amphibia; order Anura; family Rhinodermatidae; genus Rhinoderma; species Rhinoderma darwinii. The sequence continues at coordinate 29,412,274 of NC_134699.1, forward strand.
TCGCTATGCTGAAGCTTTCTGGTCTTACTCTAGATCAGGGGTACTCAACTACTTTTAGCAAAGGTCCACTTATCGGGGTCTCTGTAAAGGTCTGAGCTGAACACCAGTAGTAAAGATTTGTAGATAGTGCCACACACGGCCCTCCCCTTCTAGATGGTGCACCCAAACAATACATTTAAAACTTCTAATCACCTAGCCCCGTTCCCATGACCAACAAATCTGCTCTGCAGGCTACCATACTAGGCCTGCAGCCTGAGATAGACGAGGCCCTTGTGTAGGCTGGCATGATGTAATGACTTTGTGCTGGCCTGCGCAGGGATCCTGTCCCAGCATCCTATAGGCTGCAGGACTAACGTGGCCTATAGCCTGGTTGGTGGCAGAGCAGAAAACTGATAGCTCTGCTCTGCCATAGTATTGTATTGGTGTCCTCAGGATGCCAATAAAACAGTGTGGTAGTCTGCCAGGGATCCAGAGCACCACTGCCCAGTACTAGCAACGCCACTGGTCCAGGCATCTTCCATCTGGGTTTGGACCGCAGCCCGCCAGTTAAGGACCCCCTGATCTAATTACCTCATGGTTAATACCCTCACTGCCCATGATATGGGGACATGATCCTGGTCAACTATCTAGTATTGAGAAATTATAAAGAACAAGATGAACCATGTCCTGAAGAAAGGTCAGCACCCCAAAGACTTCTGCATCAGGGGTGTGATGGAAGAGGCAGGACTTCAGTTCTGTATGTACCGGGCTTCTTGGTTTATTACAAAATACTACTTGGATCTTGGCCAGTGTTGACTCCAGGAATTTAGTAATGGGTCAAATTCACTTTAAACCCAAAATTGAATACACTTTGGTCTAAATATCTACCTGTAGTGTGCAATATCTTATGTGGGGAACAAAGATGTGATGTCTAGTAATGCAGAAACTATCAGCTGGTTTGTTTTGTCTAATGCTCTGACTCCAACTTGGGAATTTTTTTTTTTCTTTCTCACTTTTTAGATGTGGCAATTCAGAAAAGTTTTGGTTTGCCTACACATGATCTGTTAACAGACCAAATCTCCTGACCTAATGCTCACTTCCTATGCCACATTAACCCTTGTCCAGTTCAGATGACTATTGAAGATTGCTGTTGCCACATAGATCCCCCCCCCCCACCCCTCTCCGCTGACTGCACTCTCCATGTGATCTATTGAAGTACAAGCCGGTTGCATCATCCTTCTGTGGGTTTAAAAAAAAAAACAAAAAAAAAAAAACTATACCAAGTGAATTTTGCACAGTATATAGTGTTTGATGGGTGGGGGTGAAATGCTGACCCAGGACTTCTGCATTTTGAAATGTTAAACCTTCACAGCGCTGCTTAAAAATAGAATGTGTTATGGTACAAAATTGCCACATTTCTGCTGTGCACGGGAAGATGAAATCTGGTGGCAGCGTTTAAGTGCAGGACGTGCTGCTCCATAGTATCCATGTTTTCAGATACCCTAATCAAAGCCATATTGCGCTGGCATAATTTAGTACATATTCAATGTCCTTGCATGCAAAGACCGTTAATATGTATATAAACCACTATGCTGAGCAACCCAAGTCCGCACCAATGAAAGTATCTGACCTAACCTTGTCCATAAGAACTTTATTTATGTACCTTAATCCCTAGTGGAGCTCCCACACAAAGGCCAATTTCAAATGCTTATTTTGTATTGCAGGCTGATTTTGGGTTTACCACATTTGATAAGCTCTGAACATGCGCCAAAAATACAACCAACTTCACTGTTGAGTAGGGAACATTGCCGGGAGGGCAGAGGAACCCAAGCCTGTAAACATGGCGCTCTTGGTGCTCTGATAAATGGATGCGACCGGCTTATTTCTGAAGTTTACGTCTGGGGGAACCTTTAGATTGGTTTGCTAAAAACTGTTGTGGCTGAACAATGTCTGTGCATGAAACTGACCCGCCATCTCCCAATCCATCTGTTAGAAGCAAATCCCTGCTCTTCAGTGTGCTCTGGTTTGGTTTCCAAGGTGCAGAACATTCACTTACTGACCTCAAACTGTCAATTGGGTTTCCTGAAAACTGTCGTGTAAAGGTTGAGGCAAAATCTGCCCATATGTCTGAACCCGAACTGCCTCTCCGTACAGTCGGGTCTTTGTTTTTTTTAGTCCACATAGGCTTTTATTATGCAGACGCCAATTGGAACGTCCCAGTATATATTTGACATGGAACAAAAAGATGTGAACAGTACAAGATATACTGTTTACAATATGGAATATTATTTTTTTTTTTTTTGAGGAATGTTTCTAGAATTGGCCGAGTTATCACAGATTTACTGTATAAACCACTCTCACAGCTATTGGCTGGTAAGTGGCTTAGATAAAACTGCCCATAAGTGGCATTTATGCTTGTGTAGCACAAACTTCTTTCTTGGTGTTGTGTATGACCATCTTAAGATACAGTAAAACCTCTTGACGACCACTCAAAATTGTGCTGAAAAGTGGGGTGGTCTTATCAAGATGGGCAGCATGTATAATATATGGTGGAACTGAATCTGTCAATCTGGCCTGGAGGAAAAGGTTGGAGGTTTTTTGTTTACCTTAAACTCTTGCTTTCTGTTCTTCAGGTTGGAGATAAGGTGATGGTCCTCAACCGATATGGTTTATGGCAAGAACTTGTCACTGTGCCCGCCATTCGCACTTTCATCATGCCTGAAGGGATGAGTTTTGAAGAAGGTGCCGCCTTCCTGATAAACTACATCACTGCCTATATGATTTTATTCCACTTTGGGAACCTTAGACCAAAACAGAGCATCCTCATTCACATGGCAGCAGGTAAGTCAACAGGGTTTAATGGTTTTGCAATGTTTCAACCACTGTACAGTCCCATATAGCAGAGGCGAATGGCAGCGCAATTTTGCCAGGTATTAGTGGCCACTGTGGTTAGGAATGGGTTACGAGGCAGCTCCTACACTGAACCAGCAGAGACACTTAGCCCTACTTATTCTCACGTTTCTACTTCTAGTAGCCAGGGTAGAATCTTGGTTTTAAATATAGATTACTACTACTTCCTAATAAAATTATTGCCAACCAGGAACACGTGATTCTCTGGCTTTTTTTTTTCACCCACTTTAAAGGGTGTAACAGAATGAGGCCTGACATCCTCTTATAATGGCGCATTCCTAAGAATGACATCACTTCCTGCTTTATAATGGCAAGTGGTTAACATGCTTCCTTTCTTTCCTGCCCGTAATGATGTCTCTTCCTGTCCACTTATGGTACTTCCTGTTTAAGTTGAAGCATTGTACAGGAAAAGAAAATAAATCTGACTACAAAGACATCTAAACAAAAAGTGAAGGGACTACCGCCTCTTTTTAATCAGGGCAGCTTTGCAGTGTTAACTTTCAGCTTGATATCTATGTGTTATGGTGCTTTTCCTAAAGCGTTACCATGGACTCTGCAGCTGTGAGTCCGCTTTAAAGGGTGCCAGTCACTACTTTTGATCTCCAAAAACCCCTAACACTGCTAGATAAGTGTTCAAGCTTATATCCTCTTCACCTATGCTGGCGATCATACTTTAAGCATAACACGCGCTGTATATGAAGGAGGGAAGTGTCCTGGATTCTCTACTGTAAACCCTCTTGTGGGGATAGCCCGTTATGATGCAGGAGACCGCTAGATCAGTCACTCGAGTGTTGGAGGGTTAATAGTCAAGAACCCAGGACACTTCCCTACCTAGCAGACACTCTGCATCACATTAGCATATGGCACATGTGCTATAAAAACTACATTTTCCAAGCTATGGAGTATGATTGTCATGATGGGTGGATAAGAGTTTAAACATGCCGATCTAGCGGTTTTGGGGGTCAAGTGGTGACTCCCTTTTGTGTAGCTATAGTTCTTATTGTAAACCTGTAAATTGACTGCTGAGCACTCTCCTGGTGAGCCGAGAATCTTCAGAAGTTGATTTAACATAAATTTCTCTTATTTGTACTGATTTTATACTTCGTTGATTTTTCACCATTCACACCCAAAGTTAAAACTAACAATTCTGCTTGTTCCTCCTTGGAATCTGTACGTGGCTTACAGTAGGTGCACTCCAGACATTCATGTGACTGAACAGCTGAGCTTTAACTAACGATTATCTGAGCTCCCACAATGCACTGCTCTAACACAATCCAGCACCGTTCTGAATTTTAATCTGAACACAAAATATATAAAGTACAAGATAAATCAAAGTATCTACAAATACAGACATTGTTCAATATATATTTGTAGATGCTTTGATTTATCTTTTACTTTACAGTGTAGAATATTATAAACCTATTGGGAAAATTGTCTCTGCTGCTCATGTGCCAACATTGTGTGTGTGTGTGTTTTCCTCTCCTCTACCTCACCTCAAATCTTAATCCACCGCTGTAGTACTTTTATCACACCAGGTCCTTCAAAAAAGTGTCAGGACATCACAATGGTCCTTTGCTGCCTCTCATGCACAATGTATGCATTTTTTACCCACACGTACAAGGAATATGTGAATTCCAGGAATTTATAGAACAGATGACACGATCTGATTGTTGTGCAGAAAGTACAAATACTCAGAGAACTGACCTCGGTGACCCTACAGAAAATGGTTTAATGTGGAATAACCTTTCACGTTCCCTCAACCTTATTATGCCCAGAGCATTCTTGTGGCTGAGGTGGCCATGTTCTGTTCCACTGAAGTTCAATTATAGTAAAGTGCATTTTTATCTTTATTACATAAAGACTATGAAGACACTCTGCCAGGTCACTCAGTTTTCTCTCTCGACAGGTGGAGTTGGTACTGCCACCATTCAGCTCTGTAAAACTGTGAAAGACGTGACAATATTCGGGACTGCATCTGCTTCCAAGCACGAGGCTCTTAAAGAGAGCGGAGTTACTCACCCTATTGATTATAGGACAAGTGACTATGTTGATGAAGTTCGGAAAATCTCCCCCAAAGGTAAACTCTGGCATATTGTCAAGGGAAGTACTGTAGAGTCAGAGGTATAACCGCTTATATTTATTAAGAACTGCAAGGTCCTGACTTACTACTTAATGTTGGTTGTGGGCAAATTGCTCAGTTGGAATCTGTTAAGAAAATGGGGAGCCGTATCACAGTTGCTTATGTAAGTCTTGTTTATATTTGCAACCATTTGATGGCTATAGCAGAAATAAACTTGGTGTATCTCTAAACCACTGAGGAAGGGTGAATTTTACTTTTGGAGGGGTTACAATTGGACTGGGCTGTAGACTCGTGGTTTCCCTACATGAAGAGCGCTCCACCATTGTAATTTTGTACATCTATTCTGCCGCATCAACTTAAGCTTTTATTTCCTTTTATTCTAGGTGTAGACATTGTCTTAGATCCCTTAGGAGGATCAGACACTTGTAAAGGATACAACTTGCTAAAACCCATGGGGAAACTGGTCATTTATGGTGAGTGTATTCTTTGAAGTTTCACACTTTCCTCCAATGGTCTTATACTTGGCTTTCTGGTAAATACAGCATGAGCGAATATGAAATTGCCTGTAAAGTGTCCGCCAGCTTTTTCTTAGTTAGCTGTATTCATTTTTTCGCGCATGGTAAGTGACAAGCGAACAATGGCGCCTGAGCTCAAGGCTAAATTTTAAATCAAGAAGGTCACAAGTTAAACCTTGAGACCGCTACATCCATGGCAAACTTCTCGCTCCCCTTCACTGCTCTCTGCATAGTTTAATGTGCTACAATATCTATTGTGGTATTCTGCATAGGCATTTCTCCTTGAAGAATAGAAGGTTTTGTTCACACACTTGTGGTTGGATGCTCGGAAGCTTGAGGGGATGGGATACAAACTTTATACTATTCTATTTCCGCACGACTTGCAGGAGACCTTGGTTGCATGTTAACCCCTCTTTTTTAGAGACTAACATCCATGCATGAGTAAATGGCCTTAAATACCCAATAGTTCTAAGACTTGAGGGCACTTCTCGCTTGTAAGGGGAGATCTGGTCAATTCAGCAGCATTTCCTTAGAGCCAAAATCACTAATAAAGCAAAGACCTTGTTTTCTGTTTGTTAAATTCTGACCCTATAAATACACAAGTGCGTTGACAGTATTTACAGCTTGCTAGAAGATACTGGAATTATATACTCATACAGCCTTATTTATTTTATTTAAATACAGGGGCTGCCAACTTGCTGACTGGACAAAAGAAGAATATAATGGCTCTTGCCAAGTCTTGGTGGAACCAGTTCAGCATAAACGCCATGCAACTGATTGCATCAAACAAGGCGGTGTGTGGATACCTTCTGAGCCGTCTGGATGAGGAAACGGAGTTACTTGCAGAGGTTATAACTACACTGCTTGATCTTTACAAGCAGGGGCAGATCAAGCCCAAAATTGACAGTGTATATCCTTTTGAGCAGGTAAGCAAGACACCAACCTACTTGGCTAAATATTTAGAGCTTAGCCATGGCCAAAACCCAGTAACATACTTACTTTTCTACACTAAGGAACCCCAGATAAATCTTTCGCAAAAAACTGCTTCCTCATAGCTGGAGCGTGGTGTGGGCTGCCATATTTTTATTTTTTGTAACCGTGAATAAGGTGATGGTTTACCTGAACACCCTACCACACTTCCTGTTGAAATGCGTCTGCTCCTTAAGTGGCCGTTTCCCTAACTACAATGGAGGATTTTAAACCATGATTATAAAATGTTCCATCTTGTACCTTTGGGTATTTGCTTGTTGTCGTAGGCTTATCCAAAAGACTAGTTTTGTTCACATTGACATGTGCACCCCAGTAGTCCTACATTTTCCTAAATCTGAGTAATTCAATGACTACTCCTGTCTTGCTTTAGAAAAAAAACAGAACTCCTGCCACTTCCATCCTTCCTATTTTGGCTGCACTTTAAAATTTTCCTTTTTTTTGAAAATACAATTTCTATATGGATTATTTATAAAAAGTTGACATTTATATACATTTTCGTTATAAAGTTGTCATTTGTCACTATTGGAGTGCGTACACTTCTGTGGTAGCAAGCAACTGGCGCTCCATGGTTTTGGTTTTTCCCAATAAATAAACTTTCACTCCGTGCGCTCCTGCAAATTTACCATGTCGTTGGTAATCCATTCCATGAAGCCACTAGACCAGGAGCACCTACTTAATGTAATTTAACCCTGGCATCCCATAGATGAATCGGGTTATAAATCCCTGACAGTCACTATAGTAGATTAGGGAGTGCTCTCTTTTTAACTTAACCCAGTTTTTGGTTTTATAGACACTGAATGCTGTCAAATAGAGAAACTGACTGACCGTGCCCCCTAATGGCTGCCGAGTATTGAATGACCTTTACAGGAAACTTTTATTTTTGAGACACTGTCTCCAGCCTGGTACTGGGACACTTGGGCAGTTGGTGTCATGTCAAGTTGCAGTTCTCATTGTTTATAATCTTCCTTTGAAGTTTTCCAAAGGAAGTGTAAGCCTGTGCTCTTCTGCACTTCCATTTCTGAGACTATCTCTATTGCTTCCCCCTGTGCTGACATCTGGCAGTTGCTCCAAGAAAATCCAGATGTCTGTACTATGGGGACACTTCCCTCCATGTTAAGAGAACTTTAGCTGGTTCCACCCAGTCTCCCACAAGCAAACACTCCTTTCTAGTTTGTTTTAAGAAAAATGTTAACCTCTTGGATTGTTTTCAGAATGAATATCAAATGACAGACTTGACTCTTTACTACACGTTCACTTAAGCACTGTTGAAATCACACAATTGAAATAAAGTTATTTTCCGTGGTGTTTTTACAATTCACTGCAATCTGCAGACAAGTATAGAAGGTTCCTTTTTGCAGCACTGGGACCATGGGTTGGGTTTCCAGACTAGTATGACATCTGAATGGAGTATCACCAGAGCCAGGAGACATCTAGACAGGGTCTCCACTAACCATACAAAACCTAGTGGTAGGTAAATGGTCTTCTATGGATTTAAGATATGGGTATTTGTTCTATAGTCTTCACATTGTGCAGTGTCTTGTTCGTCTCAACCCTCTATGGAGGACCTTGCAATGAGATTAATGATGGTTTTTCTGTCCCACCCTGTACTGTCATGTACATGGTTCATCCCATTGTTCATAGCGAAGACTTCCCATGGTGGAAAGGATAAACCAATGCATATGCCTGTCTCTTCTCAGTTGCTATGAACATTGGTACATCAAAATTGGTTGGTCAGATATTTGGAATTATCTCTTTGCCTCTTCAATTGATCTAGCTGGTTGAAAAGCTGGACTCTTACTATCATAAGTAATAAAATATTACATTTGTGCTCATGCTTCTTGTGATGACATTAACATTTGGGCATCCTGCACGGTTTTGCTTTATACATGGAGATCTAGTCCTGTGACTTGTTTCCTAGCAACATAAAAGGTCACTTGTTCAATTCCTGTTCTTTCTACAAATAGGACTCCGATTTTTACTAATCTATAAGCTAACAAAACAGGTCCCCAGTATAAACACCACTATATGGCCGAATTCCGATGAATGTGGGGAGACTGAGAAACGGCCATGTTTCACGTCAGAGTTGCCCCCGTGTGGGTCCCGTTTTCACAGATCCCCATAGACTTGAGTCTATCGAGGGATCTGTGAAAATGGAACAAAATAGGACGTGTTCTATTTTTCCACAGACCCTTCACATGGTCCGTTGAAACAATGGCCGTGTGAACTGCCCCACTGAAATACAAGCGTATGTGTGATGGACGTTTTAACAGCCGTCACATAGCCGTATACCACATTCATCTGAGTTCAGCCTTGGCCTGTTTTATGAATGCAGTTGTAGGAAGACTTCCCACCACTGGTCAATGCAAGACAACATATTCAAGTACACCAACTAAACTGTTCAGAAGCAAAACTTACATTCTAGTGATCTGTTTGTGAGGCTAGCTGCTGGGGGCGAAGCTCATGTTAAGCCCAGCAAAAAAATAACATAGAAATTGGTTTACCCCTTCTAGGCTTTGCCCCATATTCCATAATCCCTGCAAGGTGCCCAAGGAGAAATTATTGAACTGGAAGTTAAGTCTACAAGATTGATTGTGACTTTAAGCATCTGTTTTAGTGTAGTCAACTTGAGTAACTTAGGCTGAACTGGATGGACTTATTTAAAAAAAAAAAAAAATTCCCAGCCTCCCATACTATTATCCTGTAATGTTTATCCATAGACAGGCAAAATACAATGTTCCTCATCTTGGGATTTAATTCCTTCCCAACTCAAATACGGCATTCAGAATAAATCCCTGGATCAACGACCCATCTACAGTAATCTCAATCTTAGAATTTATATATTCCAAGAAAGGCATCAGTTTCCCTTAGAATTTCTGTGGATTCTGTTACCCATTGAGGCTTGCTATAAGCCACCAAATATATTGTGTTCTCTCCATGTATTTTTACCCAGAGAAAGTTTAAATGATCTCTTCAATCACAGAAATCGTCCCGTATTGTGGGCTTTTGACAGGACTTAACGTAAAGCCAAACCACTGCCCTTTCCACTTTTGCTGTGCTTCTTCCTGAGCAGACAGTAACCCAGTCATTGCTGTCGTACCGTTCCTTGGACATTAATTCCAGTTCACCAATGTTTATTCGTTGGGTTCTAGCATAGGTCGGCATACTATTTAGAGGTTTAAAAAATAAAGACTACTTCACTATTGTAACCCCTCACTCCATTCCACCCCATCCCTTTCCCTAGTTTAAACACTCTACCAACCTCCTATCCATCTTTTCCCCAAGAACTGCTCCCTCTTCATTCAGGTGCACCCCAACCAAGACCCTGTAGCCATCCAGTTCTCCAGAAACCCAACCCCACCTTTCTGTGGTAGTTCTTGGGCCTGATCTCCTGCTGCCTTTGGTGTGGCATGTGGGGTACAGGTAGTTAAGAAAATATTAAACTATTGTATGTAAATCCCACAGAGTAACTCAAACACAGTATTGGAGCTTTAACCCGTTGGTGACCGCCAATACGTCTTTTAACAGCGGCGACTAACGGGCTTTATTCTGATGCATATGCCTTTTTACGGCACTGCATCAGGATAAAGTAAACAGAGCAGGGAGCGTCAAATCTCCCTGCTCTCAGCTGCCAGAGGTAGCTGAGGGCTGGGAGCGTCCCTGCTCTGCCGGGTGAGATCGATATTAGTATAGATCTCACCCGTTTAACCCCTCCGATGCGGTGCACAATAGCATGCACCGCATCTGAGTGCTTTTGGGGAGAGGGAGGGAGCTCCCTCTCCCACAGACACCCGGCGATACGATCGTCGTCTCTGTCTCTAATGGCAGCCGGGGGCCTAATAAAGGCCCCCTGGAGGCATGACCTAGCAGATGCCTGTCAGTTTTAAACGGACAGGCAGTAATACACTGCAATACAAAAGTATTGCAGTGTATTATAATAGCGATCGGAGAATCGCATATTATAGTCCCCTAGTGGGACTCGTAAAAAAGTTTAAAAAAAAGTTTTGTAAAGTTAATTAAAAAAAAAAGTGTGAAAAAAAATGAAACCCAGCTTTTCCCCTTACAAAATGCTTTACTATTAAAAAAACCAAAATAAAGTTACACATATTTGGTATCGCCGCGTCCGTAACGACCCCGACTATAAATCTTTTACATTATTTAACCCACACGGTGAACGCCGTAAAAAATGTAAAACTATGGAAAAATTGCTGTTTTCTGTGAATCCTGACTTAATTAAAATGTGATCAAAAAGTCACATCTACTCCAAAATGGTACCAATAAAAACTACAAGTCTTCCCGCAAAAAAAAAGCCCTCACACAACCGCATCGGTGAAAAAATAAAAACGTTACGGCTCTTCAAATATGGAGACACAAACAAATTTTGAAAAGTGTTTTTACTGTGTAAAAGTAGTAAAACATACAAAAACTATACAAATTTGGTATCGTTGCAATCGTAACAACCCGCTGAATAAAGTTATTGCGTTATTTATATCACACGGTAAACGGCATATATTTAAGACGCGAGAGTGGTGAAATTTCAGTTTTTTCTATTCCCCCCCCCCCCCCAAAAAAGTTAATAAAAGTTAATCAATAAACAATATGTACCCCAAAATGGTGCTATTAAAATACAACTTGTCCCGCAAAAAACAAGACCTTATACAGCTATGTCGACACAAAAATAAAAGTTATAGCTCTTGGAATGCGACGATGGAAAAACGTAAAAAATGGCTTGGTCATTAAGGTTTAAAATAGGCTGGTCATTAAGGGGTTAAATCTCAGCTATAAACGTTCCATTTTGTCTGCAAGGGGATTTAATTTTGATCTTGGCTTCTAGTACATGCTACAGTATGGCTGCTGATGTATCGCAGGATGGGGGATTTGAAGGAATGGGACTTCTGCCAAGCATGGTAACCATAAACTGGAGATGCTCCTTCATTGTTGATCTTCAGACAAAGTACCAACTAAATGCATAGCTTATCTGTTTATATGCCGTGTTTAAGGTCCTTTTTGTTTTCCATAGGTGGGTGATGCCATGAGACAGATGCAGGAAAAGAAGAATGTTGGTAAAGTTATCTTGGTCCCTGAAGTGCCAAAGGAAGAGGCAAAGAAGGAAGAGAATTAAAGGGATGAGCTGCAGAAAGGAGCAACAAACCCTGCGGATTGTGAAACTGTGTCCTACTAATGTATGTGTGTGTTTGGGGGGTGAGTGTCCGACTGAGCCCTACTGTAAGATGACGTCTAACCGTCTGCTTGCCATTGGATGCTGTTGCAGAATTTGGCAGTGAGCGGGTTACACCTTAATGCCAATCCAATATGCGGGGCATGCATTTAGAGAAATCTTACTGATAAAATCTGTAAACTGCACAAGATTTAGCAAAATGAATCCTGAGCCGAGCTGCGGGGACTTTGTTTTGATTTAATCTTCTGCAGTTATAATTTTTTTGAAGGAGAATTTTTCATTGTGGTCCCTTCAGGTCTTTACACAATAACATTCCAGGTATTGGGTTGTGATCTTACTGAGGGGGCGGTTAAAGGGATTTTTGTTTTTTTTTCTGTCTCCACCGTCCATTTTCTAGGTCACTCCATACTGTATCTTGCTTAACTCTTCGTTCAAACTGTGGTCGCGATCATGTTTCATTTGATAAATAAATGTAATCCTCTTGTTCTGCCATTATCACTATTTCTTTGACGTTCTTTCTTGTTGCAAAGTGTTTTATCATGGGACCAATTATGAGCTAGTTGTGATAGGTCATCAACCGATTGTAAATGGTGAGTAATTCATGGCACCGGTGAGCGTTTGTAGGCAGACACTTGACTTGTTTCAATGCCGTATCTAATTCACTGAAGTTTGCTAGTTCATTGATTATAGCCGGCATATGTCCTGTCAAGCACAACACACCCAATGACTGCGCTAGAATCTAGTCTGGCAGTCAAACTGTAGCATTTTCCTTTTGTATTAGATTTTGGTAACTTATGGCCTCTTGGCCAACACGATCTCCATATAAAGACTAGATGCTTGATTTGTTGTGAGCTTTAACTCCTGAGCTCTACTCGGGTTTGAGTTTTAGGTAGAGATCCCATAGGTATTGCTTGCCATAAGTAGGGAATATGAGGCTGTACGAGCTTGAAACCTCATTCTGGATGGGCTATAGAATTTCCTTCATTGTGCCACCTACCGTACAGCAATGTTTCTCACTGAGGTGCCCCCCAGTTGGTGAGGTGCAACTCGGGGGAACCTCCACTGGGTTCAGGAGACAAACTTCAAGATTGATTTGAAAGTTTGGCAATGACACCAGTGGTGAGGCACCAGTAGAACAACACTGAGAAGCTGCGTCTTACAGGGACCATATTTGAAGGGTAAATTGCACTAGACTTTGATATTCTAGTTGAGGTCAGGAACCGAAGACTTATTACGTTTTTGTGCACAAATTGCTGGAGAGGACCCTCAAAATATGGTAATGGGAGAAGACTACTACTGCTTAGCAATGACCAAGTAGAAGGTCTTATCTTCTATACATGGTGGCTTTGATTGTGGGGGCCAAGACTTGGGCTGTGTTCACATCACCGGTGCACTTCCGTTGAGGTGTTCAGTCTGAGGTTTGTCAGGTTAACCCCTCAGCGGAAAGGCAAACGGAAACCTAAGCGGCCGTTTGCATCACCACTATCAATGGCGACAAACCTTGCTAAAGGTTTCCATTTGTCACCGTTTTGACCGGGTTCCATTTTTTTTTTTTTTACTGAATCAATAGCAGTCAACTGCAATGTTTCCGTCATTGAGATCAATGGTGATGCAAATGGAAACTTAGGTTTCCGTTTGCCTTTCAGTTGAGGGGTTAGAGGCTCTGTCACCAGATTTTGCAACCCCTATCTCCTATTGCAGCAGATCGGTGCTGCAATGGAGATAAGAGTAACGTTTTTTTTAAAAAAACTAGCATTTTTGGCCAAGTTATGACCATTTTTATATTTATGTAAATGAGCCTTTCTAATGGACAACTGGGCGTGTATTGTGTGTGTACATCGGGGCGTTTTTACTTCTATTCACAACGCCCAGCTAGTAAAAGAAGTATCATCCACTTCTCTTCACAATGCCCAGCTTCTGGCAGTGCAAAGTTACAGCGTGTTCTCGCGAGATCACGCTGTGACGTCACTCACTTCCTGCCCCAGGTCCTGCATCGTGTCGGACGAGCGAGGACACACCGGCACCAGAGGCTACAGTTGATTTTGCATCAGCGTTTGCAGGTAAGTCGCTGTAGCTAGTTACCTGCAAACGCCGATGCTGCTGCAGAATCAACTGTAGCCTCTGGTGCCGATGTGGCCGACACTATGCAGGACCTGGGGCAGGAAGTGAGTGACGTCACAGCGTGATCTCTCGAACACGCTCTGTGTCTGCACTGCCAGAAGCTGGGCGTTGTGAAGAGAAGTGGATGATACTTCTCGTCAGAACGCCCAGCTAGTAAAAGAAGTAAAAACGACCAGATGTACGCACATAATACACGCCCACTTGTACATAACTTTAAACACGCCCAGTTGTACTTTAGAAAGCCTCATTTACATAAATATAAAAATGGTCATAACTTGGCCAAAAATGCTCGCTTTTTTTAAAAACAAAATGTTACTGTAATCTACATTGCAGCGCCGATCTGCTGCAATAGGAGGGGTTGCAAAATCTGGTGACAGAGCCTCTTTAACTTGATGGGGACTCCCGAGGGAAGGGCAACAGTGATGTGAACAGTCCCTTACTTTTGAGCCTCACCATAACAAGCAACTCTGCTGCAAACATTTGTTGAAAAACCGCTACCTCAGGTGCGAGGAGCTCCTCAAATCACTTCAGCACCGCTCGACCATTGTGCCCCATTAACCCTTCTGGGATCTCAGCTCTGTAAAACTAAACTGGTTTGCACAGAGCTGTTAAATACAAAGATTTTTTTTTTTTTTCTTTTAGAATAGCTGTAAACTGATTCCAGAGCATGGGGTTTCTATATAGGTCAGTTGTAGATGTTTTAATTGTATTGGGTACAAATTGTGAGTTGGATACCTAGGTCGTACCATGCTAACTCGAACCTCGTATTTATCACTTGCGTGCCAAACCTAGAAAGCCTTGCAATCTGGAAAGATTTCCTTTAAAGACCAGCAGCAGAAAGTACATATACTCATTAGTTGCCTTATTTCTGAGTGTTCATTAACACCAAGATTTTACTAAGGTAGCTCTTTAGCTGGACCACTGCCAGTTGTTTACCAATGTGCCAACTTGCCACTCTAGGGTGCCAATAAAAGTAACCCTTCTAAACTTGAGTACTAACTTGTGAATTTGTAAAAACCTTCACGTTCAGTTTGTAAACATTAGATAGAGGTGGTTCAATAACCAAAAGTGCACGTGTTCCTGTGTCTGACTTTTGGCATGATTAAAGCACTTATTTTGCAAGGTTGTATATATATTTTTTTTTAAACACAACAATCTTTCCAAAATGCTGGGTCTGTACTCCAATAACCAGTTACTACAGGGATTCCCAAAGGGCTACAGTTTAGCTATTCATATCAAAGGGTTTCATTGACTGGGATTCTACACCTAGACTTTGGATTGTTTGGGGCAACTGATCTCCCTAGTTTTGCAAATGCCTTTCTTTAGCTGCAAAAGTTTATGGCTGAAGATCTCCACATGATTACATAATATTGTAAGGGCCGGGGAATATGGTCTAAAGCACAATGGGTAAAATGGCTTTTGCTGTAAGATGATGCAGTGACCTTCAATAAAGCCTTTACGCCTTTCCAAAAATGGCTCTTTAATTTCATCCTAGACCTGTAGCCAAGACCCATAGCTTTTCCTGCAATCATTGGCTAGAGAGGTCTATGGTAAAGTGTATAGTAGGCACATTCCCCAGTTACTGTATAAGGCATATGCCTTGGTCTCTAGGCTAGTCATGAAGGGTTTTTGTACACTAGGTAGCCGTTATAGAGTTTTGTAAAATCCCTAAACAAGCTTGGTGCCATCATGCACGGACCTCTCCTCCAAAAGAAGTCAACTATAAACCTTTCTAGCTCCTTAACAGTAATAGAATATATAGTAAAGCAAAACCACTGTTCACCACTGGAATATGTAGTCGACCTAGAACATGGCCTTGGTGGTAAGTGCCAAACTATTGTGTAGTTGGACTAAGGCCCATACGTGAGGTCTTCGTTCACTCGGCCGAAAGCATGAACTAAAATGTTAGACCCTTACATTTTTAAAGCACAGGCTGGACGAAAATGTTTAATAAAGAATTTCTATCTGGCTCTTTGTTGGACTCTGACCAAAAGGTCCAGTTATTGCGACAAGTGAATAGTTTTGTATAGATAGTAACTTGCTGAAAAATATCCCATAAACACTCAGCTGAGGCTACAACTGGCTACTGGTCAGCTGTTTAAGGAACGCTTCTTGAGCCAATGGTCAAAATTGTAATGTCTGGCCTATTTAACAGGTGTCCTTTGGTGCTCTTCCCAGCATGTTTTACTAGCTGAGGGCTATGAAGATCTCTTCTGGCCACTGGGTTAGGAAGTTGCTTTAAGGCCCCATGCCCACTTCAGTCGTTCTTCAGGGTGCTAGCCGGTTTTTCTGACAGCTAGCACACTGACCCATTAATTTCAATGGGGCCATGCACACTTCAGTTTTTTTTGACGGTCCCGTTGCTCCGTTCCGATCAAAAGTAGAGCATGTCCTACGTTGGTCTGAGATTCCGTGACTGAGGCCCATGCAAGTCAAGGGGGCCGTCAAAAAAACTGAAGGCATACGGAAGGCATCCGTGTGTGATGGAGCCGTTGCCTAGCAATGGCCGGGCGGGCAGAAGTACATCAGATATATTACACTAATCGGCAGCCACTTGTCTATCAATCACTGATAGAGAAAAGAGGCTGCTGATTAAAAATAAAAAGCAGTTCATACTTACCCGGTCGTTGTCTTGGTGACGAGTCCCTCTTCCTCCAGTCTGACCTTCCTGTATGACGCTGCAGCCTGTGATTGGCTGCAGAGGCGGGCACGTGGGATAGTCATCCCTGGAGGTCGGCGGTCTGATATCATCCTGACGTGCGTGACCGCCACTACAGCCTGTGATTGGCTGCAGTGGTGACATGGATGAAACGTCATCCCTGGAGGCCGGACAGGAGGAAAGTAAGTGAACTTATTTTTTTATTTCATTAAAATTGTATTCGCTGAGCGTGGTACTGTCCAGGGTGCTGAAAGTTACCGCCAATCAGTGCAGCCCATTAACGCTCAGCACCCTGTACAGTGACTAGCACTGAACAACCATGCTCTTTCAGCACCCTGGACAGTACCATGCTCGGTGCTCTGAAACGGAAACACGGGAGTACACACGGCCACTAAAACGGGCATGCCGATCCGTCAAACTGCCGTGAAAACGGTGATTGAAGTGTGCACGAGGCCTAAGAGGTTAAAGCACGGAGGATGCTTGTATAAGGCATTGCTGTGGAATGAAGCTACTATGGTGTTGCAGTGTCCCTATGGCTTAATGCAGCTGTATGAGCGGGGCTTAACCATATTTGTTCCCAGCAGCATTAAGGGGGTGGTCTACTGTTGGACACAAGGTCAGAGGTCACTAAGTAACCTAAAGCATCGTGCACACAGCCACATATTACCTTTAAACATATGAAGAAGTGTTGCTAAATGCCCTATGCAGATATGGGGTTACTGATGCAAGAGACAAGGTGGTTTCCGTTGGCCTATGGGGAAAAAAAGTCTACAACCTATTTAAACAACCAGTCTGGACAGATGTTAATCCTACTAGATCTCATTATCGCATTGCTGTAATAAACTGGTCTAAACAGACTTACAGGCTCCGTTACATCGCTGTCTGAGGTCCATGCGCCCTTCCTGATTTTGGCCAATACGCTTAGGGTATGTGCACACGATAACTGCATTTACGTCTGAAATTACGGCGCTGGTTTCAGGAGAAAACCGCTCCTGAATTTCAGATGTAATTGCTCGTACTCGCGTTTTGCGGGGCGTCCATTACGGACGTAATTTGGAGCTGTTCTTCATTGGATTCAATGAAAAACTGCTCCAATTACGTCCCAAGAAGTGTCCTGCACTTCTTTGACGAGGCTGTTATTTTACGCGCCGTCTTTTGACAGCGACGCGTAAAATGACAGGTCGTTGGCACAGAACATCGGCAAACCCATTGAAATGAATGGGCAGATGTTTGCCGACGTATTGGAGCTGGGTTTTCAGGTGTAATTCGAGGCGTAAAACGCCTCCATTACGCCTGAAAATAGGTCGTGTGAACCCAGCCTTAGTGTTCAGTCTTTTAGGATCCATTATGATTTTTGGGGAAAACCTGGAAGGGAACCAGCTCTTTAAATGATGCTGTAAGGTATATTGGCAGCATATACACCTCATTTCACAATCCTCCCGATTTCTAGATTATCAACGTCAGCCATTTGTAACAAATATTTCTGTGGTAATTTTTTTTTTTCTTTTTATAAATACAAGAGCTGCCTCATTTGTGTTGCTTGGTATTTGATCTTTCTAATTGGTCTGTACTGTGATGGCCACAAGCGGTGTCCTGAGAATTTGTCTGGTCTTTAGGGCATGAGGAAGGAGATCTTGCTGTAAATATGGTGTTGCTTGGTAGCGGCTGTTGTCATTGTCTCCTACATGACAGCCGTGTCTGAGCGATATATTACAGAGCACTTATGACCCAATCAATATCGTTTAATAGGTTTTTGTTTCTTTTCTTTTGTCCCTAAATGTCTAACATGGCTGTTTTTTTTACAACACATGAGCAAGCATCCTAGAGTGTCAACGCTCTGGAAGATTTATCAGGGACCTGCAGTCTCTATTATGGCATTGTGTGGGTTTTGCCAAATGTCTCCATTGCCACTTTTCAAATGTTTGGATCTCTTAAAAAGTAAAACAAAACCCTGCGCCTTCTACAGGGTGTGGACTGATGCTGCAGGGAGCTGTCTGGCAAAACTATATAAATGCGTGTATATGGTAAAATTGCCGTGCTGCCTCGCCCTTGGACAAGAGTCTTAAAATGTGGATGATTTATGGCCAAGACTCCCCCTCTGAAAAACAGTATCTGGAATACTGTCACAACACAGACCCGCCCCTGAGGTTCTACTAGTTACCAAAAAACATTCTGCCCTCACAGGGAATTTGTACCACAAGACAAAATGACCAACCTGAGCCTTGTGTTTAGGCCATTTGCAATACACTGATAAATCTGCTCCACTATGTGTGTGTATATATTATAGTTGGGGCTATATTCCAACTAAAGCTTATATATTTAACATGCAAATCAAGGCCGTAATATGTCAAGAATTCCCTACAGGCAAAAAGTTGCAAAAAGTTTCCAACACTAACATTGTTGCACCAATTGGGATACATGACCTGCTGCCTTGTAGCCCCAGGGTTAGAAATGAAGCCCTAGCCAAAGTCCATCACCCATGCGTTGCAGTAAATCTGCTCCTTATCCCTGCTCTACAGTTTACTAAGCAGCGGAGTCTAGTGGAGAAGGCGGTGCAGACAGTTGTAGACCTCAGTTATGTTGGTTTAGCGTTTGCGTCTTACCGCAGGAAGTCACGTCCTGGCCAGGCTGCGTTTCTGTGTGCAAGATAGAAAGTTGCCAAAAAACACTTATTTTACCCAAAGTGATACCATTTATTTTTCCAGTATTTTCTCCTATTTGTAACTTGATAAATGATGATCAAACAATCTCCCGTCTTAATTCTCTTCTTCACGACTTGTCACGTTTCCTGGTGTATTTTTTACAGATCCCCCTCCCCCCCCCCCCCCCCCCCACTTTCATAAATGTAAAAGTTGAATAAAAATGAGCGTTTTGTGCCAATGCTGTTTACATGAAGTGTAATGCTTTTCTGCCTAATTTTGCCGTATGCCTTACATGTTTGAAATGTTAATTAAAAGCATAACAAAAATCTTTTGTGCGCCCCTGGGTGTGGTTATTTTTAATATATTCATTTAGGAGAAAATCTGTCACTGCAGGAAGATCTCACACAATCTGGAAGCTGCAAATTGGCTCATTCTCAGACCAATGTATTTATACACGCGCTTCTGGGGGAGAAGGGAGACTGTTTTCTGTAATCCTGGACCCCCCCCCCTTAGGAAAAACCATCCCTGCTAATCACTACAGAAATTAACTTTTTTTTTTAAAGTTTCTTAGCCCAAAGTGTGTGTGTGCGCCAGTGCAAGATACCATTAATGGGAATAAATGTCCTGTATATTAACATGTAAAAAGAACTATATATATATATATATATATACACAAAATGTAACCCCTCCTTTCACATAAGTCAAATGGAGCATTGTGCTCTTAACAGATCCACTTCAGAACCATAAAAACATCTTTTTATTTTTATCAGTCGGTTTAAGAACTTGTTTACACTGGTAACGTTTAATGGCGAAGGAAAAAAGCTTATTTCTTATTAACGCATCTGTTCATGTTTAAACCCCATTTTACAGTGTATATAGATAACTCATTCCTTCTCTTGGACTGATCCGGAGTTACAGCTCCTATTCTAGCCCAGAGCGGTATTGGCAGTTCTGCTGGTCGCGGTTTAGACTCTATTCACACATCACGGCAAAATTATGCTGTGTAACTGGCCTAAAAATTCATACCAAATGCCACAAGTATTTCATTGTTAGTTGCGGGTTTTAATTTCTTGCATTGCCATTAATGAAATCTGTGATGTAGCATTTCCGCAACTGATAAAAATCCACAGCGTGCCTACAATCCGCAGCCGATTTTACAAGCTCCGTGAACGGTCTAACGTTTTACTGTACGTTGTCGCGGAATTCTGCAACAAGCAGGCGATGTGTGAATGTATCATCTGCGGACAAGCTGGTTGACCGTTTTTAACCGCTTCGTGGAGATCCTATAATACAGTGGCACGATTTGTTTTCCTACATCAGACTACATTACCCAGAATGCAAATCACAAGAGCTCTGTGCAGACCGCAAGGAAAGATGGGAGATTTCAGCCCTGAAGCCTGCAGAATTGTGAATGCATTCAGGATCAGTACAAGAGAAGTAATAAAATATAAAACTAATCTACATAATATTGTCATTTTGTAGAGAACTGAAAAGGTTTAACGGGGTTTCCTACTTGGGATATGGCATCTATGTCGGATAGGTAGAGGTGCTGCCTTGCCCTCTGCCAGTCTCCAGAACAAAGTGCCATGCCCCGTCAGTAAGTGATGTCTTCACACAGCTTTTTTCAAAGGTATGGAAAACCCACCCCTTTAGAGGTGAGCATAGACTTTAAATTAACATGGGCGTATACTGGTTTTGCCACAAATCTGCAGCGGCACATGTTGTATATGGTCCCGAGCTAAGTCAAACTGAACATGAAACCTTTGTATTCTCATCGTACCGTCTATACGGCATAAAGCACAGCTCCACTTTCTGTGAGTTGCTCCTCAGCATCTGACAATAGATTCACAGCAAATGCTTAGACCGTGCCCAATGCTGAGGAGCAAATTCTATTTGTGTATAAAGGAAATGTGTAACATGATTTAGGCTACGTCCACACACAGCATAGACACTGCAGAATTTCACATTACACAAGCAGCAGAGTGGACGGCCGTTATAGAAATCTCATCCATGCAGGAATTGACCGGCGGTGCGGATTCTCAATGTTTCTTGGGAAAGTGCTGGAGTATTGCTGCTCGGGAATTCCAGATTGTTTTATGCTGCGTGCAGGTGTCCCCTAAAGCGTACAAAGCGGTTTCCCAAAACACCTTTATTTCATATCAATCACACACATGTCAATTTAGTGGGTGTTTTGCACCCAGCAAACGTGATAACTACTGAGTTCTGGTGCCTGTTTTCTGTGGGTTGTGAATAGGCAGTCACGCTCCAATGAAATCAGAAAGAGTTATGGAAATCTCCACGTCAGGGCACTTGTACGTTTCTGCAACAGTCATTGATTTACAGAAACGGCGCCTGCACCAGCACCCCCTTATTCTCCAGCCACTGGACGATCGGTAATTTTACTTTATTCATATCTCAAGTTTCCGGGTCCGTAAAGGGAAAACCCTTTTGATATGATTAGGGAATGTTATAAATCAATGCAACCTATATATACAAGAAATTAACCCTTAGTGATGCTGCACCAGGCAACAAGTTATTGTATAGTAAAACAGCAAATAGATCTGCCATGGACTACTGGTAATTTACGACACGGTTATGTTATTATATTCAAGAAATCAGCAATAATGTTCCATTAGTTACTGGACTGTTTGGTGTAGACATAAAGGAAAGGATTGTACGGACAGTAGCGATGCTCTGCAGGCGCCTCCACAAGTCAAGGTTGTCTCTTATTCAATGCCATGTTGCTTTAGGAGAGCAACGGTAGATTTCATATACGCTGAATCTGGATATCCATTTCTGTAAAGAGATATGGCCAATTTAAATGAGCAGCTACAATTCAGGAAACTCCAGCAGACATGAAATGACTCCCAGCACCCCCTAATATAACCGTGTTCTATGTTCCCCTCTACACCTTGCTTTTCAGAAGAGAATAATTCAACTTTTGTCTGTCATATTTAATATAGAAATTACTGTCTGAAGTTGGTAGCTCTGGTTACTACATGTCCCAAGCACCACATAGATATGATCTGGTCACACCGCCCTATCAGAACGATCGTTTACATAGATCATTCTAAGTTGTGAGCAGGATACTGGAGAGCCACAGCTTCAGGTCTAAGGCACAGGAGAGACTACGGACTGTACCTGCGCAGCAGCATGTAGCATGTCACAGGCAGTGTGCAAACTCCGGCCAACTGCAGGGAGGAGAAGATGACTGGCTGGCAATAGCTTTACATCAACGGGAAGTCCCACCAACAAACCACAGACCTCCATTTAGGGCGGTCTGGAGACGGTTGATGGGCTGAAAGGGGGCTTCCTACTTCCAGCTTGCGAAGGACTACCAAAATCACAAAACATACTTACTTTTGCTTCCCTCCATCTGGGGAAGTTTTATGAGGAATTTTGTTCCACGTGACCTTGTCTCCGGTTTCAAATGTCTTAATGTGAAAAATGAGGCCTTCATCGAGGGCTCTCTGAAGCAGTAAAAGAAGTCTCCTCCCCTCGCGATTATCCGGCAGGTATGCTTCAAACTTTCCACCTTTGTACTGACAGCCTGGTTGAGGATCTCCAGCCTTACAAAAATATACAGATAGGTTGGTCATGTTATTCTTCTGTTTCACACTTTACTGTTCAACTAAATTGAAAAAAACAAGTACTTTTAACCTCTACACAACGTGTAAGATAAAGCAATTTCCACAATCATTAGATCAAATGGTTCAACAGAAAGTGAGGATATGACGGACTCCACTGTGTGTAGATCACCAGGCTCTCTAAAACACCGAGGATGACACAGATGTGAGGAGAAGAGGCCAAAGATCTTCAGAGGTGTGGTGACTATTGTCAGAGTCATTTCAAAATATAATTCATAACTCATCCCAAAAATATACATTTGACTAATCCAAAGAGGGTCTCTGGATGTGGATATAAATTGTGCCCAATTCCAGCAGGCGGCAGCCCTTAATATCCAGGCACATTCCTAGTGCAAAGAGGTGACACTTTATAACGTCTTGAGGGAACTCTGACTACGACAATCTCCATCACGTTACATGCTGGACCTGATAATTCCTCAACCAAATCTCTAAAAACATTGGCTACGTTAATATTAGTCGACTGGGTTCCGTTGTTCTTGACGGAACCAATTAGCGCAGTCACAACGGTGACAGACGGAAACCATTAGCTAGGTTTCCGTCACCATTGAGTTCAATGATGAGGGAAACAGAAGCTGAGGTGACAGTGATGTCAACTCAGCCTAGGAAGACTGAACAGATTCATGTTGATCCAAAAACAATATGGAGGATATTAAAGAGACGGTCACGCATTTGGCGTTACCTTTCAATAAAGTTTTGTTTGAACTGCCGGATCTGGCTTTCTGTCACTTACCCCTTGCTCTCCATCCAGAACCTCATATATTATCTTCAAAGAAGGATCTCGTTCATATCCGGGTAATCTAAGGCTCATGCTTGTATGAGTCATGGTGGCTCTCAATGTACTTTTGCCTTTTGCTACATAATTAAGAGCAGAGATTAAAGATGTTGCATAACATTTAACACATACATTCTGATCACATGATGTTTGAACTAATGTGTCGCTGTTCTTACATAGGTCACAAATGGAACCCGTTTTCTCTGACTCTTGGCCGATTGCAGGAATCCGTAGTTGAGAGGAGCTGCTCTGGTACTGTTGTATGTGGCCCTCTGTGGAGATGCCCTGGTCACCAGAATGTGGTTCCAAATAAGTCTGATTTTCAACATTTGGTGGAGAGAAGTTAATTTCATGTGTTAATAACTCGTTGGTATATGGACCATGATCATAAGTTTTCTCTTCTGTCTTTACATTCTCCAAATGTTTCCTCGGGGTGTAGAAATCCATCTGAGGCTTCTCTGGTGTGGAGTTATTTTTTGGGTCCTCAAAAATATCTTGACGTTCTTTGGGATGTGGAGCGTTTTCATGTAGGTATGCTGGTACTGGATTGTCAAAAAATGCTTCATGGTCATTGGTGAGACCTCGGAATGGGTCTATTCCGCCAACCAGGGAATATTTCTGATCCGTCAGACCTCTTCCAGCTCGACACTTGTTTGTTTTGGACATGTCTTCACCTCCTATGTGAAAAGATAAAGGTTCAAAGTGTGGCTTGCTAAGAGATTTGTCTTCGAAGCTTTGCTTTACCTCTGTAATATAATCTGCAGTCATGTTACTGCCAGAGAAGTCTAATTTGTCCTTTAGGTATAAAGAAGATTGATCATCATCTGGCATGGTATCATCCCTGGGTGATTTCATTTTACGTTCGATGTACTGACTGTACTCTTCTAGAACATGTGCATGGATTTCTTTGGGATATATAAGAACCAGTTTATCTACCTCCAGCTTTATAAAAAGTTTTTGGGAGCATTTGTGGAACAGATCGTACCACTCAACTAACGCAATGTCATCTGGACCTTGAACGCCAAGCATGGCATAGTCAAGGCAAGAGCTGGTGATGGTCATGTCCTCTTTCCAACACAATAGTTGAATCTTTTCCTTTGCTAAAGTTAAAACAGCTTTGTTAGTTGCTTTCAGCTTTAAGGCAATTTTCCCATTGTGCTTTTCTTCCTCCATCAACACAACCTCAGCGAACCAACTATCAATATTAGACTTGTGGGTTTCCTTAATATAATACCACAGCCAATCTGTCACAATAACTTCATCTTTGAATATCAGTACATCACTCTGTTGCTCAGAAGAGGCATTCTCTTTAGAATAAACACGAGATAGACTATTGGATCTTCTAAGTTTACCTTCTGGTATTTTGAAGTCCACGGAGGGTGAGTTCACGTCTACCAGGCTAGAGTAGGGTAGTTCACATGATGCTTTAGTAAATCGGACAGGTTTGAGTGGACCTGTAGGTTTAGAGGTGGCTTTGCTGTGCCTTATATCTTCTCGGCCAGTTTTTAGGGCTGGTAGTACGTCCCGTCTTTTTAACGATGGCATGGTCTTGCTTTCAGATTTCTCATCTGGTTGCGAAAGACTAAAGTCTTCGCTCTTATAAGGATCACTTGTATTTGCAGATACGAGAGATGCCTTGTCGTTGGGTGGATCGCTCTCACGATCTAGCACCGGTCTGATAGGACTATTTGATACCAGGTATTTCTCATCTATGTGAGTCTTTGTTGAATTTGGGCTGAGTGTTGTGGCAACATTAAATGAGGCAGCTATTCGGCTCCCAACTTTACTTTCATGCTTGTAAGTGGGGGATAAGGAATGTGATACTTCTTCCGTCATGGTACTGGCCTGACTTCCTTTAAATTTTGGGTCTAGCAAACTTGATGGCCTGTCAAACTTCATCTGTAAATCACTTATGTATTGTTTCCCTTGAGCCACATCAACACCATTTCCAATAAGGTACAGATATCGGTCGTCATCATGACAAAAAAGCATAGGATATAGTCTTTGGATGTCTCTCAACAGTATCCTATGAGTGTCCTGATCTCCATATATCTCCCTCTTGTCTATCTGCTCCTTCCGAAGAAGTAGTTCTAACCCTTGATAAAGACCCATGAGCCTGGATCGTGCAGATCTCAAGTCTACCACATGTTTTTTACCCCCATTTACAGTCTGAAGATAAATTGTGGTGATTCCATCAGAACTTTCATCCACTGCGTGAACATGATATTTGTTGAGCGTCTCTTGATACTCAACGGTGTGAAATTTTTGGATGTATTTGAAGATATCAGAATCCCACACAAAAGGTTCTTGTAATTGCTCTAAGGTTTCGGTCTTCTGAATATAACTGGCCTCAAATGTCCCTCCAGAAAGTGGCCTAGATCTTTGATCCAAGACTTGTGGGCTATCTTGGGGGTCTGGAAAATTTCTAAGGTGGTCACTCTTGGCTTTCCTTCGTTCGCTCCTTTCTGATGAGATTTGCTTTAGGTTTGTACATCCAATTTCTAATTTGCTTAAGATTTCCTGTGCTAAGGTTTGAATCTCTACATATGGCCCACTTATAGTACAGGTCATGGATATTTCATCAAAGTCAAACTTCACATCTTTATGACTCTGCATCAAGTTCTTCAGAAGACTCCTACAGTTCTCTGGGAATTTTCTGTAGTTTACAATCAACGACAGCTTCTGAAATATCTGAAAAATGGAAAATCGCTTAAAGGGTTTGTCCAGGATTTGTCTTTATTTATCCCTCTTATTCTTGAAGAACAAGAGAGCTTTGCAATAATAGGTTTGTTGAAAAACTAACAATACATATAGGTTTTCTTATGTACTAATCCCAGTAGGCATAGAAGGCACAAGTCATAGCTATGGGAGTAACACAATCAAAACTGCCAGACATTTATAGAAATAAGAGTCTGTATACACTTAAAAAGTCAAAATGGCGGACTATGGATGCCACATCCAAGAACTACTTTCTTGTACAGTAGGAAGAGCAGCTCTGGAGTACAAACTGCTAGTCTAAAGTACTCCATAGACATTCAATTATTTTCGTCCGAAACTGCCTAATGTGTATGACTCTCTAATGTGCACGGGGGCAGAATACAAATTCTCTTCTGCTACCCTGTAAACCTCTTAGCAGAATACAGGCTGCCATTTCTGGGGGAGGAGACTATGGCACAGTGCGGGTCTACTGACATGGCTTCTCCACAATGGTTCTGGCAGTGGTTTATTCCCCTCACCCTATTAAAAACACCTGCTCGCTTGGCCAAACCGAAAGTGCATTTGTATAGGGATTTCTTAAGGAATAGATGCCGTTCGACATCTTTCTAAAGTGTATGGCGACCTTTACAAGTGTAATAGTGTGCAGACCTTGAGACGATCAACATGTACATTGAATTCACACCACTTTTGTGTGCTTCAATATTTTTTATGAATCGCCATGGTCCCAGAAGTGACAGCGCAGCTGTATATACCTGATAAGAGGTACCAGTCCCTTATTAACAAATGTGACATGAGGAGGTCATCCTGTTTCCTGCATGTACATCACCCATATCACAAAGCACACATAGCTCTATCTCGTTTTCTAACAGATCCTGTTTATTTAGAAGATTAGATGTGAACTGCTCAGCGAGAAAACCCCCAGAGACCTCCCTACACTTATAATATCCTCTAATGAATATTGTGCATCTATTCCCTTAGAATGCCTAACATTGCGCGCAGGTGCCACCTGTAGACCATCTGGGCTAGTAACGGTGTCTGCTGCTTAAGTGGCAACGATTCTTTCTCAAGTCAACCTAAATGTAGCCGTTATGTAATGATATATTTTTCTGGGACAGTTAGGGGACAGTGAATATGGCTGCCAGTACTGAGTCTACTGCTGAGCACTCCCATTCTGCCTAGTTATGCAGCAATACAGATGATGTATCATCACAGAACTAGGAAAATGTGTTATTCAGAAGTCCAGGAAAGCAGAGTGTCAAACCCTATAGGAGATGTAATAGAGGCCATTTAAAGAGGTATTCCCATCATATAATGTTAATTCATATCGCTAGGCTATGCCATAACGTTATGATCAGTGGGGGTCTGACCTCTGGGACTTCAGATGGTATTGAGCATTTCTCCTACACAGCGACACTCCAGGCCACCCACTGTGCAGGGAACGGCAACACCGTCCCATTCTCATGTATCCAAAGAAACTCTTTAAGGTCCTATTACACCGGCCGATATGGGCAGTAAAAACGAGCACCGATTAAAGAGACAGCTCATTGATCAGCGCTTGTTTGCTCCTTTCACAAGGAGCTATGATCAGTAATGTATGGGAACGTGCGATCATTACTACGATTGCTCGTCCCCATACATTTCCATCATGTCAGCAGCACGTCTCCTTGTTTACACAAGGAGAGGTGCTGCCAAAAATGATATTTTTTTGCTGCATAAACGGCATGATCAGCCGATGAACACATGTTACCGATTGCCAGTCAGACCCCATCGATCAGTAAGTGATGGCGTCTCCTAACAGAATATCATCACTTGCCATAGTGGGAAAATTAATTCATTAAAGGAGTTATCCAGGATTGGAAAAAGTTTTTGTCCTTTCCTTTTCCAGAAACAGCATTGCTCTTGTCCATGGGCAGTGTCTTGTATTGAAGTTAATGAGGCTGAGCTGCACTACCAGACACTGCCAATTAACAACATTGGCGCTGTTTTTGAAAAAAAAAAATGCAAAAATAAATATACAGCTTTTTCTAATACTGGACAACTCCTTTAAGACTTAAAAAATCTATCGGAGGTGCAGCTCACAAGAGGGCACTTTACTACACCGATAGTGGAACTGTAGAGCAATCTTTGGAAACAAATATTTCCTATTTTGTCTGAGATTTGTGGATTTCATATATTAACCCACCGCTCCCTGGCTCTACGGTCGATTGAGATTGATGACTTCCCTTCTATGCACCATGGTTAATTATTTTTGCATAGTCACCGGGCAAAACATTACCTTTATGTGTAAAGATAAGGACAAACCGACCACCCAGGAAATCATGACAATTGTTGGTTTGAAGATATGTCCGCATCAGCCCTAAACCAAAAAGACCCTTCCTGCAATAAATGGAAATGATCCTGCAAGTACAATTCATCCTACGCGACACTCAACACTAGACAGTCAATGTATCACTAGAACAATTGTGACACTTTTACTTTCAATTCTGTTTACTATATAACATTCATGTACCTATATTATACTTCTCTATTTCCTACTTGGAAATGAAAATGCGGTGATATACGGTATGTTTTCAAATAGTTATTTTTCATCTTTAATAAAGATCTAAATCGAGCAATATGAGGGTGCCTGGTCCTTTCGAGGACCATGTGTACGTCAGTGTGGGGGAGGGGCAGGATGGCGTTCTGCATTGTGATAACAGAGGATCAGGGGGTGTTGTCACCGTTCTGAATCCATACATATCATTAGAAATGACACTTTGAAGTACAAGCATCTGTATTGTTTTCAGTACCTCCTCTAGTTCCACCTTGCCAGTAACCTCACTGACCACCAGGTTATATATCTTGTCATTGACTCGCAAAGTGTGATGTTTGATCCTCAGGACACTCTCAACAACTGCGGAGACAGAAAAAAGTCAATCAAACTGAGGCATTCCTTACACTGATATACTAGGAAACTTCAGACATCGCAACAAATATATATATCACACACACACACACATATATATATTCTTAGAATACCATCAATTACAAGAAGTAACAATATGATAAGAGAACAGAATACAAATTGTTTATGGCTACCCTGTGAATCTCTCAGCAGAATATAGGCTGCCCTTTCTGGAGGAGCGGACTGGGGCAGTGTGTGTCTGCTGACGTGGCTTTTCCACTAAGCTGTCGGATTGCTCCTAAGACTAAGTTCACACTAGCGTTAGTATACGTTTAACTCTCTTCCGTCAGGGGAAGAGAGGATGGAAAGATTAACCTAGCGAACGGAGACAGACGGAAAGCAACTGAAACAAAAGAATTACCATTGAAATCAATAGTAATTCTAACGGAACCGTCGGTTAACGTTTACTCTTTCGATCCTCTCTTCCTCTGACGAAAGAGAGATAAACGTATACTAACGCTAGTGTGAACTTAGTCTTACTTAACATAAAGAAGCTTAGTGGAAAAGCCACGTCAGCAGACACACTGCCCCAGTCCGCTCCTCCAGAAAGGGCAGCCTATAATATAAACGTATACGAACGCTAGTGTGAACTTAGCCTAAGAAATTCAAATAAACAGATATTAGGGAATTGCTGGTTATATCATTCCATAATATAAGTGTAGCTACACTGTAAACGACATCTCACTTTAATATCTTCACTGGAGGAGTAAGGAGAAGATAGGCACATCAGTGGTCTGTTACCCCAATGGCACCCAACAATGGTTCTGCGAAGGCAGGTCAACTACACTGAGTTAGGCCTCATGCACACGACCGTGCTCCCATTATAAAGTATAGGAGCACGGCCCGTAAAATAAAAAAATAGAACATGTTCTATTTTTTTAACGGCACGGGCACCTTCCCGTGAGAAAACGGGAAGGTACCCGTGGCTAACAGAAGTCTATGGGCCCGTTATTTCGGGTCGTAATTACGACCCGCAATAACGGGTGTTTTTACGGTCGTGTGCATGAGGCCTTACACCTCTTTATTCAGGGGTGCGCAACAAGGGTATGGGCCGATACAGCATACCTGCGCACACCTGGGCAATGCAACCTGAATCTTGTGATACAACTATCTTGCAATTAGAGTTGCACAGCTTTCTTCCTCAGGTCATGCATCAATATAAATCGATTGGAGAAAAAGTCCCTTCCATGGTCCCTATTCACTTACATTGGAGTGAGAATGTCGCTATTTGCACAACTGCAGATGATTGCAGCCTTAGCCCGACCCAGCATAGCTCTCATAGAGCGCCATACAAATTGTAAACATTCATGCCACCCTATCTTTCTAGTCCTGGTTCTATATAGTAGCGCACACAGTCCCAGGGTCCTGCTATGGATGTCCATCCTGGGTTTATCTTTTACCTTCATCATTTTCAAACGTAACAACGGCATAAGCTGGGTTTCCCTGGACAATGTCAATGTTTTCCACCTCTCCTCCCCCATTTCGGCTCCTCAGGAAATGTATGGTGAGTTTATCCTTTGCGCGTCCAGCTGGGATGTCAGTCGGAATTCCATCGACTCTCAGCCTCTTCCTCTCCATCGCTCCCAGGTCTTTCAGGAAGATACTAACAAAAATATTGAATAGT